>NC_051119.1:7617687-7969162 GCF_014839805.1 Manduca sexta
TTATATAGAAGTTTATAACCTAGATCTTAAAAAGTTCGACAGTTATTTTTTATTACACGTACAATTTTTATTTAACCATGAATATTAAAATAAAACTATTTACAGCGAATGTTAGATATTAAAACCAAAAATCGGATTTTATCGTGGTTTTATATTATAATGTTCACCTTACACATCTTCGAAACGTCGGGAGAAAATAATAATATGGAAACCGCGATTGTATCCAATTTTTTTGTTTTAATATTTTACATTCGCTGTAAATTATGCAAGAAACTCATGATCATTAATATTCCGAAATATCTTAATTCAAGACGACATCGGAGAGTCACGACCAAGCGTCCAAAGAACAGAAAGAGATAGAAGAGGCGGCACAAAGGATGGAGCAGAGAGGAAAGAGCGGGAGAAGCAGAAAGCGATAAAGAAGAAAGCGAGGAAAGTTAGGCAGAAGTTGCTTGCTTCGTAAGTATTATTGAAACAAGAAACCGGAGAATATAATGTTATAGCTTAAGGTCCATTGTTCATACATTTTGTTTCACCTTTAATCTGGGTAACTAAACAAGTATTGACAAGTAAAGAATTTAACTTCACGTTACCCAGTTATGAAAAATGGACCTTAAGCTATAACCCAATAGTATGTTTCTATTGCTAATACTTTCGGTAAGGTTGTCTAAGTTCTATCTCTAAGAAAGCACGTAGTATGTTTATATTGCTAGTTATTCCGTTGGAATTGTCTGTGATGTGAGGAGTTGAAAACATCTTCGCTGTTTTATGCCTAAGAAAACAAAAAATGTAATAGTAAAATCAATATTACACTTCGAATTTATTTTGTATATAGCGATACTATTGTGGTCGACATGGGGCATTTTGTTTGTAAAATAAAACGGCTATAATCCAACTAATATGTATCTAGTTTTAACTCGCTGCTATGCTTGCGTGATAGTTTTTGTAGCATAAAAGTTCCGCTTAATATTTTCTCGGGATAAAACAGCCTACAGCACTCAGAAGTAATGTAGCTTCCTATTAAAGAAAGAATTCAAAATCGATTCCGTAGCTATACGATTAGCCATAACAAACCTTACAAATAAGCTCACAATTCTTCTTCTTATTATACTAGTATATAATATTAAAGAAGTATCCTAATTCAAGGCCAATTTTCTTTTTTATAGAAGCATCGACGTCTTCCCAGTAGAAGACTCACCAGACATCCATCCACCCACCAAATTAATAAAAGTGCTTAACCAAATATCGAATGCTATTGCGCCACTCCTCGAAAACGAACCGGAAAAACGAGGTATCAACGGCTTCGAAGAAGACCTCAAGAAAGATGAAGGGAGAAAGAAAGAGAAGAAGAAGAATAACAAGAAGTTATGTAAAGCTGAGTCGGTGTGCAGTTCGCTCAGTGACATGAGCAAGGGAAGTGGAAAGAGAAGAAACCAAGAGCGGTGGCGGATATGCCACTTCTGGAGAAGAACTTGAATGAACTGCATCGGATGATGGATAGGTTTGATAAGGTTGGTGTTTGTACCTTGACCGGGGAAATACAAATCTTCGCCATGTTGTGCTGAAGTGTAGAACTAATTTCTTATATTGAACGTTAATTGAAATGATAAAACAAAAGTGGCGCTCTCAAAGCAGATTTTTTTTTGGTCACCTTGTAGTTAGAATATATCGATTAGATATTGCAATATATAGATTGATATTACACGCAATTGTCGAGTAGCAAACAATATCGGTACTAAAAAAAAAACTTGGTTTTGTATTAAAATGAAAAGCATCGACAAGTTTTTCTTGTACAATGTAAAAAATATTATTTTCTGGAGTGAGCCACATGATTTCCGATGGATATTGATCATCAAGATTTTGAGAAAAAATATGTAAGATGTGTATTGTTTTAGACGTCGCAGGATAAGACCGCGTTCCAGAAGGCTCAGGGTCTCCAAGTTTTGGGGCAATTGTTAGCCGTCGCCTCCGAGAAGGAAGATTTAGCCGTCCAGTTCAGCACCAAGTACGTACTACATACATGTATAGTTCTACTACTACTCTTCTTTCCTTACCTTGGGGTGGTCCGATATCCCGGGGATGTCCGATATGCGCCTAAGAAGGCCACTGCGAGTTTTGGCGGGTGAAGGGTAAACATAGACTAAGAGACTCGGCCCAATGCTCGCTTGGATGATGCTATACTCTAGTGAGCCGTAAGATGAAACCAATATAAACGTTCTCCTCTACATCCTCCAAAAACTTCACACACTTCAGACAGTTCCCAATGCTCTTGCTAGAAAAAATATATATATTGCGCAAAAAGTTCTAGATGCGTTTGCACTTTGCACTAGCGGCAACATCCTACTCGCAACCATCCATCATTCTACTTGCAAGCTCAAAATTTCCCAGAAGTCACCTTGCAATGACGATTACACGCTAAAAATCGGTTGCGGAAAATCACATCGAAAAAATAATTAGGCAGAACAACGTGACTGTGCCGACCGTCTGGGGGTGTTATTATCTCTTGCCGATCGATATTTTCTTTCCGCTTCATTTCACAACATCACCGTAAAACCACTTTCCCGTGCTAAGATTAAGAAAAGCTACTGCAAGTATTGTTACTCGTGCGCAGGTCGTTGTGGTCGGCGGTGCAGATGGTGTCGCGGCTGGCGCCGAGCGCGCCGCGGCTGCGGCCACAGAGTGCGCCGGGCGCACCTCGCGCGGATACTCTCCAACCAGCTCGTGAGTAGCGCTCATCTTTTTATTTTTTACTAGCAACCCGTCCAGGCTTCACGTCATTAGAACATTAGGGCGTCAAACTATCTCTATCAAAAATTTTCTTGCGGTTTCAACTGGGAAATTAAAAAATTCTGGATAAAGATCCTGCTTAGCATTTTTCTGGGATTATAAATAGCCTATAGGCCTGACCACCGAGCCCAGGGCCTCAAACTGTCTCCATACCAAACTTTATCAAAATCGGTTCAGCTGTTCGGCCGTGGCCGACCCGCACGCGTTAAAAAAAAATCCGAGATAAAGTACCATCCTAGTCTAGTCCAATATTTTTCGGGATTATAAGTAGCCTATGTCCTTCCTGACTCAAATTATTTCCATACAATTTTTTCAAAATCCATTTTTTATAATATTTTAGGATAATTTGTATACCTAAAACATTTTGTATGTGAAGTGAAAGTTGATATTTTACATCATAGTGTGCCATGTAGCCTAAATCCTTCTTCGATGCTGATAAGGCTATCTAATACAAAAATATTTTTCAATTCGATCAAATATTCTTTCGTTTCATTCCTGAAATTAGCGCGTTCAAACAGACTCAGATTTTCATATTAGTATAGACTATAGATACAAGTTACAACGCCATCTAGTTATATGATTATAAACTACCTTAATAAATGCGAGACGTAAACAATATTTTGTCTCCAAACCCCGCCATCTCACGACACTGTGACGTACTAAATGAGTGCAAACGTAACATAGATGGAGCTAATAGTATGTTTTTAACGATAGATATTTTTATTGTATACACTTTTAACAAGTATATTCTACCGATAGACACGAACTTCCATATAAACTATTTGTTCAAAATCTGGAGTTAGAACTTAAGTTCGCTGCAGCGCTAAAACATCAATCATCGTCTAACCAAACTTTTTAAAAACATTTAGTGCTAAAGCGCTTTAAAGAAAAAATCAGTAAAATGGCAACCAATACCGGATTGCAATACACTTCAGTTGAACACAGTGAGAACACAGTGTTCGGAATGTGATCCCCCTCAGATCCTCAGTCCATCACTGGACAAATTACTTGCCCTTTTTTGTCAACAACCAAAACTTAACCCTAACGCAATCTCGGACTTTACATCGTAAAATAAATCATGTGAGGGAAAAAGTACCCAAACTGATTGAAAGGATCACATCAAAACTAAGCGAGCGAAAAAACTGACGTTTCCAATGCGATTGGCAAAGTTTCGAACGGAGAGGGTTGAACTGCGCAATCGTAAAAAACAATAACCTCTTTACTGAGGGTATGAAATTATCTAAAGGGCACGTCATTTTATTTTGTCTAAGTTTTGGTAATGTTATATCTTTAAGATTAAATTCTTTTCGGATTTTATCGCAGTTTTAATATTTTATTTTTCTACCGACGTTTCGAAGACTGCTGCCTTCATGGTCACGGGGGGACTGAGGTGTTGTTCATCCGCAAAGTCAAAGTTACAATATCTACCTACATTTTACAAATATACAACTTTTAAATTTTTAGCTGTTGGTGGTCCGATCTTTGAAAATCCGTGAAAATTTAAAAAGTTTTATATTTCTAAAATGTAGGTAGATATTGTAACTGTCATTGCGGATGACCAACACCTCAGTCCCCCCGTGACCATGAAGACTGCAGTCTTCGAAACGTCGGGAGAAAAGTACAATATTAAAACTGCGATAATATCTGAAAAATATTTAAATTTTAATGTTTAACATTCGCGTAAACATAAGATATAATAATATTATATCTTGAGTCATTTTTTATAGGAATTTAATTATATGAGATCAAGACCAAGTTTTGAGTCATGCAGACACAAAGAAGCTCGCATCGCATAAAAGTCTAGTTAGGTCTCTGTCCACTAGTAAAATAGCATAGCATATCCTCCAGAAGTTGGTTAGCTTCCGTTCGCTATAAATGTTCTAAGTAGTATGACGTCAGTACTATAGTGTATACACGTGTATAAATATGAAGGTGTGCTCTCACTCGCCGCACCCCTGACAAATGACTGCGGGCCGACGTAGGGTTGTCACGTGGGAGTTATTGTGTGTTGTCTAGTAATCCATTGCTTTAGTAGTAGTCTGTTTTGTGAAATGTGATGCTCAATGATTTCCAGGTCTGTTATTTTTTTTGGGTATAACTTTGTTTTTAAAAATATCTGATATGGTGTAGTTGGCAATTTGTGTCGATACACTCGCCCTCTATAGGTGTCTTTAGATGGTATCGCAAAGTAGTGACACTATTTTTTAAAATTTATGATTGGCCTAGGCATTATGGGTAAGACATGTGACTAATTGTAAATCGGTCATATTATAATTAGGTGTGAGTCAGAATTAATTAACAATCTAAAATGTCTCATTACAGGTAAAAAAATCACTTAATTCTCGGGTATGTCTAAACGAAGATGATTATTTTCTTTTGCGTTTCGTTAGTAGATCATTTTTCAAATAGGGAATACTGAAATGATCAAAATAGTGAATTATTTAACATTTTCATAGTCATTCGTTTGTGACAACCCTGTGCTTTACGGCGGTCGGTAGCTGTGTGAGTGGGTGGGCGCCCTAAAAGCAACGCTAATGCACGTCCGACGCTCGTTCACACCGTGCACTACACTTGCCTAGTACTAGGATAGTCGGCAAGTAGAGTAGGTATTGAGTATTGACTATTCATTTACAGTTAATTTCCTCAAAATTTACTGAACGGATTTTTGTGAAATTTGGTATGGAGATAGTTTAAGACCCTGCAAAGATTATAGGCTACTTTCCATCACGAGAAAATATATAGCAGGATTTTTATTTCGGAAAGTCCTTTAGGCGGCCCAAACCGTGAGCAAAATATAGTATTAGAAATAAACCGACTTATTGTAAAAAGGTAGTGTAATAGGTTCTTTTTAAATATTACATCATTTTAGGGATTAATATGATTGAGTCACGATTTAAAAATTCCTTTTTTTTTGTTTTCCTTATTTTTTAGATGCTTTTTATTTCTTTTGTAAGTACTGTTATTGAAATGAGGAATATTAGACACTTTATCTAATCTATACTATTATATAAAGCTGAAGAGTTTGTTTGTTTGTTTGTTTGTTTGTTTGTTTGAACGCGCTAATCTCAGGAACTACCGGTCCAAACTGAAAAATTCTTTTTGCGTTGGATAGCTCTTTGTTCGTGGAGTGCTATAGGCTATATATCATCACGCTATACCCAATAGAGCGGAGCAGTAATGGCTAATCTCAGGAACTACCGGTCCAAACTGAAAAAACGTGTTAAACTCAAAAACTACCCAACATATTAAGATGACTGCCTGACTGATGATGACTGCCTCGGTGGCGTAGTTGTATTGCACGTCCGGTACAATAGCGCTCTGAGGTCCTGGGTTCGAATCCCGAGTCGGGCAAAGTGATATTTGGGTTTTTCTGCTCAGTATCAGCCCGGAGTCTGGAATTTGTGCCCGATATGGCGATAGGCTCGCCCCCTATCACATCATGGGACGAAACATACTTGGCGAAAAGTGGGTGCCCTAGTTGTGCTCTCTGCATACTCTTCGGGGGATAAAATGCGTGATGTTATGTATGTATGTATATTAAGATGAAATTTGGTATGGAGACAGTTTGAGACCCTAGGAAGAACATAGGCTCCCGGGAAACTACTACTTTTATAACGGAAAACTTTAGCCTGAAAAACTTTATAACGCGGGCGGAGCCGCGGGCAAAAGCTAGTTTATTCATATGTCTATTTCTCTGTCTCGTCGGCTTAGTCATTAGAATTTCGTAATAATACGCACCTGCGCCTTATGTTTTAATTTCGTTAACTCACAAACTCCATTCAAAATTACACTAAATTAAAAATATTCGTTTAAATCAGACGAATACAAATATCTCCCAACTCCCACAGTAGATTCTCACAGTTTCGCGTTCCGAAAATTCGATGCAATAATTTTACAATGCGCATTTTGTGTGTTAATAAAAACACTCGGTATTACCGCCGTGTCCCGCTACCGTGTCGTTAAGGTAACGTTTTTTTTTATCGCTTTCGATATGCGAACTTATTGCGGTATCGCTAATTAGCCGACGATCGTTGTATGCGGTCAGATTTTACTGTCATTGTACTTTTACTAGATGTTTGTGTTAAAGATATTTAATAAATATAGACAAGTGGTAGATTGAAATAAAAATGTCATCAACGGACAATACTAAATGGCCTAGTTCAACCAGTATGAACATAAAAAGATCTGAGGTAATAAGCATAAAAAAAATACAGTGGAATTGAGAACCTCATACCTACCCGCTTAAACTAAGCGGGCGCCTAAAAGTTCGCACTGTCCTGAAGGGCCCCCACCAAATTTAGATGTAGGGCCCCTATACGGCAAACTACGCTACTGATCGAACCATTCCAATTGGGACAATATCAACTATTCAAATTGCGCGTGTAATGTCTTATCTATAACTTATTTATATTTAAAATCATTGGTGGTTATGGAAAAATGAATGAATATCACATAATATTGTCTGCCCCCGCACACTTGGTGCGGTACAATCGTTTGCTAAACCTGATTTTTTTAAATTAACCTCGTAATAAATGCAGTGTAGTCCAGATAAAAATACCAAAGAGAAATTATCGGTGTGTCGGTCGTAAGAATTTTGTCAGCTTGTTTTATGACCACTATCTTAATTCGGAATCAGTCAATATGGTGTATATGCGCTGGTCCCTATTTAGTACAGGATACAAGATGAACTGATTACTGACTAGGTTCACTGGTAGAGATTTCTTTTGTCCATTCCATTTTTGACGCAGCGTAAGCGGGCCTCCCACGAGATGGACCAACGATCTGGTGCGGGTCGCCGGAGTCCGATGGATGAGGGCGGCCCAGAACCGGTCCCTGTGGCGCTCAATAGGGAGGCCTATGTCCAGCAGTGGACGATTCCCGGCTGAAATGATGATGATAATGATTCCATTTTTATATTTATACATCCTCCTCGCATCGTATTCCTCATTGCTGCAGGTCGTCATCCCCTGAAAATGGAGTAATCTTTGTTTTTATTTAGTTGCGCCACCTATTCCTATCTTTAGCATTGTGAAGCGCAACGTGTAGTTTGGTGCCATACGAATTATACATACATATAAAACTTAAATACTGTGTCGGTAGCGTAGTTGCGTATTGCATCGTTCTAAGACCCTGGGTCGGACAAAGTGATACTGGATTCTTCTGCTCAGTATCAGTCCGGAGTCTGGACCCTGCGCCTGATATGGCGCTCGCCACCTATCATTCAACGGAACAAATGGCGATTAGATGTCCTGTTTGCCCCTTGCTTACCCTTTTGGGGTTTAAAGCGTGTGATTTTGATTTAAAAGTAGGGTTCATGCTTGATCCTTTTCTACCCTTTTTGACTGATTTCAAAAAAAAGAAGGAGGTTATCAATTCGACGTTTTTTTTTATGATTGTTACCTCAGAACTCCGTAATTTCTGAACCGATGTAGAAAATTCTTTTTTTATTCAAAAGAATACACTTACCTTCCCATTGGTTTCATAGAATTTTGGGGATTACAATGTGTGTGTGTTTTTTAAACTTAATAAATATATTCAGTATCCTCCCACAAAGTACTTTTTGTGATATAATACATAATATTTATATTATAAATACAAAAATCAACTCGTCATTTCGCAGCTCGCTACCCTCTCACCACGGATATTTTTAATTAATATGAATTTGATGCATATAAAACTGTAATATTGTTGGAAGGTTATATTATAATGATTCATTAAAGTGCTTTAATTCTTTATGTTCGCGTAATGGATGCGTTTCTTAATGGAAATTAATGAGATGTGATTCAAATTAAATCATATAACTTGTTTGCCGAATTGATGTTAAAAAAAATGTGCAAGTATATGTTCATTTGTGATGAATTTCCAGGTAACAGAAAAGTTGTGAGAGTTGCTTACCATATTTCAAACCCAAGTAATTCTGAGATCGTGTAGAATAGCCAACACAGCAAATATTTTTGTTGTAATATTTATGTTTACAAGTGGTATTCATCAGCGGCTATCATATGACCCACTTGTACGTTTTCCTATTATTATTTTATTGCAAAATAACTACAGATAAAAGCATCGGTTCTTTGGTGTCCGATGGGTATTGTGTTATGCAATGATTTTGGTTAGGTTTTACGTCGTGTGAAATATTCTATTGGTTAGTATAAGGTTTTTATAAACACAAGTCTTTAAGAAAGCAAATATGGAACGAGATTTATGCTGTTTGTTTCTCATAAGTGGCATAAATTATTATTATGGTTTAAAGAAATCGTTTAGTCACGGTTTAGATATAAATCTACAATTTTATTTTAAAATAATACACCGCCACAGTAAACCCTTTATATTATTCGGGACCATTTGTGTCACATTAACTTAATTGAAATATCCTCCGCGCTAAAAGTCCGCGTCATCGCCGCACAAAGCGCCAGATAAAGTCGAGAACTTATCAAAAATCAAGCCCAAAAAAATTGCAAAACTCGGCCTGAGATGTTATCTCTGCGGTCCCTCATAAACTACTAGATTTACTGGCCCTAAGGAAGAAAAAAAGCAAGATGGCGTCGATGATAAGGGGCAATTAACATGGCCGCCGGGCGGCCCGCGCGTTCCAATTTACGCATATTAATTGTGAAACAATAAAGGAAGACGTCGCGTAGCTGTTGCGAGATTAAAATTCCAATTTTTATTGTTACCGCGTAAAATGGAACGTTGGTGTTGCGCGGTCTGAGTTTTTTTTTTATTGATATTTTTATACGCCCGCGGGTACTTTAAGTCGTATTAGCCCGTTATGAATGCATAAAACGAAAATAATATGATAGGAATTATGTCGAGGTCGACGATTTCGTATCTGCTGATTTGAGAGTAAAAATGCACCTTAATTTGTTACTTTATTAAATTTGTGTTATCTATTGACACCTCGATTGTATTAACCTTTAGAAGAAGTAAGTTATTAATGGAATACGTAACCAAGTAGGACCTCCCTCTGTTGTAAAAAGATGTAGATGGTAATTCATTTTTTTTTTATCTACGATGTGTAGCACTTTACGTAATAATTATATTTGCATTTTAACCACATTGTAGAGTTGTAGTGTCGTTATAAATGGAGAAATAAATTACTCGCTCACATTTACGCTTTTTATTAAAAAATATTTTATAACGAAGAATTCTGTATTTATTTTTTTATTTGACTTTACATTACTATAGACATAGTAAAGGTATTGAATCTGCATAAACTAATTAATGAGGTCTGACATCTCCGATATTTGAAGGATTACATAGTACATTGTACTAATTTGTAAATCAAAGTCCTGCCTCACAATCTCCCCCGCCAAAATGGATCCGCAATCCTTCTGGCAAGTTATTCACTATCAGTGTGTAACATAAGTACTTCTTTTATTATCCAAAAAGACATCGCCTACGTCAGAAGCTTTTCTCGCTACATAGATCTACACAAGACGCATGCGCAATTTTTAAAACTATCAAATTTAGAAATTCTCATGTTTTCCACGGGAGCTAATTATCGGTATAAAAAAAGCCTATAACATGTTAATTCAGGACATCGTCTATCTGTGTGCAAAAATATTTCATCCAAGATTTTGCGTTTACTTTCTTTTTTTTTGTTTTCTGTTAAATTGGCCGCTGTATGTTAAATAAGGCAAATTTTATTTACTGAGGGTTATCTTTTGAAATAGGTCACCCTTCGCCATTGCACTTATATTAGGAAACGATTAACTAAATCACCAACTCGCCCATCAAATGTCCCGTCAGCGACTGTCCGATAACAACGCTCCGTCGCGCCCGTCCCGCCCAGCTGCGAAGTTCGGGCGCTCAACGCTCGTGACGTTTATCCGTAGATCTTTGCTATATCACCGGCGTCGTATTGCAGACGAGTTACTATGACGAGATGGGTGAGGTAAACGGTGTGTGAGGCACCTTTTACAGGGAGGTATGACGTCATTATGTAACAATTGAGCTGTGTCTTGGGCTGTTGGCTTGTCTCAATGACCGATGTTTATTTTCATAAGGGCACGGTAGTCATCGCACTGCGCGTGATTGTAAGTGGAGTGTGGTCCAATAGAATGTCGATTGACGAGAGATTATTAGCCTTCGGCAGTCGACACAATTATGCCGGCCTGTTGGCATCGGATATATATTATACATAGGCCGATACCGAAGCGCGACACTTACCGTGGGCAACTATGGCGGGTTTTAAGATCTTGTGTACAGTGGTCGCTATTAAGGCGAATATAAAATGTATCCTACCACCAGCAAAGTGTCCATGCACTATTTGTATCATTATATTCAGTGCTTTGTAATGCATTCCCAGTAAGCAGATATTCTATTTGACCCCACTCCACTTACAATCAAGTGCAGAAGGATCAATTTGCAGTGCACGAATAAAAAAAACACAGACGCTTCGTGGCAGACAATGCGACGGTACCCACCCAAATGGACCCATGCATACTTAAGACCTACCAATTGGCACCCGTGGACTGATATTATCAATTTTTTTACAGGAGAAAGACCTCCAATCGGATCCGAAAGAGATGGAGCTAGCGAAACAACTGAGCGACTGTCTATCAGTCGCTTTGGATTCCGTGCTGTGTTCCACCAGGCTGTACGAAGAGAAGCGGGTGACCGGAGACCTGGAACAACTAGCCGCCTTGAGGAACAGGGCTCACACGCTGATCAGGTGAGTGTGATTGACATTTATACGTGCACGGGAAAATGATCCTTCTGCACCAGATGGTATAGGTGGGGTTCAGATGGAATGTCGACTGGTGAGAGATGGTTATTCTTTGTCAGTCGACACAATGCCGGCCTGTCCAAAGCTGGATATATAAAGGCTGATCTCGGAATGCGGCAATTCGCGTGGGGCAGTATGATGGGTTTTACATATTGTATACGGTGCCTTAATATAGAAGAAAACTCTTGCTGATGAGTAGGTCTTCTTCCAGCTTTTGTTCAACTACAATGTGTAGGCGTATAATATATTTTATTTAACCCATCACTTGATTGTCAACTGTTAAGCGGTTGCCCGCAGTCCTTTGAGAGCAACATTAATGTTCATGAAATCTATTTTTGTTAAGCAATTATTGACAGCCCGGGTAATACATGGAGCATGTTGCAGAGAGCATTTGACTGTATTACGGGACGCAATTTCAATTTGATATTGCAATAGGAACCTGGAGAAAATAACAAGCTCTCTAAACCCCGTAACAATACAAATATCATAAACCCCAAACATAACCTGTTTTATAATAAATTCTATATGTTTTATCCAACTTTTTTAATAAACAAACTCGGGTAACAAATTAAACTACACACAAGCCCCGGTGTAGATCGCGATAGATACAGTTCTAATCTAATTTGCTTAATGCTTCGCCGCGCCCCGCGTCTGCAGGGAGGGGAAGGCGGGGACGCCGCCACCAATATCGCTATGTTTACTAAAATGACACTTGAGTGCTCTTTAATCATACGTGTATTTTGGTAGAGCGCGCTTAGGTGCGCTCGACGCGTGTTTGCGTTGTCTTAAGTGTTATCAATGGTATTGCACGAGGTATATAAACAAATGACAAAAGATAAGTTTTAATATTTTAAAAACAAAATTGTATAGGAGGTAATTGTAAAATGTAGGTAGATATTAGTTTAGTAGACTTTTCGGATGACAAATACCTTTGTCCGCTCCGTGACCACGAAGGCTGTTGTCTTCGAAACGTCGGGAGAAAATTAAAATATAAAAACCGCGATAAAGTCCAAAAACAGTTTAATTTTAATGTAAAAAGATATCAATTTGTAGGCATTTTAATACTGAGCAGTTTTCTATTCTGTAATATGCAATCACTGTCGATGAAAAGTGTGCAATCCACGTCCCCGTTAAAAACCAATCACTAAAAATGACAATCAGCATTACTAATGTCCCCCGTCTTCACCCGTCACTTGTCACGAATTCACCTGACAATACGCGAACAATCACCGAACACCCTATCAATGCATCGGGTTTAATTAAAAAAAAATGCTTAGTACCAACAACGGGTCCCCTGCACACGGTCGGGTTGCTCGCGCCAACATTACAATAGCAATCATGCGACGCGTGCGAGTGTATTGTTTTCCTATGACATTGTTGGTAGCGTGACTTGCCAATAATATTTGGCTGAATTTTCTAAGAGTTTGGTATAATTTAACAGTATCGTAAGATTATAGTTCGATCTGGGAATCTGTGGGGGAGACCCATGTTCAGCAGTGGACATCCTGTGGCTGATCTGTCGTATCAACAACTAAACGCCGTTTAATATCGCGAAAATTTACCAGGTTTTTTTGATATGCTTACATATGAGTGTCGATTGATTCATTCTGGCATCGGATTGGAGATTAGGGTTGGGATCGTTTATTGAAACCGGTCGAAAATGACGGTAAAAACAGTTGTTCGGCTGATGGTAAGCACCATAACTGGCCTGTATTATATACTATGCTGAGCATCAGGATTAGGCCTTAGTCCACCACGCTGGCCTAGTGCGGATTGGTGGACTTCACACACACCGTTTATAAATATTAGCATCACCATTTAGAGCTTTTTACCACACAGCATGTTAATGCACTGAGATATTTTTTTTTAATGTCCTGGCATTATACTGGTCATAATGTTGTCTAAACCGAAACGGATTCTGCAAGCTCGTCTCACATCAATCTTGTTTACGGTTCCAATCTGAAAATTAAAAAGTTGAGGTGAATCACGACATATATAAAAATAATGCAACCTCGTAAACAAGTTTCCACTAAAGAACACATATTATAGTGTACAAGTAATAAACATTAGAAACATTGATACAAAATTTCCCGACCTGATAATCAAATCAAGAACATCTCAGTTCACAATCCAATAGATTAAAGCAATTCGTGTACTCCATTGACTGTGTTTTTATTTATTTATTCACACTCGGCCGCCGCCATTGTACATTATAAAAACAAGTGCATCGAGTGAGCTCATTGTAATGTCGCGCGACATGCGAGCAGTGAGCATGTGCGACAACTTTGCCCGCGCCTTTGTGTCCATATGCCTCTAACTTACCCTATTTATTGTATGTCCTGATTGATTAGGAATTTACGCTTTTTTATGAGCGGAACGATAAAAGACGGAAAGTTTAAAATTTTTAGTTGCAATATTTATTTATGACATAATTTTATAGACTGTCTCGGTGGCGTAGTTATACTGCATGCGCGGTACGATAGCGCTTTGAGATCTTGGGTTCGAATCCCGTGTCGGGCAGTGATATTTGGGTTTTTCTGCTCAATATCAGCTCGGAGTCTGGAATTTATGAATTTGTCTATAACATCATGGGACGGAACATACTTGGCGAAAAGTGGGTGCCATGGTTGCGCCTCTGCATACTCCTTCGGGGAAAAATGCGTGATGGTGTGTGTGTATAATTTTATATAAGGTTTTATCCCTATTAAAATCGCGTTAAGATCGTTTCAAGTGTTGCAGAGTAAACATACGAGTTATTTTTTGAAATGCATAAGATTGATATGCATTTCAAAAAATATATACATACGTATAACGCGAATTTTATTCGTACAAATCCCATAAAAACTTTAATTGATAACAGTCCTCACCACTACGTTTATGTATAAAATATTTGTATATTAACGAGACTTTTTACGCGTACGCGCATTCCACTTCCATTGACATACATTAAATGCCCTCTGTACACTATCCCCTGACAATAGTTAATTCTCGTAATGCGAGGGTCGCGCGACATCTATATTGGCCAGATTACGGGACATTATCGATTTACTTTCGAGATTTATCGGTTTAAGGGACGAAGGGGTACTGCAAACTAACAGAAGGTACGGTTAGTGAAATAAATCTAGCGGAATGCAATTGATTGTGTCGGTTGTTTTGCTGACGTATAAGGTGACGTGAGACGGGGTGAAGTTACAGGATAAAAAAAATGATACTAATAACTGTATTTACTAACAATATACTATGCGGACGCAAGGCGCGCCCAAAGGCATGGTGTCGGCCAGTGGCGAAGCGTCCATACAACCCGATTCCTACCGGCTTCCCTTTTAGGTTCATTTAAGTTTGTCTTAGTTTTTGTTTTCTGTTAAATTGGCCGCGATATGTTAACTAAGGCCATATTTTTTGCCTCGGGTTACCTTTTGAAAAATTTCACCTTTCGCCACTGGTGTCGGCAATTTGTTAGTTTCTTCTTTCTTACCGGACACGTGCAAACTTTTGAATTAACTCCCTGCATAAGTGTTCCACGAGTGCTATGAATTGTCTTTCTTTAAAAATAGTGCTCACCTCCCGGTAGGCAACGGCTCGGCTGTGCCTCTGGAATTGTAGTCCATGGACGGCGAATGCTTCTTAAGGCAATAAAAAATAGTTTTCTGTGATTCCGGTCATCCTTGTTTATCTGACAGCAAACAGAAATAAAGTTGTATGCCAATATTAACCAATCCAAAAATGACTTTCAATATTTCTTCTCTATTTCTCCTAGACTGTTCACTTCACAGTAATAACCGCTCCAGCCTTCGAGTGCTAAATCGATGTAATTTCAAACGAAACGAACCATCTTGAGCTCTCTGTATCGAGTGCATAACTACATTAGAGTGTTACGCACAAAGGGATAATAGTATCGGGTGGTTAATTCGATTCCGAAGTGCCTCTTACTAAGGGTGCTATCGTTGATTGGGTTTGAGTGATTTGCGATGTAGAGAAAGGTGATTTTAGCGGCGGTACCAAGGCTTTTTGTTGTAATTTAGGTTTTAATGGGAGGGTACGGTTTAGATAGTTGTTTGGTGAGGTTTTCTGTTGTATGCGAGTTATAAGTATTGTGGAATACCAAACAATATTTTGTATTTCAATGTTGGATGGTGTTTCTGCTGTTTATAGGCGATCGTATTGGTAACCATCAGGCGAACGGCAAGCTCGTCTCGTCATTCACAGCAATAAAAAATGCGAGAGCTTATTTCTTTATATATCGATGCTTCAATTTTTGCATCTAAACAGTAGTTTGTTGATGTGTTACAATTTGTTAACGATCGCTATGGCTTTGCGTAGTGATGGTGTCGATGGCTGAGTTTTATGTAATAGGGCAGCCGGTTAAAGGATATTGTCGTCACCCTTATTACTGGTCATCATGAGATTTATCTAATGTAATAGGAAGAGTATCACAAATTAGTTTGTGATTGAATCAGGATAATGTTGGTACTATCGAAGTTCTTGTCCAACTTTCAGTAGTAAACTATGCTCGGGACACTAAACGGTCATATATTAATGAGTGGTCCCACAACGAGCGTGTAAACATCGCCGTCGTTTCAATCAACGTTACCGCGAACAAAGGAATAAATCTCATGATATTTGAAAATAGAATCCCCCCATTAATTCGAATGGCAGAAAGCCAATGAGCCGCTTTATAATTAGACAGCATGTCGCCGGGCGTCCAATCGGGACGCTCCGCCCACCAATTCCGAAATTAAAAAGTCGCCGTTAATTTGAAAATGAAAACGGCCAGTGTCCCGCGGCGCGAGCTCGCTCCCGCGTGTTTGGCGTCACTGCGGGCGGTTTTTTCTCGAAGCGATTTTCCTTTAAGTTTATTTATGAGGTGTAATTTTACTACAATGATAGGTATAATTATGCTTTTTTTAATCAAAATTCATGCTATTTCGGCCCTACTTAAACTGTTTTTATTTGTATATCAATAAGGATTTTTATTTGTCTTAAACTGTAAATTATTGAAGGGGCTTTAAAATATTGTGCGATATAACATAGGCAGATTTTGTTTAAGTAAATAAATAATTTCAAAGTGAAGTACTAAGGGTTATTTAAAATGTATCGGTTCATACGACGTTATCAATACATATTATAAAGTCCTTAAAACTTGTCTGTCTGTATGTGATAAATTTTCACAAAATTTACTGAACGGATTCTTATGATATTTGATATGGAGATAGTTTAAGACCCTGGCAAGGTTAAGTATAGGCTAATTTCTATCCCAGGAAAATATAAAGCGGGATTTGTATCTTGGAAAACTTCTTCACGCGGGCGAAGCCACGAGCAAAACCTGTTATTCTATAATAAAATCGCTGTTAGTGAGCATACGCATGTCCTCATCAAGAGGACATTTTAAATTTATTAAAAATTTTCGATTAGAGCTTTACAAACATTATTTTTCAATTTATAATTAAAAACAAACAGTGGTTTGTTCTCATGTTACACTTCGGGCTATAGGATCTACAACAAGAAATAAAAAGTGGACCGGAGGATGGTTTAGGCTACATTTTAGCCCAAAAAATTTATGATTCCTGTAGGATTCCGGGAATGCTTTCGTTATCCCCAATGGGCAAGTTATGTATGCTGTTTTTTAGCACGGAAAATGTACATGTCATTTATCACTCTGAAAAACATTTCCACACTCAAAGTCCAGTATTTACATAAACAAATATTTCTCCATGTCATTCTCAGCACTTAAACATGATCCCGCGATGTACGCTGCATCTGTCACGCGCTTTTTTCATCATAATAAGAAACAATGTTTATTGAATAACATCGGCAGGAATCGAAGGGGTGACCGCCCCTGCTGGGGTGGTTCACAATTTGTGCGTTGTCAATGATGCGCGCTCAGTTTAATGGCAGGTGACGGTTAGTGGATAGTTTGGGTTTAGGGTACGCACAGAGGTGGCGGTTGCGTTTTTGATTTATGAAGTTGGGTTAGGTTAGGACTTAAAAGGTAATTTTAGGTATTGAAATGTTTCTATAAAAAATATTTTAGTAATTGTAAGTTTTATAATCCGTCAATGATACAGAATAGTATCATTATAACTACTTATTATTTACAAATAATAAAATAAAAAACAAAAAATAATTTAAGATTTACGTATAAATTTCGGGGTTACAAATTACAATGCATTAAGTATGTAACTCAGCCAATTTAATTCATGAAAAAAATACATTTAACATATTTACACAGTAGTAAGCAGTATTATTAAAACCTATAATACATTCTAAATTCTTTTCTTAATAAATATACTCAATTCAGGAGCGTTTCAACGCTTGTAAATAAACGCCCCGCCTGTATACACCCTAACGCTACCGCACATGTGAATAAAACTGATAATCGCAGCGGGATCGTGTTTGTTTTGTCGGCGCGTTGCTGTACGGTACATTATAATGTCATTTAAATGTATTTTGATACGGGGGAGGGCGTTACTTCTGTTTGGAGAGATCATCTGTCATTGTGAGAATTTCGTCTAGATTTTACGTCAACTATTATTTATAGTGATATTTTAATTGTAAATGTTTTAGTCAAACTAGTTCATTGAGTTTCATAGGTTGATCTGGAAATCTTTGATAGGTCCATGTTCAGCAGTAGACATCCTGCGGCTGACGGTGATGATGATGATGATGATAATAAGTTTTATTTAGCTATCATTGCACAAAGTGCGTCTAAAAACTTTATTTGATCTCAGATTTCTGTAAGATAAACCCTACTACGGCCAAGATGTTATCAACATCTGTGCACTATAGGCCTACTGGCCAATTTTAAAGAGTTCTAAACCGCCTACATTATTATGATATACAGAAATTATATCGAATTATAAACCATCGGGTGACGTTTTGAGGGATTTCCCAGTAACAAAAAAAAGGGCTGTCATTAGATAATTAAATTACTTCTAACACAAATTCCACCAATTATACGACACGTGACAATTCATAATCAGAAATTTATCTGATCCATTGTACCACCGACCGTATTCCACACAGAATAAGGTGGAAAATTCAATATTGGATGTTCAAAATATTATTGGTATAAATTTGCAAGACACGTGCGGTTTGTATAGGGCCTTAGGGACGCGAACGGGCATCGAACGGAGGCCCTTGAGGTTACGGCGCGGCCGCAACGCGTGTTAGTGCGCGGGTTTTTTTTGGGAATTTGGGATATTTTGAATAATAACAATGATTCGGTGCGTTGGTAATTTTTGCATCATTCATACAAATAAGGTTAAATTATTAGCCCTGTATTATATACTGTCGCACTGCTGGACACGAGCCTCCTCTACTACTGGGAGGGATTACGCCTTCCACCACGCTCGACTAAAGCCGATTGACAGTCTTTAAATACCCTCAAAGTAGATAACTTCTTCCCTTATAGATAACTTCTCAGATATGCAAGTTTCCTATGAATGTTTTCATTAATCGTTAAAGCAAGCGATAATTCACAAAAAATACACACATAACTTTTGAAAAGTAAGGGATGCGTGCCCTTGAGTTTGAACCTGCGGACATTCGTCTCGGCAGTGTTTTCCATACCCAACTAGTCTATCGCCGTTCGTCGACCTGAAATATTAGATGTTAACTCACATAATGCCAATAATTGTTTATAATTGCCTTCAAACAAGTATACAACAGTGATTGGCGGCAGAAATAGACATTGCTATAGTATCGAGGCTGTCACAAACGGGACTATCACCTACTAAACTTCGAATCCGATCTTACACATTAAAAAACCCCCTCAGTGGGGTGACAAACCAAGCTTGAACAACTAAGGCCGTTTCGCATTATTTCGATTGCTTTAGCGTAGTGCGCGCGCATATGGCGTCAAAGCGTGCTCAATTATATGATTAATAAAATCATGCGCAATGATCCGTCCGGTGTAATCATACGTGAGTGTTTTTGTTGGGGGTGGGATGCCTTTTTTGGTCATATGTGACGATTTGAGATGTGTATGCACGTATTTTTATAGCGTTTTTGAAACTGTGTGTTGCGCTGGCGCATTATTTTGTATGACAGTGTAAATGCGTAATGCGGCCGTGTCGTGTTATCTTCGGGAAATTGGCGTGGAATGGTATTCTATATGCCAATTTCTATTGTCTTAAACATGACGCGTTGTGTTACGTGCTTGTTACGTACTGTCAAAATAACGTGTGGGATAGAGAATTAGGCCCCTGTAGCTAATTTAGATTGTCTTGTGAAATGTAATGTCTGATGGTGACGAGCGTAGTGTGAGTACTTTTATATTTGCTTGGTTTATCTCTAGGTCTATCCGAGGATAGAGTTCGTTTATTGATTTTGGGCTTAAATTTATGGTCATAAGATTTTTAAAGGATATCAATAGACACTTATTGAAAGACCTTTCGTATCTTAGTAATATTATAAATGCAAATAGTTGTGAAAATATTTGAATGTTTGTAAGAAGTAAACGGAGTAACTGCTGAACAGATTTGGATGCAATTTTGCACACGGATGGACCATGTCCTGGATTATTTTATCCTGGAATTTGTTCCCGTGGGATATAATTGAACTTTTAATAATTTTTATGTAGATGTTGTAGTTCAGATAGCGCTACTACGCTACTACACTACTATGTGCTAAATAGACTACCACAATGGTTTACGAGTTTCCTATAGCGACAGCGGCTTCTCACGCGGGCAAAGCCGGTAACAACACCTAACAATTAAATAAAGTCGACACCGTAATTACAGTCGCGTGCCGCAAATGTGGTATACGTGTAGCCGCATGGGAGTGCAGCGTCCCCTGTGACGTGTGTCCGTCACGGGCCATGATACCGTCGTCAAGGGAGTTGATGAAAAAATTCACTCACTCTCTTTCACATGTGCATTCGAAATCGATACAGTGAAGGGTGGTATTGGGTTTGTGTTCGAAATATCATATTTTCAAGATTGAAGTAAATTTTATTTCGTATTTTTTCCCGACATTTCAGACTTTCCAGCCAGAGACGTAATATAATATAATAATAATATCAGCCCTGTACTATATACTGTCCCACTGTTGGGCACGGGCCTCCTCTACTACTGAGAGGGATTAGACCTTAGGCCACCACGCTGGCCTAGTGCGGATTGGTAGACTTCACACACCCTCGAAATTACTATTGAGAATTTCTCAAGTATGCACGTTTCCTCACGATGTTTTCCTTCACCGTTAAAGCAAGCGATAATTCACAAAGAATACACATATAATTTTTTAGAAAATCACAAGTGTGTGTCCTTGGGATTTGAACCTGCGGACATTCGTCTCGACAGTCCGTTCCACAAGCAACTAGGCTATCGCCGCTTTTCGGCCAGAAACGTGGCGGACTCGAATATAAATAAAAAATAATAAAATCCGTAAATAGTTTTATTTTAATGTCTAACATTCGCATAAACATGAGAAATCATTATAAATTATATTTAGCTAATGTGGTTAGGCGTAGTAAAGAACGGGGCGTTGTGATTGGTTAATAACTAGATACGAGTTTACCTCAGTTGGCTGTCATATAAGCTGAATGAGGTCAAAGAAAATAATGAAATTTCCGACGCTATGCGTTCTGGCGGACCAAGCGTTATAATATTGTTTTTTTTTTTTTGTTAATTTCAATGACGAGACGAGCTTCCCGTTCGCCTGATGGTAAGCGATACGACTGCCCATGAACAATAGAAACACCAACACCTTGAATTACAAAGTATTGTTTGGTATTCCACCGCGCTCGCCATACTGAGACATGCGATGTTAAATCTCATTATGTCCAGTAGTTACACTGGCTACAATGTCCTTCAAACCGGAACACAACACACTGTGGCTTGACGGCAGAAATAGACATTGCGGTGGTACCTACCCAGGCGGACTCTCACATATGAGAAACCTACCAACAGTGTTTGTGAATACGGGTGTTAATAACTATCGCCTCGAGGTAATCATCACGTTTCATTATCTTTATGTGCTAATGTAAACGTAATCTAGACGCCCAGACGAGCAGAAGGAGGAGTTATTTATCAAAATCTCTTAAACATAGTTCTTCAAGATTCGACCACTACCACTCAATCCACTTCTAATAATCTCCACTCGCTATAAAATAAAATGGAATAACGCTCAATACAAGTGTTATACGCCACAATGGCGGGCCGGGGCACAACAACGCAGCGGGCGGCGCCGCGGGGCGTCGATATAGACGTCACGGTGGGCACTAATGTACGGAGTTCGCGTTTTAATTGATTTGATTTATCGCACAGTAAACACGGACAGGAGGTTAGTTTGTGAACAGATTTTCGAATATAAACTCAGTTACAAAAGAAATAGAGAATACGCATAAGAAAGAGTTACTACAATTTTCAGTAAATAAATCCCAATCGCTTTTTTCGATCTATCTCAGAAATGCACCAATCAGAACAATGTATTTTTGACATGCTCACAAATTAGTTATTTTGTCTCGAAGTCTGGATTGAGAAATGAGGTTGGAATATTGAAAACGGCTGATTGAAAGATAGTATTGTACTGCACGCTCTTTCTCATTGAATTAAAATGTTTATAAATGCCTTATTATTTGCTATGTAATACATACACATCACGCGTTTATTTCCAAAGGAGTAAGCATAGGCGAAACTGGTGGACCCACTTTTTGCATGTGTGTTCCGTCCATGATGACATAGGGTGCGAACCTATCGCTATATCGGACATAAACTTTAAACTTCGTAGAAAAACCCAATACAACTTTGCCTGACTCGGGATTCGAACCCAAGACCTCAGAGTGCGTTGTAATGCGCACGGAATATAGTAATGCGACCGAGGCAATAATAAATTTACAAAATCAAGTACAGGAGAGAGGCTAAATCTGTCAGGATTTTGTTGTGTTATGGTATCTTACACTAACTTTGATGGTGAAGTTTGATGTTAATTGGACTCGCTTAACGTAAGATTCCTGATGTTCTTTTGTCCGTATATACCACTGGTAAGACAAGTATTTAAAATAAAAAAAACAAAATAATAAAAAAAATTGAACAATCTGGAAATTGAATCTAGATTTCGTATCACACAGCCCGAAACAACTACCACTGAGCTAATACCCATTCGTTGTAGTAATAAATCAAAACATCGGCTCCGGCCGGGGTCCTCGACTTGACACTGAGTGCCGTGAGAGCCACCAGGTGCGCTTCACGCGGGTTCGACTCCCGGCGTGGGACGTCGCGCACTTGTCTCCAATTGGGGGTGAAATTATTCTACGGATTGTCTCGCGGATTTCTGTCGGGTGGATGTGATTTTAACAGATTAATACAAATTTGATTTATTTATGTGCTGTGACGTAGTGTGGGGATGGGTGTTGGTTGTCAATATTGCAATATTGTGGAAAGTACAAGGCTGACCTACTGAAAAGCTTAGAAACCTAAGGACTTTGTGATAAAGAAGGGTGTTTTGCAGCGGACAAACGTTAAATTTTCCGAAAATGAACCCGAAATAACATATGGGTACTAATAGACATGAAGTATCTTCATCATCAGCCGCAGGGTGTCCATTACTCAACATGGGCCTCCCCAAAAGATTTTCAGAACGATCTATTGGAAGCGGCTCGCATCCAGCGACTAAGCATTAATGCGGCCTGCAAATCTTTCTAATGATACTAAAATTCTAAATTCATCACTACATAGTATAAAACAAAGTCGCTTTCTCTGTCCCTATGTCCCTTTGTATGCTTAAATCTTTAAAACTACGCAACGGATTTTGATGCGGTTTTTTTTAATAGATAAAGTGATTCAAGAGGAAGGTTTATATGTATAATAACATCCATTAAATAGTGGAGAAATACTGTTATTTTGTTATGTTAAACCCGTGCGAAGCCAGAGCGGGCCGCTAGTTCTACATAAAGGGAAACCAGTAGGAATCTAGTTAGCGATGGCTCCTAAGTAAACTATCGTATCTGGAAAAATAACGATACCGACTTTTTTAGCGTTTCTCTATCTATGTACTGTTTACTACCAAACCTGTTTGATTCAAAGTTAATAAACGAAAAAAAAATCATTCAAAAACCATTTGTTTCCTATTTTTAATGGTTTTAGTTACTGAAAAGTACATAACGAAACGTTAAAAAGGTGAATATCGCTATTTTTTCAGATGCGATAGTTTACTTAGGAGTCATCGTAATATTTATTTTTATTTTTTATTTATTTATACATATGAATATGAACTTTTCACCACTGTTTTGATATCTATCAACACATCCAAATTGTTTCATTGTATCGTTCGTGCTTGGGACGGACAGCTCATAGATAGGAAGATATTGAGTCTATGTAGGGTCGGTAGTAACGCTCATTCTGATTTCCTATGTTTACGCGAATTAGATATCGAAATAAAACTAGTTTTCGAAGATTATCTTGTTTTTTTTAATAAACTCCGCCCCGTGACCATGAGACTGCCGACTTCGCAACGTCACGAGAAAATCTATGCACATTATAAAATAACGCCCCCTTTTGTATGTTTGTATGTTATCGATTTTCTCAAAATCTATTGATCGGATTTTTATGAAATTTGGTATGGAGATAGTTTAAGGCCCTGGGAAGGATATAGGCTAGTTTTTTTTTACCGGGAAAATATATAGCGGGACTTCTATCTTGCAGAACTCCTTCACGCGGGCAATCACGAGCAAAAGTTAGTTGTAATATAAGAACCGCGATGTAATTCTAAAATTTATTTTATTTCAACGCACGTTGTGTTGTTATTCCTGTAGCAGTGTAGATGATGAAGAGTGTAGACCTTAGCATTCAACTAGTTATTATAAACCCATGATTTTTAGTTCCCATTTACACCCTGTAAATATATACGCTGTATAAGTGTTAATATGTAATCCTAACAATATTACAAATGCGAAAGTTTGTGAGGATGGATGTATGTTTGTTCCTCTTTCAAGAAAAAAACTACTGGACGGATTTGGATGAAACTACAATAATATTGGTTATACATCAGAATAACACATAGGCTAGAATTTACAATGATTTTGTGTAAGTTGGTCATAATATACCGGTACATATCAAGTATGTCGGAAAAAATATCTGGAAAACTCCTTCACGCGGGCGAAGCCGCGAGCAAAAGCTAGTCACTGATATAGCATTAGGTGATCCAATTTTTGTTATAAAAATGCTTCAGTTCACAGTCATTCCTTTTTTATTGTTATAATCATGGAAATCATTCAGCTTTCTTCAATACTTGCCTTTTAGTCACATTCAGTTGGTATCATACGGCGTTTCGCACATCGAAACTAACAGTATTGGACAAGACGAAATCCAATAGATTCCGTCTATTATCGCTGAGCGTTCGAGACAGGCTCTGGCGGGGTGGAAACTGAGGGCGCTAGACAGAGACGCAACATTGTAAACAATGGATGTTGAAAAGAGACGGACGATGTAGAGAGAGGTCGTTTTACAACGACAGATTGTCGCGCACATGTCGAAACGCGATGTTCTTTTTGCGAAGTTTCGTAGAGATGGGATTGTTGTAGTTTGCAGTGTGAATGTTTTATCGATAATTGTTTGTCATGTTAAGATTTGTGATTTTTAATATTATGTTTGTTTTCGTAATTATAATATACTGTATAGAATACGAAAAAGGTTTGTGAATCATGCAGGTAAAAATTCTGGTATTTTGAACCTATTTTTTTATCTTAATTTATTCATAAGTGGAACAATAATTGATTGTTGAATATGGTGATGTACATCATCATCAGCCACATAAAGTCCACTGCTGAACATAGGCCGCTCGAAAGATTTCCAGACGGACATATCGAAAACGGCCTGCCTCCAACGTATTCCCGCGACCTTTATCAAGCCGTCATATAATAAATGGGTTAAAGCAAATGAATTTGTTTAAATTATACACGGATATACTAAACAAACGAACTGTTTTATTATGCGAACAAGTTACATTTTTTTTTTAAATTCAAACAGACCAAAGAGTAAAAGACTATAGGTATACACACGATGAAGGCAACAAAACATTATGTTTAACATTCTTTCAACAGAATTATTGTAATTTAAATTTACTTAATGGTTTATCGATAAAGTCTCATCACTATCATGTTTTCGGCTCGTCCGTCTAGGGGTGCGTACAGCCCGCGGGCCGACTCACGCACTTGTTTGTGCGATTTAATTTCATTTATCAAAGCATTACTTACTCGCCGGGAATCACTTAGTTAGATTACCCGGCTCCGCCCGTAACACTACAGCGCATGCGTGCGGATTGTTCAAATCCTTAACGTACTATACGTGAATATATTAAGGGCCTGTTTCATAACTTCTGAGTACATGGTATTCGTCACATAAATGTATAAGCCTATCAAATACAAGAGTTACACTCTGACCTATGCTCCCAAATAAGTGGTTCTAAAATGAGTACTATCTACACGAGCTGTTTAATATGATAACGGTCAGATAAAATTTTAGTACTTGATAATTGTGAAACAGGCTCTAAGGTAGGTTACATAGGTTTTCAACTGATTAATTGAAGGTTAGTATAGAGTATAGGTATTGGTAGAAACGACTCCTTGGATCAGTGGCTGCATATTAAGTAGGGCATTGTTGTGATGAACACAATAGCAAAAAAAGTGAGTGTTTAGGTACTGTGTCACTGCTGGGAACGGACCTCCTCTACTACTGACAGGGTTTAGGCCTCAGTCCACCACGCCGGCCTAACGTGGATTGTCAGAATTCACATACTCACCCTTTAAAATTCTTATAGAAAATTTATCAGATGTGGAGGTTTCTTCACGATGATTTCCTTCGCCGTTAAAGCAAGCGATAAATCACAAAGAATACACACATGACTTTAGAAGAGTCAGGCGTGCCTTTGCGTTCGAACCTGACAACATTCGTCTCTGCAGTCCGTTCCACTCCTAACTAGTTGAAGGGTCCATATAACCCGATTCCTGCCGGCTGTTATGTACAATTTACGTCGAATCTAATTATAATTAGAACAATCAGTAGACCACATTCATACACATTAGTATCTATATGTTGTGTGTTACCTTGCAGAAAATTTCACCTTTCGCCACTAAACTCTCACAATCATACTTATAAAAAATTCACAAATTTATTCGATCAGCTGTAGGTAAAAACCCGCCATCTTGCTTCTTAATAAGGTTTAAACTAAGAACCGGTGATTTTTTTGACAGCTATTTAAGCAATTCTTAATCACCTCTTAACGCTAAAACAAGTTTATAAGTAAGATATAATTACATTCGTATAATCAATGAATATCTATACACAGATTAGACCTTAATCCCTCGCGCTCAATTCGTTTCGTTTCAATCAACAATAATAATTTAATTCGCAAACTGCATTCATTGAGTCCCCATCACAATGCCGATGCACGTTTTGTTAAAGCTGTTTTTTTTTTACATGGGGCGCGTGAGCTTTGAATTAATTTAATACATTTGAATTTGCGTTTTATTATAGTGGAAGTGATGTCTCTATAGGGGCATTGGTTGGCAATATTTTCTTGACGGCACATTGAATTGAGCAAGGTTCTCTTGTCAGTTGCTAGAATTATGCAGACCTATCGTTATTTTTATGTTAAGTTTTGTTTGGTTCCTTTCGGGTTCAAAATCCTTTTTCGGTATAAACTATACATTATCTGTAATGAGCAACGAGGAACGTTCTCTTGTCAGTTGCTAGAATCATGCAGACCTATTGTTATTTTTATGTTGAGTTTTGTTTGTTTTCGTTCGGGTTAAAAATCCTTTTTCGGTATAAACTATTGTCTTAATTTTTAAGTAAAAAACTCTCTATATTTTATTTATCGAGGACCTGATTTATTTATGAGTATAATTTTATCCAAATTCATTAGTTATGTTTTTACTCCTAACAAATACCCAGACATCTAATATATAATTGTATTAACTAACTCTCACATTAATTGCAATATTAAGTTATAGGAAGTTGGGTGGTAATTGCCACTCCGGAGTGCTAATGTAAGTATTTACAGTAAATTGCAGGCAATTGAGCACGGTGAGGGCTTGTCTAGATGCGGATCTAGCTCTGAATGGCATTTTTAGAATGTTCTAGACAGAAGCGTCAGACAGAGCAAGCACATGCCTATACGTTTTAGATCCGGGTACAAAAAACCCGAGAAACAACAAATTCTACATACAAAAATAATAAATTAAATCAATTAATTCACACGTGAATTTACGATTAATAAAATTGTTTGAAAAACACCTCACACTCACAATCTTATCAAATACATCTCTTTCTTTTTAATTTTATCAGTAAGAGGCTAAAGCGCAGTTAGACGTAGTCATTAGCCAACGTATTAAAAATTGAACAAATTGGAGAATTGTGTTGTTGTTAAAGTGGTGACATGTTCGTCAGAATTAACATTTTTAATCTGAATCACATTAACATGTCGGTTAAATCTGACACAGTCGGTTAATGTAAACCGGCGCCCCTTTTGGTTAATGGTGTAGCGCCGTTCATGGGGTTTAATGGGTAACTTATAACTACGCGTGCACCTGTTGCGTACTTTACTATTAGTTTTATTTACTGACTTTGGTAAGGTTTGGTTTCTTTGTGCATTGGAGACCGTAGTCAACACCGGGGGATATGCGTATAGGATACTAGAATCCCACGGGTTAGCAATTGCAGGGGTCTGGAGGAAAGTTAGGAGGAGATATTTGGGGAAGGAAGGGTGGGGGCAGGAAAAGGAACAGTCTTAGGGGAGCTAGGAAGGCCAGGAAATGCTCGGGAGCCTTCAGGCCCCTATGTGTAGAACCATGAGGTATACACGCTCGACTTAGTGCTTAGAGCCTTGGTACATGTCCCCCGTGCATGGGCATGCAATCGGTGTGAAGAACGAGCGCATAAGAATTGCCTCAGGGCAGAGTTAGGTTAAGACGTTTTAAATGTAATGCTTTATTGCCCAATCTTGAAATCATGGGGAATAGGGGACCATCCTGTGTTTGATTTTGTACATTATTCTATATGTAATGGTTAATAATACGAAAGAGAAACCCTCCTGCGAAAACTGCATTAAAATTGGTTCTAAAATAAGCCAGTAATTCATATTTCAAATATTACTATGTGCCGCTTCGTCCCTTTCTTTTGCACGCGTCGTAATGCCCGATGACGTCACACGTGGGTATTGCGCCTCTTTTCTGTTTCTCGTTACTTACCCCTTCTACCGAAATTGAAAGAATTATAACTTGTTGATTTTTTACCGGATTTAAATAATTCTTTCTGTGTTATAATTTATATAACGTAAATATTTGATAATAATAAAGAACACAAATGAGTCCGGTCCCCTATTGCTGTGTCTGCGACGGCAAATTCTAGACCATATCGACGTTATTATTATCAAGCTGAATCAAGACGACCATTATTATCAAGCTATTAAAGTTTGTGTCACTACCAATTGTCGCTTTATATAAAGTTTAGCCTTTGCTCTTACTTTGTCTTATCTTCGACCTGTAAGTTGGAACAACATTAAGAAATAAGTAAAAAATCTATTTAAGACTTTAGATAATGTAAATAAGATAAAATACATTTAAAATCCAATCAATATCTTACTTTATTATTTGAAAGTGAAACATATTTGATAGGAACGAGGTAGGATTGCAATTAACACAAATGAAGATTAATGAATTCTCAATTAGTTACTAATTCGGTCTAATCTATATTTATCTATAGAATCTATCGGATTTCCATATTCAACGCATCCTGTCCATAAACATAACGTTAGCGACAAACCTCGGGCGGAACCGGGAGTGATAGCAAGTCAAAACAAACATGCATAGCCGGCTTCCTTCCATTACCGGTCGTCGGTCGGCACAATTAAAATAAATTCAAAATACTGAATTAAAGTTCCACGAGCGTTTCGGATGCTTTACGTTGAGTGTACTTGGCCAGTTTATGTTGACCCGTCAGATGTCATACGGTTTATGCGTGGTGCCTTTTTTGAGGGTCTGATTAGGTTTGGTAATTCTGGAAAGTGTTAACCAGTCTTATGAAAAGTTTATGAATCAATTTTGATGAGGCTTTAGAATATATCTGACATTGATGCTGAAAAAATATGTCGCTTATTCAATCGTAAATCTAGTTTTAGTAAAGATTATGTATTAGAGAGATCAATTTAAAATTGACACCGTTTAATAGTAATACCATTTAACTTTACGAATGAATATAAGAATACAAAAATTAAAATTATAATATCAGATTGATAAATCATTTCTCGAAGTCTCAGATCTTGTTATGCTGGTCACTCAATCGTCAAAGAGCGACGTTTTGACGCGTACATCACGCGCGGCAAAGGCGCCGAAACACGCGCGCGGCACACTTTATCTAACTGAAATTAAGAACGAAAACATTTTAAAGCAGCCATAAATTGTTCAGCGCGCTGAGTGCTTTCTTTGTGTGTTGCCAGATGTGTGGTCGCAATTAGCCCCGGTTTTATTTATAAATGCGAATAATGGATATTAAATATTGCAGGTTTTAAAAATGGAATTTGGATTGATGCATAAAAATAGCGGTTCGATGTTTGATCGGATTCTATTTTTGTATAATTTGTGTTGATGTATTCGATGTTAAGAGTGTCTTTGTTGCTGGTGCAGTAATTGTGTATTTGTATTTATCCCACAAAAATGTCTATTAATGTAAAAAAAATATTTTAATTGTATTTTGTGAATGGAACAATTTATAACTTCTTGCAGTTAATACTAGTGCAGCATATAATACGGTAAGACACATTAGGTGCACTCATTCTTCGCAATGTAATCATTGATAATTAATTGTTAGGAACGTTTAGCTTTAAATTGCAATAAATTCAGGTCATATTTCAACGACTTTTTGTAATGTACGACAGAGATCCTTTAATAGGAATAACAAAACAAATTCTACGGCAAAGCGAAATATCATATTCTAGATATCACATTGAAGGATAAAGGTCGACAACGAATTTGAATGCCGTATAATTCCCCAAAAATCTATGTTCTATTATAATGTGGCAACACTATCGTACACGGATGCGCAGGCGCATCTCGTAAGCTCGCCTTTCCATTAGCGCGTTCGAATTTAGAACGCGGCGCGATTGGCCCGCGCCCGCGCACGCAATGAATCATCGGCGCCAACTATACGGTTGTATAGGGTGCGCGTAATTTTTGGGGTTACCGTATTTTAAAGGTGATAAATGGTGCGAGAATTTGTAGATGTTTTTAAGATTTATTACAAGGCGTGAGTGCACTCTAAATAGTTTATTTTCGTTATTGTAATTTGTGATAAAATTGAGTTTTGATTAAATTATTAGATATCCTTACTTTTATTGCTGTACGTTAAATGTCTTTTTGCATTCACAATTGAATAATATAAATAAAATTGTAGTAATGTTTTAAAATGATACGAGGTAGAGCAAGAAACGTAAAAATGCCATGAATCCTATCCTTCTTAAATGTTTTCTCAACCGGAACACTAAAAATGATTGCGCCAACAGACGAATCCAGATTGCAAAGTTAATCAGAATTAAATCTTAACACCCTGTATCCATAGTCTTATTTATGAAAATAGATTTAAATCACTACACATTACACACGTGACCGCTGACCCGCAAACAGTGACGCGTCATAGATTTATAGTTCACTTTGTGAATGTATGGATGTTTTGATTTTTTTTCCTATATTCATTTTTTGTTTAGTAAACATTTCAGATGCGTGCGATTCGGTAAGTGGTAAAATCCAGCGATGGTCTGTAGCATTAATCAACGGGCTATACCGCGATAGAATACTGTTTCACAAAAAAATTAACTGCCTCGGTGGCGTAGTTGTATTGTGTGTATGACTAACGTTTTGAAGTCTTAGATTCGAATCCAGGGTCGAGCAGTGATAGGTTCTTCTACTCAGTATCAAAAATATTGCGAAAGGCTCATCCCCTAGCACATCGTGGGACACAACACACAAAAGTGGGTGCCTTTTTAGCAACTCTGCCCACGCTTTTGGGGATAAAAGCGCGATGTATGTGTGTGTAGAAAATTTACCTACATTTATGAACTTTTAATGGTCTGAGTCCTTATTCTGAAAGTTCTCACTTTGAAAGCTAGACTAACGTAATATATAGGTAATCTCTAGAATCATATAATTCAAAAACGCAAAACAAATAACTTTTTTTTTATGCAGTTTTTTTTTCATATGTTTAATAATATTATACGGAAAGATGAGAGGTGGAGGTAATATTATACTACCTTCCAATAATTGCTTTTAATTGTTTTTGGGCCCTTTCATTTTTATGTAATATCAAATATAAATTATGTCCTATTGATGGCAATGCGTCCTAAAGTGTAAAATAAAATTACAATATAGTGTTGTATATTTGACAAATATACAGTTATCGATAACCTACAAACATATTCTAAGAAAAACCTTAAAACCAAATCAAAGTTACAAAGATTTACGAGCATTCTCTGCAGCTTTATTAAGTTATCGAAATTAGCGGTATTAAGCAGTTGAGACCGACGTTTTTACTTAGTATTTAATAATTAATAATGTTGTCAGTGATACCTTATCATTCAAAAATGTTCTTGTCTAAACGACCGGACTATCTGAACCACAAAAAATCTTGTACAGTAAGTAATATGAGAAAATCTCAAAGGCATTCTCGAAGTCTATTAAAATTGCATCCACGTCTCTGGAACTAGAAATGTTTAAGATAACACTATCAGAACATGTCGCGGCTCGGAGGTCTTCCCTCCATTGACTACAAATATATTTCTACACATAAATACACCTTTATCTCGCAACGAATAAAGTTTAACAACCAATTGCGGGACGGAAAATAAAACCATCGCTCTAACTGACCAATAGGAGAGCGGTGTGAGCTCGTTCGAAATTTGAAATTCTTTGCGTGCCGCCGGCGCCATGTTTTTTAACAGCCTTTTTTATAGAGCAGTTTGATAATTGAAGCATTTGGTTCTGTTACGATTTTAATTGGTCCGCATGAAATGGGCCGAAATATTTCGAAAATGCTCTTCCAGATAGCATGGATGGACACAATGGGATGGAATTGGTAAAGATTGATGAAAACCGGATTCCTCGTTTTAGAAACGTTTAATGGTTTTTGATTACGTAATGACATCTTCCATCCAAACTGGTAAAATATATGAGAGAGAATTTAATAAAACTGCTTTTGAAGAGTATTATTTTTAATAAAAACTATTCTTGAGTGTAAATCATTGGTAGAATTTCATCAAAATTTATTTATTATGTAAGTCTAAGCAAAATATCCATGATACACTACTACGCGTGCATTTTTATGTTTATCTATTTTTATAGTGCCTCATTAAAATCTTCCACATTTAAAGGAACTGTTATATCTTAACAAAGCAACTGCGATATCGTTTGCACTAATCCAAGTTAATTCTCAAACCGTCTAGTAGTTTAAGGGAGTTGGTTAGAATAACATTGAGTAAGACGTTACCAGACGTTTGTCCAATTTTGCCTGTCTTATGCCGCTTATTGTATAGATTAAATGTTGAATCTGCGAAGGGGGACCGGTAGCAGCCCTCGCTGGCGCTCGGGTCAGCGTTTCTTAAAGCTATGGTTTCGAACAAAGGAATAAATGAAGCCTTTGAGTGTACAAGTTTTTATGACTGATTTTAATATTGAGGAGGAAAAAGATAATGTGTCCGAAATTTTAATTGGGGTTTGTCGTACTAAAATCTTAAGCCTTTTAAGTTCTTGAAAGTCATATTAGGTACCAGGGGCGAAGGTTGAAATTTTCCGAAACGGAATCCGACACAACATGTAAGTACTAATAAATATGTATAAATGCTGTCTACAAAACGTTCTAATGACAATCATATTTTACAAAAATTATTGAAGGAAAGCCGGCAGGAATCGCCTAGCAACTTCCCCAGTAATATGAATAGTATGAGTATATTATGTTCACAATTAACAAATAATAAAAATCTTTATATTATGTAATGTATGTGGTTTCTTATACAGAAGCAAACGCTGGTCATATGAATAATATAATTAATACCTACATTACTTTCAAAATCTGAGGTCGCTCAGTTTGAGAACCGCTGAGTTTGTTGTACTCAAGTACAATCAGCGCAAATATTTACTTAAGATATAATTGAACAGGGCGCGCGCGGGCCGCGGAAGATGCTTGCACTGCGAGATTTTTCATTTGCCAAATTATTACTTTTTTCTCTTTTTGCTGTACGCTTAACAGGTTACGCCAGGAAATTTACATTTTGAGTTAAGAAAATCTAAAATCTGGTTATATTGCAAACTGAAGGGAGTAGATGAGAACTCAGGAGTGAGTGTTGTGAGACCACGTCCAGGGAGCGTAGTGACATGCGATCCGGTGGATCGATGGGTTAAAGATAATATATGAGAGTATTGTGAGACCACGTACAGGGAGCGTAGCGTGTGACGCGCGAGCCGGTGGAGAGACGAACTGAAGGTAGTGGATGAGAGCTCAGGTGCGAGTGTTGTGAGACCACGTACAAGGAACGTAGTGTGTGACCCGCGGGCCTGTGGAGCGATGAGCTGAAGATTGTGGATGAGAGCTCAGGAGCGAGAGTTGTGAGACCACGTACAGGGAGCGTAGTGTGTGACGCGCGGACCGGTGGAGCGACGGGCTGAAGGGAGTAGATGAGAGCTCAGGAGTGAGTGTTGTGAGACCACGTTCAGGGAGCGTAGTGACATGCGATCCGGTGGAACGATGGGTTAAAGATAATATATGAGAGTATTGTGAGACCACGTACAGGGATCGTAGCGTGTGACGCGCGGGCCGGTGGAGAGACGAACTGAAGGTAGTGGATGAGAGCTCAGGTGCGAGTGTTGTGAGGCCACGTACAAGGAACGTAGTGTGTGACGCGTGGGCCTGTGGAACGATGAGCTGAAGGTAGTGGATGAGAGCTCAGGAGCGAGAGTTGTGAGACCATGCAGAGGGAGTGTAAAGTGTGACTCCCGGGCTAGTGGAGCGACGAGAAGGTAGCTATTTGGCGAGTGGACGGGAGTTTGCCCGCGGGCGGTGAGCTAGTACAACATAATCCAATCTGGGCGGGTTTGTTTTCGTGTGGAGCCAACGCTAAGTGTTGTTTGCTTTTCATTCGGATTTGCCAGCGGTCCGGTTAAGAGGAAGTTTTCATTCAATTTAAATATGATTAGAATGCAATATTTAAGTTTGTGCTCGCAGCGCCGTTTGTTCGATTCGAGTGGCTATCTCTTGGGAGTTGCGTTATGAAGTCGGAATAAAAGTGGTTTGTTTGCGTGGGGTAAAAAACCTTTCAATAATAATCTGTTTATTTTGTCTTCTTATTTATTCTTTGTTACAATAATAACGGTCATAGAACAATGTATAAGACAGGAATTCATTCCTAATTTCGATATACAGGGTGTCCCAGAAAATAGTGTCACCCCTATGTATGTTCCGCGATTATTAGTTTCAAGTAGATATTATAATACTGAATATTTAACACATTTTTGTTACTTGTACTTGCCTTGAAATAACATACACATTTACGCGTTATTTCTCCATATTTACATTAATAACGTTCACGCTTCTGGTTAACCGAACATAAAATTGTAACAACATGCAGGTTAAGTGTTTTAATCGTTTCTTTATACGGAAATATTATTTCTGTTAATATATATTTTTATTGCTGTTTTACGACGCTTGTTATAATTAAATGTTTATTATTGTTACAGTTATTTGTGTCTTTGTGGGTGCATATCTCGGGCGGAGAAGGCTGGCGAGGCTCGGGAGAGTGTTCAGACGTTGCTGACTGTTTGCGCTGACCTCTGCCATCCCTGTGATATTGATGTCGTGAGTATATTCAGAATTTTGATTTAAGTAAAATTGTTAGCTAATCTATGCTGTATACACAATGTTTTCACTAAATTATCCTTACCACTTCCGTAGGATTAATTTTTTTAATAGATTTTTTTTTTGTATTTTTTTACCCGATTGCCGAAGGAGGGTTATGTTTTTTCTTAGTGTTCCCTCCAAGCCCGATGCTCTGGTGTGCGGCCGCGCTTGTCATCCCCTAAAGCCGCCACTGTTGGGCCATCTCCAATCGCACTCATTATACGCAACAATAATTGTTACCTTTACATCAGTGATTTGAGTCAGCGTTACCAACTCGCCTATTTTTTCTGTATACAAAAATATTATCAAGACAAGTATGTGATTTCATTTAGTAATGTCAAAATAGCCTTCGATACATGCTAAAAGTGAACGTGTAAGTACTCCTTTGCTTCTGGAAAAAGGTTCGATGCTCTATATCTCCCTCAGGGCTCCGAGCGTGCATCAGCGATCCAATCCCTCCGCTGCGCGCTCGGCACAAGCGTGTGCGGCTCTCGCGCAGAGTTCTGCATGCTGTTCGCGTCGGGAGCGGGACTTGCGCACAGCGGCGGGTTCGTGCGCGCCGCTCGCACCGCGCATCTGCTGCGGGCTCTGGCAGAATTGGATCATCAGATCGTGCAAGTAAGTCTGTGATTATTAATAATGCGAAAGATGGTATATTTTAATGTTTAGATATTTTTATATAGGTACGGTGAAGTGGAATAAAGTTTTAGTTGCTTTCGGGAATAGTCTATTTTATGATGTAGAAATATGAACGCCGAGATAACGGCAATACTATTTATTTAGTTCATTGTTTACAATCGTGCGTACACCGCACTTGCACACGCCGGACTGACGTCGGTCTCGATACATGATCCGTTCTGTCTCTACAAAGTCATAGTATGGACTGACGAGAGATGATTACGCCTCGTCAGTTAAAACAATTATGTCTGCATGTTTGAACTAGATATATACAGGCTACGTGGAGCGCGACACACGCGTCTTGTAATGGGAAACATTTGAATGTTTCCACCTTCGTTTGTTTGCTAAATAAACTCTGAAACAGTTGAATAGTTTTGGGTGAGTTTCAAGCATACATATTATACTAATTGCAGGGATTGCAATATAAGTTAGTAATAAAAAAAAATGTGATAAGACTTCTAGCGTACGAGTAGGCCCGTAAATAAAACTTTGTGTCTTATCTCAGAGACGTGGAATTATAGGTACCGATTCCACTGCTGTCTGAATGTACCACTATGTTTTTCTAAGCAGATAATTAAGCGTTGTCATATTTCATAAATAATATCGCACCATGACGCTATCTTAACAAATAATATATTAAAATACAATAATACCATTCTAACTGTACTCAAACGATGCTCCAAATACGGTGTTCATAAAAAACCCTCACACGATTCCGCACGGGTATACGTGTAATTGGGTACCGTCAGCAGTGGCAGTGTTTGCGCGCTCCTTAATTAGCGGCGGTACCATCGAACCGTGTTTGTTCCACTCAAACAAGACGCGCCGCGTTCACCAATGAGGGAGGATAGTGTGGGTGATGTTGCCAACTATTCGTTAATATCCCTAAATTCGGGGATTTTAAAAATTTGTTGCGGTGAGTCTTGAATGGACAGTAAAATATAGTAGTTTGGGTAGTGTTGCCAGATATATTATCTAAATACTTTAAAAATATAATCATTGTTTTGGGGGAGTGTAAAACGAGACATCCTACTAATGACGGGATACCTGGCAACACTAATTGTGGATACGCGACGCGTAAAGTTATTAAAATCGCTGTAAAATAAAGCATCACGCGGTGTCCACACATTGGGTAATAAGCAGTATTTAAATGAATTTTGAAATGTATATATTCTTTAATTCTATACATAATGTCCTCTCTATTAATACATAATCAATAGTCAATTTTTAGCAATGGTACTTCAACAAGTTTATAGTTTGTACAACTATCGGGGAGATTGTCCCAAATGTTTGTACAAACATCGGCCAACGTGGTAGCAAACAAACAAACACACGCACGCGTCTTCAATGTCGTGCACACGGATCTGCGGATGATAGTGATGTTAAATGAGGGTAGTTTCGAGTGTATTTTTAAGGACTGAGATGAGTGGTAACACTGCACCGTTTTATAAAAAAAAAATACTAAAGTATACGACCATGCGATACTAAATATTTTCAACCGATGCTGGTGGTAGGATATATTTTATATCCGCTCGGATAGCGACCACCGTACACAAGATGTTAAACCCCGTCATAGTGGCTCATGGTATCAGCCTGTGTATACCCGGTCCCAACAAGCCGATATAATTGTGTCGACTGCCGTGGGGTGATCATCACTCGTCAGTCGACATCTCCACTCACCATCAGGAGCAATGGGACTAATTTGCCTTGCCTTTAATAAAAAGAAACTACGTTCAAAGTATAAAAGAGTAAAGTTTGGATGTTGTGTTCTCTAAAACCACTAAAGGAATTCATCTATGTCGACAACACATAGCCAATGTCTCTCAGTAACATGTGTTATGTTTTTTTTTTTTAATTTGATCTGCCTTGTTGGCATAATTGTATTACGGTACGACAGCAGTACTGAAGTCTCGGGTTCGATCCCGGGGTCGGGCAGTGATATTGGGTTTTTTTTTCTACTCAGTATCAGCCCAGAATTTAGAATTTGTGCTCGATATGGCCGTAGGCACGCCGTTATCATATCATGGGACAGAATACAGATGGCGGAAAGTAAGTGCACCTGTTGCGTCTCTGCAATATCATACTGGCACTAGGTTTCTAGTTTCTATTTTTTTTTTCTTTTTTCCTTAACTGGCCAGGTTTCTAGTAAGCTATTGTTATTTTCTTGACAGGTACCAGTGCGTTAACTCACTTGGTCATACGGCGTCATTATAAGTCTTAAAAAAACTACTCCAAAAAGTACTGCAAACCAAAAAAAAAAATTTTTTCCGGTTAATAAGATAATTTGTTTTAGTAATACAAGCAACGTAATCTTATTTCCAATTTGCGTTTATTTTGATGATTCTTTTTTTATTTGAATGCTGGTGCTTCCCGTGTGATCCCATTTAATTTAATTGTTATTAGATCCTTTACTTCCGAAATACATCAGAGAACTCTTAATATAGCAAAATGTATCACAAATACCCTCATAAAAATATTTTATGTATTTGTTTATTGGATAAGGATTGCAAACGGAGTTAAAAATCATTCTTATAATAACTACACATATTTATAGCTATAATAGCGTACGTAATTGTAACTCTGGTTATAAGCAATCACAGCATGAGTCACAATCTTTAAGACAATAGAAAATGCTCAAGTACTTAGTTTACCAATTGTATAGATATCACTATTACGATACTTACAAAGAAATAAAAACTATTTAAATGTAACAATTTGCGATAGAGTACTATAACATATAATTACATAATATTGATATAATATTTCAAATATAAAACAACCTAATAAATATTATTTTTATTCTAACACTCGATATATCCAGTTAGAGTACATCGCATCCACCCAAGTTGTGCGCGGGCACGCGCCTGTCTCTACAGACGCTCGCACTATTTGCGCAGTCTTATTAATTTGTGTTGTGGTCCCTCGGGATGGACTAACGTTATTGTAGAAGGAATGTTTGATGTTTTGTCTTTATTCTGTGATAGGTTTGATTAAATAAATTAATAATTGATTGTTTGCGTCAGCCAAGATATACCTGAGTTTTATGTAATAGTTTTTAAGTCATATTTTTAACGAGGGCACAGTAAAGTATTGGTCCGCACTAGGCCAGCGTGGCGGACTAAGGTCTAATCCCTCTCAGTAGTACAGGAGGCCCGCGCCCAGAATTGCGGCAATATATAATACAGGGCTGATATTATTATTATATACGGAAAACTGGCTTCACTGCACTTGATGGTAAATGAGGAGATGCCCAAAAACATGTAGTTTTATATATAAAGTAGTATCTATGATAATGTAGCTTCTTGGTTAAGGGAAGGATATTAAAAATCATATTAATAATTCCAAAAATTACACTAACTTACAAATCTTTTTATAATTGACAACGCTGTGTACTGACCTAATTGTATTTGAGGAAAATTTTGTTTGAATTATTTAGCCTATTTTATAGTACTATTTACCGCGGTTTATACACCCCTTATAACCCGGTTTCTGTATCCGCGACTGTGCCGCACGGCGCGCTGTTTGCGCGGACATCGGATACGATAATGGACGTTCCCAGGAGAGCGAGATCGATACACCGCCGCGCCACGCGACACAGGTTCAATTAGATTGAAAGAGTTTACTATTTACCCTTTTATCGATAAATGTTAGTGTGCTAATCAGTGCTCTATTACCCTTCACTTACCGCCGATTTTGATAAATCATCAATTTTCACTATAATAATAATAATAAATACTCTTTATTGTAACCATTGTTAAATAGAGAAACACAAACAAGATTAAAACATTTTCTTAAATCAATAATATGTGTACAATGGGCGGCCTTATCGCTACAAGCGATCTCTTCCAGGCAACCTTTGTATGGAAAGAAACAAAAAGCACAAGTATAGACAGCGGTGTACAACAAGAAGAAACAAAAAGAAAATAATAAATAAATCCTAATACTTATATAAAACATGATAATATACTAATATATATATATGAATTAATAAATTAAAATGGTGTTATTTTGCACTATGTTTTGGAGAGGTAGTGGATTTTAACTAGTTTTTTAAACGTAATTAAAGATTTGGCTTGTTTTATTTTTAGCGGCAGGGCATTCCAAAGTCGGATCGCTTGTACAGTAAAAGATCGGTCATAGAAGTTAGCGGTATGTGCGGGTGTTAAGAAGAAAGGTGTGGGAAGAACGCAGAGATCGAGAGTGGGAGTGATGTAAGAATTCAAAACGTTCTTTGAGATATTGTGGGGTAGTAGGGCTAAATAAAATATTAAATAACAAAGTCAGAATGTGCATATTCCGGCGAAAACGGATGGGCAACCATTTTAGCTTCTCGCGAAATTCAGAGACATGGTCATATTTGCGTAAACCGAATATGAACCTTATGCAGAAATTCTGTAGACGTTCGAGTTTATTAAGCTGGTCTAATGTAAATGGACCAATGAAGGTGAATTATTTTCATTTGTTTATTCTTTAGTTTGATTCAGAGTAAAGTTTAGTTCCAAACGTCTTAATTTACGGTGTTCAGATACGTTTAGTTATTAAACTGATTCTTTTCGAATTTCGGACACGGCGGTCAAACTCGACGGAGTCCAGCCAAGCACGCAGGAGATATTACAGTCCACAAGCAATGTGCGCTATACACATGTGCAGTCTCCGATCCTTCACTCTCATAGTCCGGTGAGGCAATCCGATATGACTGGAGAGAGATCAGGCGCGGGACCAACGGCTTTACATGCTTTCCGAGACATTGGGTATCACGCCGGCAAATACACGACTCCGAGATGCGACTGAGTATTTTTTTTAAGAAGGAAAAACCCATTCACAATTATTTTGGCCTACTCTCAACGATGTCGTACTCTATACGCAATACAACTACGTCACCGAGGCTGTCTCAATCTCCTATCAATGCCAAGTCAGCGTAACATATTCTAATCATGTAAATAAATATATAAAATAAAATAAATATCCGTTGATTGCCTTATTATTTACTTACATCTACTATTATTAAGCATAATATTGTATAATTATAAAGGCAATAATATGAGGTCTGTATTATATACTGGCCCACTGCTGGGCACGGGCCTCCTCTTCTACGGAGAGGGATTAGGCCTTCGTCCACCACGCTGGCCTAGTGTGGATTGGTAGCCTTCACACACCCTCAAAATTGGTATAGAGAATTTCTCAGATATGCAGGTTTCCTCACGATGTTTTTCTTCACCGTTAAAGCTAGCGATAATTTACAAAGAATACATACATAATTATTTTAGAAAAATCAATGGTGTGTGCCCTTGGTATTTGAACCTGCGGGCATTCGTATCGGCAGTCCGTTCCATACAAAACTAAGCTATCTAGCTATAAAGGCAAATGAAAAGGCTCAGGTCATCCAGCGCTGGATTTCAGCCTTTCTTAACTTCTTGGACGTTATACGGACGGTTTATAGCAAATATTGTTTAGTTCTCACCATTTCCTGCCCTTCAACCCTCACTTGAAGATCGAAGCAATTTGCTAAATATACTCTTATGTTTTTTTCACTGTCCTACCATCTTTATTGTCGCATAGATTGTCCCCCGCTCGGGATACCTCGTAATGGTCTCGAGAGAGTCCGGTCGATACGGCACGCTCGTTGCAATTCGTTAATGGATTAAACTTGAGTTTCTTTTGTAGCATCTTTTGCTTGGCAAATATACCTTTTGATCATTGGAATAAGGTTGTTGGTATTGACTCTGTGGCGTAGTTTAAGTTGTCATGCTGAGGTCTCGGGTTCGATCTTAGTGTAAAGTGAGTCTATTTTTTTATTATGTAGAGAAAACAAACAGTAACATACAATAGTATACAGTACTTAACCTTAGTTTACATATTAATAACATAATATGCTACTGACAACATAGTCCACACCCTACATTTCAAAATTAATGTTTGGGTTTTTCTGCTCAGTATTTAGAGAGAATAGTACTTAAAAGGTAATAGGGTAGCCTCTCGTTATATCCAATAGGTGTAGTTTGCAAAATGAAGGCGTGATTACACCTCTGCCTACCCCAGAAAATGGAAAAATACGTGAAGTTATATTTTGTACCATTTTATACTCCATTGATGGCAGATATTTTTTGACCATTGCAATGGATGGAAGGTATTTAGGTTTACCGCACACTTCCGATAATTCCGCTCGATCGCAGTTCGATGACCGCGCGAGACCGCAACAAGACAAATGTGTGTGTGATTCGCAAACATTAGTATTGAGTCTTTGTTTAGTGGGAACAAAGTTGTTTTTTTTTTTCTTTATTTCTTAATATCCATTCGCGATATCGTGGTTAAGAGGAACGGAGACAATTTAGTAATTATCGTACTTATATTATAAATGCGAAAGTTTGTGAGAATGGATGTATGTTTGTTCCTCTTTCACGAAAAAACTACTGAACGGATTTGGATGAAACTTTACAGTAATATTAGTTATACCACAGAATAACATATAGGTTACATTTTATAATAATTTTGTGTAATTTGGTCATAATATAACGATACATATCAAGTAAATCGAAAAAAAAATATCCCTGAAAACTCCTTCACGCGAACGAACCCGCGAGCAAAAGCTAGCATTTCATATCTGTATTGTTAGACTGAAAGTCATACCTTTACTACTTGTTGATTAAATCCGCTACTAGATGGCACCAGAATACCCAACACATATACACAACATCACGCATTTATCCTCGAAGGGGTATGCAGAGGCGCAACCAGGGCACCTTCGCCAAGTGTGTTCCGTCCCATGATGTGATACGGGCGAGCCTATCGCCAAATCGGGCACAAATTCCAGACTCCGGGCTGATACTGAGCAAAAAAACCCAAATATCACTGTGCCCGGCCCGGGATTTGAACCCAGGACCTCAGAGCGCTGTCGTACCACGCATGCAGTACAACTACGCCACCGATGCAGTCTAGGCAACAGTATGCAATATTGAAAATGCCTATTAAAACTAAAACAAACATGACCGCAATCATTATTTACATAGTTTTTGATTAACCGTTCCGAACGCAGTTAGCGGTAATAAAAATCACACAATGCTAAAACTTGAGTCGCTCCCTCGCGCGGGTTCGATTCCCGTGTGTATCGAAACTTTGATGTCTGTGTACTAGAGGATCCATTTTACGGCCATGAATAATTGCACACCCGCGGGAATTGTAGGGACGCGACGGTCCGGGATCGGCTGACGGCACGGGATTTGAGAATGGTTGGGAAGTTTTTGTGACAATTATTTAATGTTTGTATTGTTTTTTTTTTATATTTTTATAAAGTACTATTCTAGTAGTAACTATTCTAGTTAACATTTTCGGTTTAATATTTTTACTTTTATATCGGTGCCAACTACCATTACGTTAACTACATCAGAGCTAAACAGTGCTTGCTATACTGGTTTTTAAAACTTTACTGGCTAATGATTATAATTATCAAAATTGGTACACAATAACATTTGACAGATTTTCGAATACGATAAACCTAACTTGACATATTAATGAAATATGCAACGCCTGCACGTTTATAATGTCTTTCCTTTTGTACATAACCCATTAAGAACTAGTGTATAACATGAAAGTTTCTGTAAGATTAATATGCTGTCTTTAAATAGACAAAATATATTTTTTTCTACACCACCCATTTCTTTTTATTTAGTAATTAAATACTTGCGTATATGAGACTTTCTGGGAGACTTACAAGCAGTCCATAAAAGAATATATTTTTTTCATAATCCCGTGATCCCGGGACTGCACTATCCCGCGACCGCCCCGCTGAGACCGCGGCATGTTTGCCGTGCCCACTACGCTCCCAGTAATAGATTATAAACATAATTATGAGTTTATTAGCAACCGTCGCAGATGCGTTCTGTTGGGGATCTGTCTGTATGTTTGCGTGTATTTTATGTAGATATAATTAAATAATGGTCGGGTGTAGGTTATTGTCTAGCGATATGTTTATTGTGCATTATAGTTGTTTGTATTGTATTTTTTATTGTATTGCCAGTTTTTATTTCTCCCGTGTTCTCTCATATGGGTGTTGTATGGAGTCGCTGAAGAGAGTAATGTATGTTTCTATGAGGTGTTTTACCGGTAGCTTTTGTGGGCTAATAATTTATGAGCCGGTTATGAAACGATAGGTAGGGTGTTTGATTTGGTTCAGTAATTATCTAGAGTCTGGACTAAAGTCTGAACCTTCTCAATAGTAGTGGAAGCTCGTTCCCAGCAGTGGGACAGTATAAAATACAGGATATTATATTAAGTGCGCGATACCTACAATTTTTTTAACTTCCAGATTTATAAAAGTAATCTGTATTAAGTTCAAAAGTATACCATAAGCTAAGTAGACTACATATAAGACTTGTGCCCTAAATTTGACCCAAACCTATTGCTTTATACAAGTCAAAACAACATCCAAACCTGTTCATAATTTTATCCGGGACTTGCCTTCCGTACCACGCAAGCACTCTCGGTTTCTTTTCAATCACAAATTGACCGTGTCTCAGTAAATGCGGAGTGATTTCGCTGCGACCGCGATGAGGTCACGAACCCCGTGATTTAGTTACGTCCAGGGACGTGGTTGCACACTCGACGTTCGCTCGTCACGCGAACTTGTGGGACGAACTGATTTGGAATTTATTCTCGATCTAGTAAGATGCAATTTGCTTGGAAGCGAAAATTCGACGGCCTAGTAAAGAATACGTTTGATACTTGTATACTAGGTTTGTTGAACGGCAAGGCTCTTTGTGACATGTTCAAGGGGCATGCAGACGTACTTCAAACGTAGGTAGGTGACTAAAATGAAAATGCGCCCTTGGAATTTTTTTTATTATTACGAATGTGTGTAGTAAAATGCTCAGAGTACGCGTAAAATTCGACAACCTATAGATCTTAGTTTTTCTGAGCGTTGATTGAACCTATTCCTTCATTTAAACCGATCAATTATTGCTAGAAATAATTGTACGCAATTATCGCTTAAGACAATTCTCACCCCCGTTGTCGTATTTTTTTTTCTTTTGCTCAAATATTGATAAAAGGACTGACAACGATAAGCATCAGGAAGCCAATTTCATTATTTATTAGTGCTTATAATAATAAATACTATAAGACGAATTGATCTCGCCAAAGAAACTCATAAGAACCAAATCAAATCCCCATCAAGTTTGCGTGTGGAATGCGAATCAAGCTACCGTCTTCGCCGGTAACGCAATCAGCGAGTTCGTGACTTCTTCTCGGAATCGCATTCGCTCCGTCACGGCCGGTTGGCTCGCGTGTTAGGGTAGTTGTGATTTCGGCTTTATCGTGGTCAGTGCGTTTGGGAGGTTGGGAGATTTTTTGTGTTAGTTTTATCTTATTTTAGACTGTATTACCACATCAAAGATTTCAGATTCGCTTGATTAACCACCAACAGTAAGTTTATGAGTTGTAAGACAAGAGAATATTTTTATTTAATGTTATACAAGAGGATATTGATCAAGTGCTTTTAGTTCCCTTCTTTCACCTTCCACTACGATGAACTTCAGCTTTTCTGCTACTCATGCTCCATTAGCTATTAACTGTTTTGCCCATAGGACGCATTCGGTGAAGGCGGTTGGCCGCTGGAGTTCAGGGCAGCAGTGGCGAGACTTCTGTCGCAGCACGCGCCCAACGACAAAGAGGCGCCGAGAACCACTGCGCTGCGTAAGTAATCATACTACTGATGCTTCGGAGTCATTCTAAAGAGCTGATGGAGACCACAATGGGGTTTTAGTTGGTAAAAATCCGACATACCCAGTCTACTTTGTATATGCATATGTATATTTGTATATGAGGATACAAGAAGATATTCCCTATGAAAAACAAAAGACCGTAGTGGTCCAATGCTCGGTCGGATGATGCTATACTCCCGAGTGTCGACATTGGGCGGTAAGACCGGTGAAACCAATATAACCGTTCCATTCATCCTCCAAGTAGCGATAAGACATATTTCCCCGCGATAAAAAAATTGGTTGTGTTGGTTGAGTAAGCATTTTCCAGAGGAATGTAAGGCGGACATCATTTTTGTCCCCATTTTATTTGAAATATACTGTACCTACTTATACCTACATTTAGTAACACAATGTTAAAATGAACCTGCATAGCCGCTCGTGTATCACAGTACTACTATCCTTGAAAAATTATAGTTTTACTAACCACATGAGTCAGTGAAGCCACCACTCGGTGTCCAATAAGATTTCAGATAATTTGTTTCCCCCAGGACTGAGCAACCAGCGGCTGGATCAGACCTTGTCCGAAGCGATGGTGCTGGACCTGATCGTGCTAGTCGGCTTCGTGGTGGTCAACAACCCGCAGTTACAGGTAAGTGGACAAATATAATTTCCGAAGTATAATTTCAATTAGGGCATAGGTTTAAGGAAGACAATCTAGTCTTAATGTAATTTAGTGCTTCAGTATTGTTTATAATGATTGTGTAGTGTGCTATGCCTTTTGTTAAATAAAAAAAATACGCGGACGGTAAAGTGCCACTGCATCTGATGATACGAGTGTTTTAAATTTAATTTTATCTAGTTTTGTTCAAGGCTTTCCTCTCGTAAAATTAAATTTCAATTTATAATAATGTCTAGATAATAAATCGAAGTCTTTGAAGGTCTCATCAAAATATGTTCTAAAAATAATAAAAGGCCTGCAGTATATTTTGTCCCACTGCTTCGAACGATCCTCTTCAACTGAGAGGGTTCACGCCTTAGTCCACCATATTACAATGAACTGCTTTAAAGAACAATAAAAAAAAACAATTGTATTTTTTTTTTATTTCTCTGTATCATGTATTTTTTTAAGAGAGCAACACCAGAATTTCTTGCCCGTTCTTCTGGTGAGAACTGCTTTCCGAATTGATGGTAGACTTAATATTGACGGAAACTACATAATGTATAATATTTTACAGGTTGCAATAAATTATTTCATTTCATTAAGTCTGTCAAATTTAGTGTAGCCATTTCGTATATCAACCTGGACCACCAACCAGCTGCATTGTTACGGTTCTGATGACATTTGTACCAAACAAAAAACTGGTCGTACAGCGAAACAATCGATTAAACATGTCCAGTGTCCAGTGTGGTCGATAATTGTGTTAAGTCGGTTACCGGTCGCGCGACACGTGGTGTGCGCAGGTGCGCGCCCGCATGGGAACCGAACGTTGCCTTTCTACATAGATTCCGAGTATTCAGATGCATAGAAAGACGTTTTTGACAAAATCCTTTAATTTTCCGGGAACGCTTTCATTACGCCCAATGGGAAAGTTTTGCGTGCTGTTTTTAGCCAGGAAAATATACATCTCATTTATCACTCTGAAAAACATTTCTACTGGTGGTAGGTCTCTCATATGTGAGAATCCGCCTGGGTAGGTACTGCGATGTCTCTTGCCGCTAAGCAGCAGTGTGTGGTCATTGTAGTGTTCCGGTTTGAAGGACATTGTAGCCAGTGTAACTAGTGGACATAATAAGACTTAACATCTCATGTCTCAGGATGGCGAGCGCAGTGGAATACCAGACAATGCTTTGTAATTCAAGGTGTTGAATGGTGTTTCTACTGTTTATGGGCGGACGTTTCGCTTACCATCAGGCGAACGGCAAGCTCGTCTCATCATACAAAGAAATAAAAAAAAATCCATTAGTCACCCTAAGGCAAAGACGTTAAGTCTCATAATTACCCTGGCTACAATGACTCCTCGTATACAACTGGAAAATATAGGGATAGCCTCTAATATTCAGATGTCCATTCATCTGAATTAATCATGATGGTTCTCGGAGAGAGGCGTTATTCAGTGCACATTACGTGACTATCAAACAATACTGAATCCTGTCAGTTTGCTCGACGCACTGAATATTACACAGAAGTTTTGAATATAGCATCAATTTTCATGTTCTTTCATAGTTTACCTTCCATACCAAATATTTATAGGGATTCATGAAAAAAAAAACCCTTTAATTATTTTCAACATAATCCCAATCGCTTTTTTGATCTATTTCAAATATTGACCAATCAGAGCAATGTTTCTTTGACATGCTTACAAGTCACTTATTTCGATTGGTTCATCGGAGTCGGATTGGAGATTAATCTTGTTAAGATTAGGATCATTTCGATATCCAGTAAAAGCAATTATTACTTATTTAGCGAAACAATTAGTTTTTATAACTTTTTGTTATCAAGACGTCTCTCTACCCCCAACAATTTACAACATCCAAAACACATGTGTCTCCAAACTAATTGATAACATAAGTTATTCACAAGACATTGTATAAATTATTCGTGCGATGTCCGAAGTGGGAATAGCAGTAACGGCCCCCGGTCGTTTCCTTAGACTAGCCCACCTGAGCCCGTGGGAACGATGTTTTACGTCCTGGACTCGGGAGTTAAGTGCCGTTTGCCATTAGTTTACATTTAATGTTGGCTATTGCATTGTTTTTGGATTGTCGTTCAGTTGGTTACTAAGGTTTATGTCTTAATAATTTTCATGGGTTACAAGAATTTTTAATGGAAAGCTATGTCATGTTGAAATTGAGCTAATTAGCACAATCGACCTCAGTATCGCGTTAGCATCTATTAAAGTTTATCGTCTAAAGAACGTTTTCTTTATTTATTTTTTTATTGCTTTGATTGATGAGACTAGTTTGCCGTTCGCCTGATGGTAAGCGATACGACCGTCCATAAACAGTAGAAACACCATCCAACATCTTGAATTACAAAGTATTGTTTGGTATTCCATTGCGCTCGCCATCCTGAGACATGAGGTGTTAAGTCTCATTATGTCCAGTGCTTTGGTACCTATCCAGGTGGACTATCACACATAAGAGACCTACCACCAGTAAAATGTTCTTGGGTAGTTACAATGATTTTTGATAAAAAGGTGCAGATGCGTTATAAACAGTCTTCTAATGGCACACCAAAATGAGCTAATTAGCAGAATTAATCTTAGTATCGCGTTAGCATCTATTGAAGTTTATCTCTAAGGAATGTTCCATAAAATATGCTATATGATACCATCGAAAATGATGACATTCTCCTTTACTTTCACATGTCATATTGTTTGTATAATAAGTTAACCATGTGTGCGATAATGTGCCGTTTTTGAAAGTCCAGTGCAGTACAGATTCTGTATCTAGACCTATTTATTAAAATATCATTGGGTAGTTTTAATATGGATAAAAAGAATGCTGGTTGGAGGGTATCTGATTTTATATCGATTTAGTAGAAACAGTTACTCATGTTGGAAAACCTGCGGTAGTGTTTGGAATGAACGAATCGGGTTCCAAAACGTGACTCGACGTAAATTATCGTTTGTTGATATTATATAGATGTAAATTCAGCAGTAAAGTCAGACTGAAATAAATATCATGTATACGAATAAACACCAATCATCAAATTTATGAATAACAAAATGAATATGGAAAGTGCTGCCAACGTGCTCATTCATTTGGAGTTGACTGTCGACAATAAAAAAAAACATTCACAATCCCACCAGGAGACGATCTGCGACGGCTGGAGTGTTATCAAGACCTTATGCACATTACCTGCTAACTGGCTGGTGTCGAAGGCGCATTGCCACGCGCTGCTGCCGACGCTGGTGGCGCTGTCTGAAAGGCCCAGCGCGGCCGCGGCCATAGCTTCGGAGCTCAGCGTTGAGGTAAGGGTTTTCATTACTGTTTAGGAGAACGTGGGCGCCATTGTGCGTGTGCGCAGGCGTGTTTGTGTTCGATGGATGACGCATACAAAAAACTGTTACTATTCCCCCTTCATTGTCCCCCTCGTGACCATGAAGGCTGCAAGTCTTCGAAACGTCGCGTCGGGAGAAAAATAAAATACAAAAAACCGCGATAGAATCCGGAAAATTTGTTTAATTTCAACTGTTACTATTCCTTAGAAACTGTAGTATTACTTACTCTACATAAAAAATATCTCCGGCCAATTTACACACCTTTTGTAATAAGTATTGCAGTTTCGCATAAAATAACATTGAATTTTGTATCGACATTTGTTAAACCGTTATAGCGTAACGTACAAACAAATTAATAGACTACACTGTTATTAGACATTATGGATTATATTATCAACGTACCAGGCAATCATGAAAACTTAACAGCTCAATCGAGTTCAAAAAACTTCATTCATTCCGTTCAGTTCACATGTTTGAAACTGCAGTGTTAATTGGTACGAACAAGACGCCTCATCTGTGGTCGAGCGAGGCTTGTTAATTAAATGTTTGGAGCGAAGTGGGCGCTAAACGAGCGTTTATGGGAAGCGTTCGGTACGAACTGATCAACGGAATGATTCAAACCAGGTCCAAAAATGTTGGTCCCGATAAATGTTTCACGAACTGTCTCTAATGAACTGAACGAGATGGGTGTTTGTAATTTTATACGTTTGGGGAAATGCTGTTGATCAACTTGGAAAGTTGCGTTCACAATGTAGACATACGATCTAGGAGTTTTAAAGTCAAGTTAATGGTTGGCTAGTTAATTGACTTGCTGAAATTTTTAAAAAACGATTGCTTTTTTTGATCTGCCTCAGAAATGAATCAATCGGAACAGTCTTTTTTAGTTTACAAATGAGTTATTTTGATTGAAGATTAAGATTCGGATCGTTTATTGAAAACTTCTGTAACATATTTGGAATCGGCACATTTTTCTTGTTTTTTAAACCTAGTCTCAATTGTCGAAAAATCGAACCTAATCTCGATTGTTGGAATTATTTATCCTGCCAAATATTCATATAATGTAGGTACTCCTGAAGAAGTGATTTTTATAATCCAGATGAAGACTTTTTCCATTTTAGAAATTTACGATCCAAGAATTTACCATTTTCTGTGTTTACTTCTAACAAACATCTAAACATCTAAAGATCCTTATTTATAACCTAATATAAAGACCTAATATAATATAACGTAATATAGCACTGAAAAATCGACTTATCACAGTATTGCTCTGTACTTACATAAGTAACATTTGTGAACACGCACATTAATAATTTTCTATGTGCTAACTGTATAATTTTCTTCTATCAGATGCTAGAAGAATACATGAAGAGTCCGGAGGCGCAGAAGGTGAAACTTGTCCAGGTGATAAAACAGGGAAGGAACAAGAAGGCCGGTAAGAAATGAACACATTTAGAATTAAACACACAAGGGACTAAGACTAACAGGGAGGTCGGAGGGAATGCTGCGTTTACGCATAGCCCTAAATTTTTTTTTTCAAGTATCAAACATTTTAAAATGTATCTTGTAATGTAGTTATTGTACGGAGTACGAAACGTTTGAATCGTCTCGTGACTTTAAGGGTTAGGCAATGCTTAATCTGGATATTTGGATGGGAGGCCGTTTGTTTTTTGTGTTGGTAAGCGACTAAGTCGAGTGAAGTCGTCAGTCCTCAAAAGGACTTGATGACTTAATTTGAGAATCGTTGACGCCTTGATACTGAGCAAAACGATTTTTGCGTACAATCGGATCTCTTAGGAATGTATGAAGAAATGCTTAACGTATTAGGAATTCAGGAGATCATTATTTTTTTCCCCCTTACAAAAATGAATTTTGGGAAAATTTTGACTAGCTATTTTTCTACAACTGTTAGTAAAAAAAATAATTACTATACACTTCTGATATATAGCGTAGCTTTTCACTCGTAATCACTCGATTTCTTTTTTGTGTTACATGTAATCGAAAAATAATATGTGTTTAGCACCGTAAAATAAATGTTGTTTTGTAGAATCAGTTTTTTTGTAAAAGTTCTAGAAGCCTCAAGAGTAATTTGTTTGAAATCACCAGTAATATGTTTTCGCGAAACGACGCGTTATAAAAATCCTTGAGAAAATATGCGTTTTATTATTTTATTCTAAATAAATTCTAATGTGTACACTCAAGATTATTTTGATTGCTTTTTAATAAAATCAATTCTATAATTTGTGCAAATTACTGAGAAATTTTTGTTTAGCATTTATAATAATATGGATATTGGCACTTAAATTAAGAAATATGTTAACATAAATATCTTTGTCAATAGTAAACATGTTTCTGCGAATGTAGATTCAGGATCTGTTGTCAAGTATTTAAAACGTTTTCAAATCAATTTCATAATACTATTAAGTATATTATATAACGTTTGCGTATCAAAATTATAGTGGACTTCTGAAAATCTTTATGAAATGTATCAATGATTGTATTAATATTATATTCTTGTCATGAAATGCTATGGAATAACACGTTTTCATAGGCCGTAGCAAAGCACATAAAACACATACCTAAATACATTATAAATCCCTTTTGAATATATAAACCGTTAACCGATATACGCAGTTCTAAATTTAAAATTCGTATTACAATCACAGCGGCAGGATTTGTTTAAATTTCGAATATTGATTTATCTCGTGCATAAAAAAACTCGGGTAAGTTTTAGGAATTTTCCAAAAAAACTGGTTCTACATAGACCGGGACATGTTTAAATTTTAAATTATTATGAATGACTGACAATGCTACTCACTGTATACTTAGTTTTAAATGTATGAACGTTTATGTTAATGTCAAGTATTCAAATATTTGAAGGTACAATTGAGAATACATTATTAATACAATATTGAAGAATGCTAATAAAATTGTGCCAGTTAATTGGGTCTCGTGAGAATATTTCCTTGTTTGTGAGGTCGTACAATTTATAGGTGTCTTAAAAAATACGCGTGTATCAATATTTTTGAAATATGTCAATTGTGCCTTCGGAATAATACTACTACCAAGGTATTACAAAAGGCGTAGTGCCTTTAAAAATGTATGCTTATGACGAAACATTCTTTATGGGTGTTCACGCGCTGTACGTATTCAATGCGAAACGGTCATGTTGCGTTTCGCATTGTTACCCGCGAATATACGCATTGATAGAAGCGAATACGCACCGGTAGCTTTGATGTGTGTTGGTAGTTGCGAATTTGTAATGATGCCGACCAATCCGCACAATATCAATTAACAATGTAATCGTACAATGCTTTTTATGTTTTAATTTATCACTTTAACAGCCGATGTTTTATTTGGTAAATACGCCAACATCAATGCGTAAATTCTCATTCGGAACATCGCTGTTACGCAGAAATCAATTTAAGTTGTTTTGTATACAAACACCATAGGTATTTTGATTCTTTATTTTGGAGCTAAATTCTCTAAAATTAAAACTTCTATAGCTAATCGAATAATTGAATATTACTATGAACGTGTGAATACAAAGTTATTTAATGTATTCTTCTTGGTGCCTTTATTTCGTCCGGTGTAGGATCCTCTGATGCACCAAAAACCCATACTATTTGGTGACACGACGTCAGTCTTTTCAATATTTGTTCTCTAATATCAATAAAACTGGACTTTCATAAATAACATACCTCGAATTTATCGAGTCGTCACGTCATCATGTCTGAGGAATTTAATCCGCGATTTATTTGCAATGCTATGTTTGGCATACAAAACTGTCTCTTTTAGACTGACTTGAATTAAATAGCGCTATTTTCCAATAAGATTTCCTATAGAAGTTTTACTTTTCCCGTTTTGGTGATAAATATCATCGCTAGGTTTGTAACGACTATACCTATGCATCTTACGGTTTATATCACGAAGAGTGGCAAAAAGTTATGATTGCTGGTTAGTATTAAGATCATACTTTTCGTAAGAGGGTGGTAACAAAGATGATTATTGATTCTTGGGGTGTATAAGATGTCCTATACCAACGGTGAGCTTCTCCGAATCCGATTTTAAAAATGACCAAGATCCAATATGTTATATTCAACATAGGGGACATTTTTAAATAGTAGAATGGTGAACCAAATGGGATTGTAAGCTGTATTTAACCATTTTAGACTGGTATCGTGCGCGTAACCCTAAGCTTTTGAATGCCATGAATATATACCCTCAAGCATCAACTACTTCGGGTACCTAATCTTGATTCATCCTGGATACCTTAGATGATGAGATGACCTTAATACCAACCAAGTGTATATTCGTTACAAATTTACAAAGAGTATATACAAAGTTATAAAGAGAACATCAATTTTTTTCGTTTCAAAATCGACGGCAAAATGATTTCCTTCTTTACTTTCAGTTCTTGTGATAACATTGGACTATTACTAAAACTGTGATTTTTTTATATTGTATATTTTTATTATTATTTTTTTTAATATTAATCGTATATAAACAAAGCAAACGTAATATATTTTAGTTCGTTTATTAAATTTAGGCGATTAGTGACACTATAGTCTCTTCGGTATTCTGCTAATGTGAAAGTAGGGGTGTCTATGGCGCCTTGTTCATTTTGTGAACTTCCTTATTTATTTCTGTACCAATATTAGTTAATAAACAACCCTACGTTCAGAAAGTATTTAAGCGGTTTTATGTAGCAACTGCAGACTTACTTTTATTTCTTAACTACATAATGGCGTTGCAATAGTTTTGAAATCATATACAGTATTGATTGGACCATAATTAGTATTTATTGCAGGTGATTAAAATTAATGATCGTTATTTGAAATAATAATATTGGTATTTCCATTTTGTTTAGAAATAAGGGTTCGTTACTAAGTTGTTATACTTTCTTACGGTAGTAACCACTGGTATTTATCACCACAATGCTTGTACGTTTGACGTTACCAACTCAATTATAAATCAAGTCTATTATTCCATATTTTAAAAGTATTATTTTACTTTCAATCAATAATTTGGTATTCATTTAAGTCTAGCATATTGTGTTATTTAATTCAAATGCGTAATGCATTGTTCGACATCCACTATGTTGGGCAATGCGAAATCTTTTTTCTTTGGTAACTCAATTGATGCGCAAAGCATTGTTATTGCATTGGTCAATGCGAAATGTTTTTTTTAGTTGGTTATGTCAACGTGCGATATATTATGTTGAGCATCATGTTGCCGATCATTCTTTTCCGAGCGTCACGATACCCCCGCTTTCCCAGTAGAGCGCCGCACGTATTGTGAATCTGTGATTTGGTTCAGTCGAGCTATTTGTTTCATGTAACCTCACGTGTATTTTCGTGTAAAGTGCCGAATAAATATGTTATTTGTGTAACAGTATTGTGATGTTTTATTTAATCTCATTTCGGAATTGGACCTTTTTGGGCGGGTGAAGACTGGTGTAGCCAAAAGAAAATTATAAATTGGTCTATCTATACATATCGTGTATTTGTACACGCATCACGCAAAAACTACTGCATGGTATTGAATGCAGTTGTCACCGGTGTATTGATAGAGGTATAACTTAAAATATAGTCTACAATTATCCCGTTTAACTATAAAGCTGGACTTTCAACCCGGAACCCTTCACGTGGCTGATACGCGAGCAAAAACTCGTTTAAAACCGAAAACAAACAAATCCTAAATTAACAGTCCTGTCAAGCAATGACATGAATATAATCACCTAATGACGTACGAGGTGGTTGAAATCTAGAATAAACATCGCAACATTGATTTTCGAATCTAGATTCCCTGCGTGTCCTGTATGCACATCGTTTGACCGGGAGCGCGACTCGGCTCTACGAGTATACGGAGGAGCTGATAGCGAACTTTCCACAATAGACTCTGCAGAATCATGTATAAAATCTAACGGATAGTGGAATGTTTTGTCAAACCTTTTGTTATGTCTTGTAGTCTTCTCAGATAGTCGTGAATTGCATCTCGACAAAGTAATCACTTTTTAAATAACACCTACACAGAATAATGATTTTTTGTAGGAGTGTAAAATTGATTAAATTGCTTATTAAAATTTGCTACTGCACTCACGAATTTAGACCGTTCTAATAGAATACCTAAATTTTACTATTTTTGGACTCGATCGAAATAAACGATTGCCCTATCAGCATTCCCGCCAAAAATGTTTCCTTGATTTATAAACGGCAAAGGAATCGCAGATCATACAGCCACGCCTGATATTTTTTTACATTAAGCCCAAGCCAAAAGCGATGCTTTACAACGTAAACAAATTTATTTTAAATTTCATTAACATATTTGAATGTAACTATAAAACAAAAGCAAGCTTTGATCAGACAAATTTACGTCGTTGCCTTAAGTGGCTCACGAGTTATGATCCTTTTACATTTTGTTTAAAATGTTTTCATGCAACTTTAGCGACAGATTTGGGCAGGCGGGAGGGGTGTCAGATTTTCGAATGAATAAGTTATCTGGCTTTAAACTTTATGTGGATTTTAGATAATTAAAATGAATAAATATTAGCAGATTTAATCTAGGTATTTCTTTAATATATTTTCCTTGATTTGACATTTCTGTATGCATAATTACAAAACACAATAAGTAGGTATCTAATATCGTGTATCAAGAGCTACCAGGGGTTATTTGTAAAGGAATATTGGCCCGTAGAAAAATCTATACAGCGAAATCGATTCCGTGTGTATTAACTTAATTAAACCTGTTAGATGTTATCAATCAATCTACAGATAATAAAAAGAATAAATTGTGAATATAGGTAGATTTTTATATTAAAAATTAGGCATTCGAGCAATAGGTTATCTAATGATAAGAGATCACTACATAATTATGGTGTGTTGTCCATTGTCCAGCTTTAAAGGAGGGAAAGGAATTCGAAAGCAGTGGCGTAGCATAGTTGGGGCGGGGTCAAAATGCGTGAAATAAAACCTTTAGCATATTAACTTTTTAGCAGCATCTAAGAGACGAGGGGGGTACGCTAGGTCCGCTTTATCCTACAGGGGAGGGCCAATGCTCCAAGGCGACGCCATGGACATACGCTTGCGTGCTACATAAAAGTACCGGAAGAAAAGGTTGCGAATTTTTTACCCTACAGCGCTCAGGTAGCCTTTCGCCCGGATTCTAGGGGCAGCAAACACATCAGATCCACCGTAGGCGACAGAAACCCACGCTACGACACTGTTGGGCAGGAGAGGGTTTACAACAACTTTTATACTACTTTACATTTTTTCAGTAAGACCGGAAAAAAACTCTTTCCGTGTTGTGGTATAATATGGAACTAATTTCTTGTTCTGACGACGTTTTCTTCAAAACAGAAAAGCAAAGTGGCGCGCATGCACCAGGTCCTAATTCTCCTGGCCAGCGTACACATACCCGTACGAGCCGGCTGTTTCATGCTGAACACATATTTACCTCGTGACTGCCAAGTACTTACTTTGAGTGAAAAGAGGTATGAAGAGGCAGTGCTGTTGTATTTCATACAATTAAAAACCCACAAGTTATAGATATAATCATAATTTATTTTATAACTCAAAAAAGCGTGAGTTTCGATGCGCGACTGGAGTTTACTCCTTCAGTATCTACTTGAAACATGCACAGAAGGAAAATATTAACGCTTCTCGTAAAATACTTATAGTACGTATCTATAATGTGTCGTAAATAAAATCTGTTACGTCAGTACACGCCAGTACATGTCAGTTACATTCTGATGGGCAGAAATATTTTTTATTTTATTTTATTTGGGTGGCTCACAGCTATCAATAACCGAGTACGAAATGAACACAATAGATAAGACAATTGCGAGTCACCGCAGATAATTTTTAAAAATTACTTAATTTTAAATAATCTCAAAGTGAAAGGTGTGCAGGCATTTTGCGCATAAAAACGTAACGCTTCTACAAATCTCACTCATAATATTTCCATACCCGGAGCCACAAATAAAAATCGATTCGAAAATACAATAGAAAATGCAATTTCCCTTGTTAAATACTTGAATACCGTTGAATAATATGCTTCCATTTGAACCGCGTCATCGGAAGCGATTGTTCCACTCGACCGGCGCGAGTTTCTTTAAAATTGTTCCATTCATCGTCGTTCATGTGTGCTAATGTCGTAATACTGAAGTTATGTCGAGTCATTTTAATATAAAAAATCGACAAGATTTAAAATAGACATTACATTTACTTATTTATTTCAATATCAATACACACGGCCGGCGGAAATTCATTGAGTTTCGTAACCAAAAGGTCTCAAAGTCGTTGACTAAAAGTCAGTCTAGTTGTAGAGTTAATAACTCAACAACTAGGTTAATAGATTTGCAAGTTCTTGCAACAATATATTCTGCAATAACTTCCAGATGCGTCTACATTAGTGGCAATTTCAATAATTCTTTCCACATGAAACTCGCCGCAAAACCTGTAATCTTCAAAGTTAGTCGACTTACAATGATTGTTTACACAATAAAAAATTCATGCGGAAATCGACTTCTGCAAGTTTTCTCACTAATCTAAACCTCGCTCTTGAGTTACATATCTGAAGAATGTCAATAAATGTTTATGCAATAATTTCACCGTAAGTCTCTTAGGTATTTAAAGAATAATTTTAACTGCTGTAAGTAGAGGGCTGATACTTTTGCAGATTATGTAATGGTAGATATTAAAAAAAACAAATATTGATATAAATAACACATGTGCAATCCCCGGTTTTTATCCTCTTAAATACTTACTATAATACAGATTTTTTCATGTAATTAATTCTCGGTGATATTATATTCCTTGCTACAGAAAATAAAATATGAATTCGCTACGAATCGAACCGACTTTAACCACCATTAAGCTCGTGACGGAACTACCGTTTCACGGTGCGGTACGGTTATATTATATGTCTTAACGTCAATCTGCTTTTAAATATAGAACACAAAAATTATAGAGCAGTTATTTGAATAACGTTCAAATTTCGAACAACATTTTTGAAGGCAAAAGAATTTTTGTTCATGCAGCCACAATATGATTAAACTTAAACGTACATTATTTTAATTATTTGTGTTAATTTAATGGAACTGAATGCTATTCTTTTTTTAACTCCCTAACTCTGGAACCACTTTTACATTACATAGTATGCAATAAACGATCACTAATTAAAATGTATACGTCTGATTTCGAAATAAATGCATTTTCATAAACAATAGTCAAACACAAGACATTTATTGGCAGGTAGATAAGTTTTCAGCCAGTTATTTATGCTAAATTTTATCTCAAAAAGGCTATTTATGTGGAGCCGAAAGAAAAAGTAAACTTTCAACAATTCTCCACGGACCTCTCAGTTTTGGAATGATAGTAGTGGCGTGACTGGCGACCTTGTAAAATCTTACTACGTGGACGACATTATGCAAAATAATCTGTATTTTAAGCACTGTATTTTAATTTTGTATCTTAGCACAAGGCAATAAAGACTAGACCTAATATCTAGTTGTACAGTGTAGTCCAAATGTAATGTCGACTATCGTTGCTGCGTTTCTTGGTACATGCAGAATTATGCCGCGCAGGCTTGTCTTATCTGATGAATACCAGTTGACCGCGAAACGCGACTTGCCAGAATGATTTAAAAGGGCCTATCGATGAAATATTTTTAAGGTTTTTGCAGGGAAAATATGTTGATTGAGCACTAAAGTAATGCGTGTTTTTCACTCATCAGGCTAACTCGCTTTTTAAAGGCTGTTTTAATTATTGACGTTTATTAACATAAGTTCTATTATGATATCTACAATAGTAAATGTAGTAGTAAATTTAACAATAAACACAAAACTAGAAAAACATCTCTCAAACAAAAACCACATCCGAATCAAGAAGTTTGAAACGGAGCAAATAAAAAATATATAGTTAATAGTTTCGTGGTTCCCTCTCGTGAACGCGTCCCTCCCGCCGCCGCTAAAAGCTTTCGCTTCGTGAACTAATATATTATTTTATTTTTATATCGTTCATGGTCGACCTTTGAACGGAAGTATCCATGTGTACTGTTTTAGTGTCTGAGATTACTTCTATTGACGGTTCAATAATAGACTGCATCGTTGGCGTATTAGAATACGTCGTGTTGAGGTCTTGGGTTCGATCCCCGGGTTTTAACAATAAAATTGGATTTTTCTTATCAGTGCGGAGTCCAGAATTTGTGCCCGATAAGGCGGTAGGCTCGCTCCCTATTATATTATAGGATCGAATACACACGGTGGAAAGTGGGTGTACCAGTTGCTCCTCTGCGTACCTCTTTAGGGATAAAAGGCGTGAGTGTGTTTGTATTACTTGCGGCGTCCCCCGTGAATAATACCGGATCTATAAGTTCCACTGTATGTGTTCCTTGCTACTTCATATATAAAAATATTTGTTTATATTAATTATTAATAGATACCCATACTTACCAATATTCTCAGACATAGCTTTTACGTAAACTCCGCGGTGGCCTTCTTCGGCGCAATAGAGCTCTGTCAAGGTAGCAGTAGTAACTGCAGAATTAAATCAAGTACATTTTATAATTTGTTGCTAATTAGTTACCACAATAAGGATTTTGTTGCTCAAGCCGTTTAGAAAAAAAAGCTGTCGCTGCTATCTTGATATCCAGATATACTATGGTAACTAATTAGCAGCAAATTATAAAATGTATGTGGTTTAATTCTGCTAAGTTACCACTGCTGCCTTGAGAGAGCTGCGCATTAGGGACGGCTGCAGGCTTCCTGTGACGGAAGTGTCTATTCGTTCTTGTCCGCATTAATATTGTTAATTAATAACAATATTAATTTACTTTAAATTGCATAATTGTAAAATGTAATACATTATAACTTTTAATTTTCGGACGACCAACACCACAGTCCCCCTGCGAGCAGGATAGTTGCAAAGTCTTCGAAACAAGAGTAAATTACAACATAACAGCAATAAATCCGAAATATAGTTTTATTACAATAAAAAAATCGCGTAAACATAAGAACCCATTATTGTTAATTACTTTAAAGTGTAACTAAGATAGAACCAATATTACAATTTGTAAATCTTGTAACGATACGTACTCAAGTAAATAGTGTTCGTGTTCAACAAGGTAACATAAGTTATTGTTACAAGATAACTGGCGCGTACAAAATGTTACCGATAAGGAGAATCTGTTACTTATTGCCGGCGCGTGCCGACTTAAATGAAAAAGTTGAAAAGAAAAAGGGAAAAATTGGTAAATACTTTCTTAGTAGTAGTAGCCCAGCAGTGGGAAGTATAGTGGTGTTATTGTAGAGTAAAAAATTGGGAGTTCAAGATATCTTGGAAGTTTATGTGTACAGTTTATAGCTGGTGGTAGGTCTCTCATATGTGAGAGTACGCCTAGGTAAGTATCACCGCTATGTCTATTTCTGCCGTCACGCCGCAGTGTGTACTCACTATTGTGTTCCGGTTAGAAGAACATTGTAGTCAGTGTAACTGGACATAATTAGTGTCAGGATGGTGAGTGTAGTGGCATACCAAACAATACTTTATAATTCAAGGTGTTAGATGGTGTTTCTGTTTATGGGCGGTCGTATCGCTTACCATCCGACGAACGGCAAGCTTGTATGGCGTTAAAAAAAATACCCGTCGAATTGATAACCTCCTCTTTTTTTGAAGGCGGTTAAAATAATATAGAACCTACGCAGTTTCCTAGAAATCTATCACATACTATGAAACATAATAAACGTGTTGAATCTTTGTGTTTAAGCCTATTTATGGTAATAAGTTTACGCCATTAGGCAGGCGTTATGTTTGTAAGTTCTATTATCACGTACGTAAATTACTTACGAAAAACCTTCTTACGTAACTTCGTAATCTGGTTACAAAAACCAAAACCTTGCTATTCGCAACTTAAACCTTACATGAAACTTACGTAGGTAACTTTTTAAAAAACTTACGCATACAACACCCACATAAAATGACTAACGTAATAATTACAAAGGGAAATGAAAAGATGAGATGATTACGGCCCCCGCCTATGATTTTATTACTGTATCATCTAATTACTGACATCCATGTAGATTCCTATCGTACATATGGGACGGCAAGATTTTAAGGGTAGATAAAAAACCAGATTACAGGCCCACCGTCCAATACAAAATATTACCAGCAAGGGGTCTAATTATATTGGATGACTACCAAAATAAAAAGACCGATCGTACCAAATAAAATATGTGTACATCGAGGTCTATAATAAATGGTTTATTTCATGGTCATCTGTTCATGGTTTTTATATTGATTAGTCTTATTGCGATGGTGTGACGATATGGCGCAAAAGGCTACTATTTCCTAAAGAGGTCGCCAAAGCTGCCTACATATTATAGGTATTCTGAGCTCTATTTTAGCATGTATATTGTACTGTATTTCATTTCTTTGGATTAAACTCCCTGCATCGCTGTTTCTCGAGAGCTATTTTTTTATTGTCGCTTGAATGACGAGATGAGCCGTTCTCTTGATGGTAAGCGGTACGACCGCCCATAAGCAGTAGAAAATCGAACACCTTGATTTACAAATTATTGTTTGGTATTCCACTGCGCTCGCCATCCTTAGACATGAGATGTTAAGTCTCATTATGTTCAGTAGTTACACTGCTTTTATGACATGTCCTTCTTTAAACGAGGTTCAAACAGAGTCCTCATTTCCCAGTAGTCATCGGCTTGGCTGTGCCTCTGGCATTGCTTCATGGTCGGCGGTTGCTGCTTATCAGCAGGCGGCTGCTAGCTCGTTTGCCTGCCAAGGCAATAACAAAAAAAAATATAATTAAAATATCACTTCAAAATTAAAATAGGAGAACCACATTTAATATCTATCTACCATATTTCGTACCATTGTCACCAAAAACCACGTGAAATGATAGCTTCTTACGTTTTATTGCTGAGTGAGTATTTCAGAAAAATAGATATAGCATATTATATGTATGCATATATGGTATTTAGTAATATCACCAAGAAAATTTTATTACAGAATAACTCGCTTATAAGCACCCTTCATTTAATAGTATAAAACTAGCAACAGATATTTACATGTAATAAAAGTTTGTTTCGTTGTTATTCGTGGCATTATATCGAATATTCCTTTGCGTGTCCAGTGCATTAAAATAAAATTTGACAGGAGTTAAGCAGAGGGTGTGAGTGACCGCGCACGCTCCCTCCGTAATTAACTAGATGGACGCGCGGCGTCGTCTGCCACTCGCTATACAGGATGTGTTAATGTACATATGTAAAATATTCTTGGTCATATTTGAAAGCAGTAGTCATGTTTAGGAGCAGTAGATACTTTTAATCGGTGCAAATATATGAAATGTGGATGAATTTAGAACAAGCAAATACGTTATAATCGTAGCTCAATAGTTTCTGCTTATTCCCATGAGATCATATGAGATTTTAAATGTTCAGATTTTTTTAATATTTCAAATACATTTAACGAAATACCAGGAGCTGCTTATTTGTAACTTTCCGCCGCGATATTTTCTAGAACTGTTTGTTATTTACATCTCGGTTGAGCTGTCCATAACTGCACCCGAACTGTACATGGCAGATCTAAACATCCCACAATATTAACTTTGAAGCAGAATTCTGCAAGTCCAAACAACGCATCATCTGTGCAAACATTTGTAATATGACACACGGACTCACGCGCAAACATATCACGTGACACGCGCAGGGAAAATAAACAACGCACCCTGTATGCGAGACATACGGCCGAGAAGAACGTAATGCAGATATGCCGGGTTTAATAATTGTTTTGAAACATAATCGTATTAAGGCGATACCTCAAGGTCCATTTTCATACATTTTGTTTCGCCTTTAATCTGGGTAACTTAACAAGTATTGGCAAGTAAAGAATTTAAATTCACGTCTAGTTAGTGATTAGTTCTCGCAGTTGAAAGAAAAACGTAAAAATAATTAATAATCATGGATATTTCGGCCTTTAAAATTTAATATGACGAAATTTTTTCCCGGAAAACTCCTTCACGCAAGCGAAGCCGAGAGCAAAAGTTAGTTTACTATATTTTTCTATTGCCACTAGGATAGATAGATTCCAAATGTGTAATTAGCTGTGAAGCAATGATCTATTTTTTATGGACCTGATTTATCTGATACTTTGCAAGAGAATTACAATGAAAATGAAGTGTTAAATATACCAGTGCAATAATATATCATCACTTAGTCACCGATTGAAACGATATTGCTATTTGTCCTTGCTAACGGTGTGTTGCCCTCGCCCATCCTAAATGGCGACACCTGGCCGCTGACGTCACACCCCACGCACGGACAATCACTATTATATGAAGATTAACTTTTAAACGCACTGTCAGTGCATACCAAGTTAATTACTTTGTGGCGTATGATTAGGGGGCGTAAATTACATGACGCACCCTTGACGTAGCCTCACAATACTAGCCGCTGAGCTCTCATCCACTACGTTCAGCTCGTCGCTCCACCGGCCCGTGCGTCACACACTACGCTCCCTGTACGTGGTCTCACAACACTCGCTCCTGAGCTCTCATCCACTACCTTCAGCTCGTCGCTCCACCGGCCCGCGCGTCACACACTACGCTCTCTGTACGTGGTCTCACAACACTCGCTCCTGAGCTCTCATCCACTACCTTCAGCTCGTCGCTCCACCGGCCCGCGCGTCACACACTACGCTCTCTGTACGTGGTCTCACAACACTCGCTCCTGAGCTCTCATCCACTACCTTCAGCTCGTCGCTCCACCGGCCCGCGCGTCACACACTACGCTCTCTGTACGTGGTCTCACAACACTCGCTCCTGAGCTCTCATCCACTACGTTCAGCTCGTCGCTCCACCGGCCCGCGCGTCACACACTACGCTCCCTGTACGTGGTCTCACAACACTCGCTCCTGAGCTCTCATCCACTACCTTCAGCTCGTCGCTCCACCGGCCCGCGCGTCACACACTACGCTCTCTGTACGTGGTCTCACAACACTCGCTCCTGAGCTCTCATCCACTACCTTCAGCTCGTCGCTCCACCGGCCCGCGCGTCACACACTACGCTCCCTGTACGTGGTCTCACAACACTCGCTCCTGAGCTCTCATCCACTACCTTCAGCCCGTCGCTCCACCGGCCCGCGCGTCACACACTACGCTCTCTGTACGTGGTCTCACAACACTCGCTCCTGAGCTCTCATCCACTACCTTCAGCTCGTCGCTCCACCGGCCCGCGCGTCACACACTACGCTCCCTGTACGTGGTCTCACAACACTCGCTCCTGAGCTCTCATCCACTACCTTCAGCTCGTCGCTCCACCGGCCCACGCGTCACACACTACGCTCCCTGTACGTGGTCTCACAACACTCGCTCCTGAGCTCTCATCCACTACCTTCAGCTCGTCGCTCCACCGGCCCACGCGTCACACACTACGCTCCCTGTACGTGGTCTCACAACACTCGCTCCTGAGCTCTCATCCACTACCTTCAGCCCGTCGCTCCACCGGCCCGCGCGTCACACACTACGCTCTCTGTACGTGGTCTCACAACACTCGCTCCTGAGCTCTCATCCACTACCTTCAGCTCGTCGCTCCACCGGCCCGCGCGTCACACACTACGCTCCCTGTACGTGGTCTCACAACACTCGCTCCTGAGCTCTCATCCACTACCTTCAGCCCGTCGCTCCACCGGCCCGCGCGTCACACACTACGCTCTCTGTACGTGGTCTCACAACACTCGCTCCTGAGCTCTCATCCACTACCTTCAGCTCGTCGCTCCACCGGCCCGCGCGTCACACACTACGCTCCCTGTACGTGGTCTCACAACACTCGCTCCTGAGCTCTCATCCACTACCTTCAGCTCGTCGCACCACCGGCCCGCGCGTCACACACTACGCTCTCTGTACGTGGTCTCTTACTCTTTCCTTCTAATTTCCAACTTATGAAAAGCTTTTAAAGCCGTGTTGGTCCCCACTGAGTCGTGCAGAGCGTAATGTATATGAAAAATGTTTAATTTCATTGTAGTAAAAGCCGGAGAGAGTAAAAATTTCACGCGGTCCCCACATAATGTATACATTGAGGTACATTTGCACCCTCGCGGCACTCTTGGAGTGCGGAGGGCGCAGGAGGCACGGTAAAAGCATATTTATGTTAGTTTCTGATTGACGATGATGGCTTCCCCTTGGTTAGAATCGGGGCGGGCTGGTTACGACGAACATTTTAAATAGGTCTGCTTTGAATTAGAAACTTGTGTTTCAACCCATTAAATAGGTTTTATTGTATTCATTTTTTACAATTAGCATGAGAAAATAAATAATGATCCCTTATCGCAGACATATTTTGATAGTTTAGACATATGAAGGATAAATAAATATGTATGCAGTTAGAATTTGTTTTAACCTTATAAAGCTAGGAAGGTTTCCATCCTTTTGACCACATTCAAAAACTTAGTTTTCCATCAAAATTTATGCTGAACGGGAAATACTAAATTATCTTTATAATATCCTCCTTAAATCCCAGAAATATCCAACTAACATCCAAAACTAGCCTAACTAGATCGTCTGTATAAGTTCGTCGCATACAGTCGACACCTTACACACTTAACGCATTCAGTACTTTGCAGATTTCGGCGGGGTTCTGCCGCGGAGCGGGGGACGGGGGCGCATCTGTGTTTGTGTAATAAAATTATAACGTACCCCAGCTCTTAACTATAAAGCAACGTGTCCTACACCTTGTATGTAGTGTAAGGTCAACTTTGTTCATAAAAATATCAAATTAACTTATCAAAATAACGAGTTAATTTAAAAAATGTTTGGAGTGATATTTTTATGTTTTAATTACATTATGTACATAATACCAATATAAATTGATTACGCTTTATTTTTAATATTATAGAAACTGCTTGTGAGGTACCTCGTAAAGGATTTGTTAATAATGTAGACATGTTTTTTGTTGGAACGCTTTAGTTTCTGGAATTATGGTATCGATTCTGAAATATCTTTCACTTATAGTTTATTTATTTGTCAATTAAGTATCATAAAAGCTTTCAGTGGATACACACCAAGACGCTTGAGTGAAAAAAAACAAAATAAAAAACCACAAGAATAAAAATTATCAATACAAGAACAATTACTTTCATTCTCCATTATAGGAACTGCTTATTCAAATATGTATAAGATGCTTTAGGGTAGTTCGTTCTTATCATTCGAATAATTTCAAATGTAGGCGCAGGCAGCAACGAAACCTTACCTAATTAATTTTAGAAGTATTAAGTATGTCTAATTTAAATTATCGTTAGTCCGATGTAAACCGCGTAACTATGTAATAAATTATTATTACTAACAAGAAAAGGGCTTGTATTACGACTATGTTGATCATAAATCAATCATCCATAAATAATAATTAATCAAACGCGCCCTGTCTGTGTTATTACATTAATGACTTCGTTATTAGATGACATTTGGTACTTACCGATTGTTATTTTGTTGAGCTGTTTTACTCGGGGTCATTCGGGGTCAAATATATTACACCTTTGTCCGTGTTATATATTTTTCATTTTCTTTCCCAATCAGTAACTTGTAATGGACTTTAGTAACTCAAGAAGGGCTTTTCGTTTCTAACCTAGAAGAAAACACATAAGTCGTATCGTATCAGCCTATAATGTCCCAATGTTGGGCAAAGGCCTCCCCAAGATCCTTCCATGAATTACGATCCTGCGCTATAGTGAACCAGTTATTTTGAAATGAATCCAGTTCGCCCGCCATCTCTTCTTTGGTCTGCCGCGACGCCTACGAGCATAAGTATTGGAGGAAAATTTAATTGTGAACATATTATATTATCAAATACGGAATAATGGAAAACGTATACACACAATTTGGCACCTACTTAGCATTATCAAGATTTTTTGTTTTATGGATAAATTTTATAAATTTATCGTATTTTTTATACTAATACGTACTTTCGCAGACACAATAGCATAAACATTATCTACTGGCCTACCTTTGGAAAATGTAGAGCTAAGATGAAGTAGGTATATATAATTTTAATTAGTTTTATTATACAATGATGCTGGCATAACCTTATGGATTAAAAGTCTCTTAGCTTAAACAATAAATAAAGATTAAAAAAAAATGAATATATATTTACATAAAATAAATAACGAAAAGCAATTAGTGAAAAAAATACTCTTTGATAACCAAGTTAGAGTTCATAATACAACGAGTATTGGTCCAATCCAAAACATGAAAGGGTTAAACAATAAACAGCCTTAGGGTACAAAAGGCCAATCCTAGTTGAGCAGTGTTTCGAGAGTCAACCCTCACAGCCGGATTATATGGCAATTAGTTGATTGGGCCTTCTATACTGTAAACCCAGATTAGGTGCCAGGTAAAGGGTTAAAAAGTATTGGGTTACTGTGAAGGTAGCTTACTGGATGGTAGGTCTGCATATTTGCATCTATATTGTATCTAACTAGATATTGAACAATTGCCTCGGATGCGTTGTTTTATTGCATGCGCAGTACAATACCAGTCTGAGGTCTTGGGCTCGAATCCCGTGTCGGGTAGTGATATTGGGTATTTCTGCTCTATATCAGCCCGGTGTCTGAAATTTGTGCTTAATATGGCTATTGTGCTTCCTATCACATCATGTGACGGAAGATATATAGCCTTTTCGTATATCTCACACTGAAATATTTTTTCAATTCGACCCAATACTTCCTGAGATTAGCGCGTTCAAACAAACTCTTCTTTTATAATAGTATAGATACACACGATTGATATTACGACTCTCATTTTTATCACCTAAAACATGATTGGCATCACGAATAACACCCTAAACTATGCTAATAGATCGCCATATGTGATCGCGTGCTCAGTGGCTTGTTAAACAACTGTTGTCATTTACTATATCTTTAGGGTGGGAGATGTACGAATTTTTGTAGTGGCGTCATATTTTTTCGAAATTTGCGACGTTGTTATTTCAAAATATTCGAATCTTGTAGAAATGTTTTGTATTTTTAATTGCATTGAATGAGCTTGCCGTTCGCCTGATGGTAAATGATACGACCGCCCATAAAAAGTAGAAATACCATCCAACACATTGAATTACAATGTATTGTTTAGTATTCTACTGCAATCGCCATCCTGAGACATGAGATGTTAAGTCTCATTATGTCTAGTAGTTAAACTGGGTACATTGTCCTTCAAACCGGAACACAACAGTGACTACACACTGCAGCTTGGCGGCAGAAATAGACATTGCGGTGGTACCTACCCAAGCAGACTCTTACATATGAGAGACCTACCACCAGTAAAAAGTATTAGCAGTGTTTCTACGAGTTTTGGGCAGTAGTAAGGTAAAGGAATCATTGAAGGACTAATTAGTTTTTAAATATTCATAAAATGGTTTTATGAAAAATATAAAGAAATTGCAATAATCACAAGTCACTGTATTATAAAAATGTATAATAAAAACACAACAAAAAAATAAATCATTGTTTTTGGATTACAACACAAAAAATAATCTATGACATGGATCCGGGCTATCTTCAGTAACACTTCATTCCTGTTACATAAATCTTGATACAAAGATGTATAAATTCGTTTTATATTGTGGAAAGTTTTATTTATAAGGTTACTGAAGGGCGAACTGTCAGTCTGTGACCATGAAGGTTACAATCTTCGAAATTTCGGGAGAAGATTTATTTATTTTATTTATTTATTTATTTATTTAACACAAAACAGGTTACAACTAAAAATACATCAATTATTGATTACAAAATATGCTTACTTCTAATCGCAACCCAAAACTTGTGTATAAAGAAAAGTTAATTATAGCGGACGAGTTTACAATATTACAAAGTAGATAGAAATGTTACGTTATTATTATCAATATTAAAGTTATTTTAAAGAAAATATAAATAATAATAAAAAAATATAAATATAAATAAAGATAATATAAATAACCGCGATGAAATCTGCAGAATAGTTTTAAAGTACATTCACGTAAACATTAGAAATCATAATTAAGGATACCCAAGCTGGGCACCGCCAACATTAGTTTAAGGGAGGTGCATTTGTACCTACACACTACTTAATATCATTAAGTTTTATTTCGTATTGAAATCGCGCGGGTTTTTGAAATTGCTTTATCATAAAAAACCTCTGTTGTCGATAGTTCCCATTGTTGCATTTATTCAGTTAATTGTGTTTTTTGTTTTAATTATTTTTGGGCAGAGGTGTGCACGTGCATCTACTTGCACCCGCTTCCCGGCGTCCGTGTACTAAATTATATAGCCTGACCAGAAAAATTAAACCCGCTTTAGACCTCACTTACGCTTCTTTGTTTTAAAAGCTGTATAAGAAATTAGTTCTATATTTACCACAACATGGCGAGGTCTTTATTTTTATGTTTGGGCTATCTAAGAGCGGAGAATGTATTAATGTTTTATGAGTATGTAGATCAAGGCGTACTATAATAATACATTTTAAATTTGACCATGACAGTTTGTTACTTAATTTGGGCACATGAAAATATAGCAATTACGTCTGTATATTTGTAATGGTACGCAGAGGTGCAAGGCTCACATACCTGGTTACTTTTCAGTCAGTAATCCATATCCTACTAATATTATAAATGCGAATGTTTTTAAGGATGGATGTATGGATGTATGTTTTTTCCTCTTTCACGAAAAAACTACTGAACGGATTTGGATAAACTTTACCGTAATATTGGTTATACATCAGAATAACACATAGGCTACTATTTATAATGGTTTTATGTAATTTGGTCATAATATAACGATACATATAAAGTAAGTTGGAAAAAAAAGTAACCCGGAAAACTCCTTCACGCGGACGAAGCCGCGAGCAAATGGTAATAAATAATCTATATGTCAATAACAAGAGAATACTTTTTACCTCTTTTCAAAAATATTGCGCGTGCGTAGGAGTGAGATTTGACAGTATAAAGTTCACGTAGAAGAGTGCAGAAAAATAAAATTTACGTATAGTGTTACAAATATAATAAATTCAGCGGGCAAATTGTATTTGAATCTGACCATTGGACGGCAACGATTTAAATGAATGACGCCACATAGCAATTGCTAAATTAACAGTAATACTTTTATGCGGTAAACTACTTCTTAAAATTTTACTTTAAGGTTCAAATTTGTTTAACGAATTAGTCGATAAATTGGAACTGGCTTTATCTAAAGCATATAAAATACCTTAGTCCACAACGCTGGCCTAGTGCGAATTTGTAGACTTCACATACCTAAAAAACCTTATGTATTTTGAAGTATTTATTCCTCACAATGCTTTACTTCACCATTACAACCAAAATTATTATAACTATTGTTAGGTACTTTTAACTAATTTATTATTGATTTGATAAAGTTCCTGATTGGCTAACACCTCTATCTCTAAGAGATAACACCTCTATCTTTCTGCAAAAACCTAAATAACCTAACCTAAAACAAATGAACAATTCCAAAAACAATAATGCCAAATCCAAACGCTTTGTTTGTGAGCTCTAGATGCAAATGACTGCCAAGTGGCCAGTTCCGATGCGGCGATATTAAACCGAATTTGAATCTTATTACTTCCGATAGCAAACACTTGACAATTGATTAAAGTTTCAATATGTGAGAGATTTTCGATTCGAAAACAATTTTGAGGCCACCAGATGTCTAATGATTTTATGTTTATACTTGATTTATTTCGTTGCCACTAGATGTCGCTTGCGCAATGCGACGTATTTTGTGAATATTCTTTCACGCGAGTAAAACCTAGTTATATAGTAAACCGCACGCGTAAAAAAAACCGGGATTAAAAGTAGCCTGTAGCATCTAGGAGTAACATGGCTTCCTATTCATCATCATCCACAATCTGTGGAGTCCCAACGCTGGGTATAAAATAAAATCCTAATCGGTTTAGCAGTTCTTGAGATTAGCGCATTCAAGCGAACTCTTCAGCTTTATTTATTAGTGTAGATTACAGTGACAAAGCGTCCATATAACCCGATTTCTGTCGGCTTAAATAATAATATCAGCCCTGTATTATATACTGTCCCATTGCTGGGCACGGGCCTTCTCTACTTTTGAGAAAGATTAGGCCTTAGTCCATCACGCTGGCTTAGTGCGGATTGGTAGACTTGGCACACCCTCAAAATTCCTATAAAGAATTTCTCAGGTTTGCAGGTTTCCTCACGACGTTTTCCTTCGCCGTTACAGCAAGCGATAATCACAAAGAACACACACGTATTTTTTTTGAAAAGTCTCTTATTTTTTTTGCAAAGTCTGTGAGCCCTTGGTATTTGAACCTGCGGACATTCGTCTCGGCAGTCCGTTCCACATCCAACTAGGCTAATGGCTTTTACGTTTATCGGCTTAGCTTTCGTAAAATCTCATTATCAGAAAAATTTGCAGACTGCATTTATACATACCTACGTATATGTTGAATCCGGTTCTCTTACAGAAAAATTCACGCCATTGATAATACGAATTTACGGCGAATTCCTTCACCAGGTATAAATGCTTTACATAATTATTTCATAATCAGTATTAGTTCAAGAGTCGATCGTGTTTTTTCTCACAGCCGCGGCCGGCGTTTGTAAAGGCGCTCTCCACTCTAAAACCAGGAGCCGCTGTTTGAAAAGCACTTGGCATCACGCGCATACGGCGAGTGCTCGCACCATACAGAGAGGAATAGTATGCCACGTGCACTGAATATTGGTTAAAGGTTTTCTTTCAAAGTTAAAACTTTATTAAAACTAAGTTGGTACCTATATCGAATTGTAATAGATTTGTTAATCATTAAATATTATTTACGTACATAATATAAAAAGGTTCTACGATTAGATTTTAGATGTGAAAAGCGCTGACTACTCGCCTTTGATGGTATCGTTATATTTACTTCTTATGTTTATGCGAATGTTAAAGATTAAAATAAAACTATTTTGCGGATTTTATCGCGGTTTTTTGATAAGTGTTGATCATTCGAAAATTCGTGTTATAAAACATAGAAAAAAGCGCTTATTTGAAATATGTATAAAACTTAGTGTCGCAAAAAAATGTCGCTTAAGTCAATCAGCCTTTTAACAATCTATATGTATATTGAGTGCATAAATAAATAAAATAAACCGTACCGTACCGTTCTCCCTACATAACTTTGATATCTTATCGACGTTCGGAACTGTAAAAACCATGGCGCCGCGCGGCCGCTTTGAACGTATGAGAGCGGCCGTGTCTCACGCTCCCTACACCTAGTGCCAAACGGGAATATCGTGGATGCTGGCTCTTCCTGTGTTTTATAGGAAATTTCATAGTAAGTAATCACTGCTCCTTTGGGCGGTTATAAGAGAGCAAATACTAGATAAGAGACTATAAAAAAATCACCCTGTATTTTATACGGATTTTTTTTTTATTTGTAGTCAAAAATAATGAGATTGTTGTAGCATTTTCTATGGTAATTACAAGCCATGCGCCTAAATATAAATTTAGTACGCCATAAAAGGCAAAACATGTAGCTACTTCTTCCTAAACTGAAGATCTTGTACAAATTTATTGTCACACTGTTTTACAAAATAAATATCTTTATCTTTATCTTTAAATTTCATGGTAAGAAATCACTGCTCTAGGACAGTAAATACCAAATAAGAAACTAAAAAAAATGACACACACATCCTTTAATCCTTAAAGGGGTAGATGTGACTTTTGCATCGACTTTTGCTTCTTTTCCTTTGATGTGATAGGGAGAGAGCCTACAGCAATATCAATCACTAATTGAAGACTACGGGTTGATATTCATTATGAACTAAATAGACTCTGTTGTTCTACTTTCGAATTAATGTTAGTCTGGTACTGTATACTGGTACTGATATAATAAATCAGTTGTTGTCTGGCACTCGAGTCGTATCATTCAATCACAACAGACTCTATGAGAAATAACAACAGACTCTATGGTTTTCCTGATAGTTAAAAAATCACTAATTATGTATTTGCCAAACTTAAAGATTCTAGCTCATAATAATCACAAAGTTTCTTAGTTATTGATAAGTGATTCATAAGGTGACATATAGCTACAGACTTATACGTGTCCAAAAGTAAGCCTGGCTTGTCATACGATAGAGTATACACTCCGGAAAAAAATAATAACTGGCATAATGAACAGCAGATAATTAAGAAGTCATAAGGTCAGGGTACGTCAAAGATCAGAAGGAGAGACAAACAGTCCATGTCATTCCTCCCTCATGAACCTTTCCACATCAAGCATTATTCCGCTACTCGATGCCTCATAATTCATTAATATACAGTCATTTTGACATTGCGTTACTAAATGAAACCACATACTCGTCTTCACGTTTGCTGACATTGTGCTAAAAATCATCCATTGATAACTAATATTTTCACGCAAAATCCTGGTTTTAGTTTTTAGATTGTTTGATCATTTTGTAGTTTAATTCGAATTATCGCGAGTGCGTGAGTATATTTCTGACTGAAAGTATGATGTTGTCACTGCAACGAATACTATTAGAGTAGTAGTGGCTTTAGGGCGCGTAAAATTAAAATTACTTTTTATTAATATTTATTTTATTCGAAACTTACACTTTTTTATTTTACATCTACGGCTCAAGTAACTTATAGACAAGTACGTGATTTCATTTAGTAAAGCGATGTCAAAATGACCTTGTATTAATTTACTATTTGCCGGTCTTCAATAGTTTTATACAGAACTAATGACCAACTGTGACGTCACGGTTCACATCAGTTCGATATGAAACCGGCTGAAGATAGATTACCTTTACTCCGGAATCATCGTGTATCATATCATAATCATAAAAACACTTTTAAATTCATAAACAATGATATTCGGAGATCGCGTAAAAGCTTCGTTCAAATTGATGGATCCGTAATGTGGCCCGCTGAGAGATCCACTTACTTGCCATCGTTTACTTTTTATTTAAAATGGCTGTCGAAATATTTTTAAAGGTGTTTACAAATAAACTGATTTTTGGGGTTCTATGTTGCAATATATAGCAATGGACATTTCATTTTTTCAACGTACTCAAATGTTTATGTTTTATGAAAGTAGATGTAATATTATGAGACGCATATTTTTTTTCTAAATTCAGATATTTGCATTCATGATTTTCACTTCAAATTTTGTTTTACTCTAAAATGACGTAAGCACCAAATGACGTCATATATACGGCTCAAGACGTATTGGTCATTACTATGCAGTAAAAAAAAGTGAAGTGACAGTGTTTTTCTCTCTCTCTCTTTGAAATTGACAGTGACGTACCTATTGTAATATTGATATTTGACATTAGCCAATATCGGTGTTTTAGTTTTTTAAATAAATAGTAAGGTGTTCACTTTTGCCTTTATCCGACCTATGCTATAAAAAATATACGCTATGTATCAAAATCTAAAAGTTTTCAAATACTAAATGAACAAAGACATCCTTTTTTTAATATAATTTATGCAGAACCCAGTCTCCCGTGGACTATCGCTCCTGCCCGCGTTTCTATTTCGAGCCATGCTGCGCACGCGGCACTCTACCAGCCAATGGGGAGGCACCATTAGTTGCACGTAAGAAAAAGGCGTGGCTACATCCAAGGTGATATCGTGGGCCACGGAAGTTTTTGGCACCAAAATATTTAATCTCCGCTTTAATGGTATAAAATAAAGTTTAAAATTAACTAGCAAGGGATTTCGTGAAAAAGGGCTTTCAAGGTTTAGAGGGAATCGTGATTTGCATATGGACATTTGATAATTTTAATAAAAAAAGAGGTAATTTCAGACTGTCTCGGTGGAGTAGTTTTATAACAGTACGACTGCAGTGCTGAGGTAACGGGTTTGATTCCAAGGTCGGGCATAGTTATATTGGGTTTTTCTCCTCGGTATCAGCCTAGAGTGGACTTTAAGCCCGATATGGCAATAGACTTGCCCTTGCTGAATCGGTTGCGCCTCTGCCTACCCCTTCTGGAATTAAAAGTTTGATTGTGTGTCTGTAATTTCAGTAAGTAGTATTGAAAAGGGAATTAAGGCCAAAAGAGTAAAAATCTAATCGAGAATTGAATAATTGACTCATTATGATAGTGGTAGCATACTCGGGCTGTGAATCAAGAAGTAGTAAATTCGAGTCCCTGAAGACCTAACATAAATTTGTTCCAGCTTTCTATTCGCAAAAAGAAAATGTTAGTTAAGTATGTTTGGATATTAAAATATTAAACCTCGAATGCATTTCCATGAAATTTTCCACACAGACATTCAAAGGCCTAAATAAAAAATTAAATATATGTTTTTTTATAATTTAGGGAATTATTATGTCGGGGCAAAGGTTTTCGCGGTAGTGAAACCGCGAACAAATGTCAATATTATAAAAATAAGTTTAGCTACACCACTCCACCTGATAGTGAAGTGGGGCCAGATAGAGTATCTATAATATATACTGACGAGAGGGTAAACCACAGTCGACACAATTTTGCCGGCCAGTTTGATCGGATACACAGGCTCCCCGAAACGCAACTCATGTGGGTCACTATGGCGGGTGTTACACCTCGTATACAGTAGTCGCTATCCGGGCGGATAATCTTATCACAATCATATTTTTTTTTATATGTTTAGGCAAACGAGCTAACGGTCCGCCTGATGGTAAGCAGCATCTGCCGCTCACTTTGCAATGCCAGAGATACAGCCAAGCCGTTGCCTACCGCTGAGCATTATTTATAAAAGTGTAAACATCTTGAAAAATGTTTATAAAAAACGAATAATTAAGAATGTGTTGCATAGATGCATTTTTTCTAGACTATTCCGTGCAAATTCCTGCAATCAGATGAATATCTTAAAACAAAGCACGTATATATTTTATCACCTGTCAAATCTGACACATTTGCCGCCATTGTGTTGGGAAGATGGGCGGCGTTTCTTTACTATTGTCTTGGGTTTGATTCTTATCGGCATGGGAATATTGAAATATACTTTTGTAGTATATGAATTTATTAGATTTTATTGTTTGTATCGACTGATAGTATACTGTTTTTTATTACGTAAGCTGATGGCCGGTTAATTGTATTTTTCAATATTCCATAACAGTAAGTATGTATAAAGGTTTATACATATGTGTATCTGTGACAAATGAATTGTCAAGATATAAATCATTTTTTTACACTAATGTTACATGCAACTACAAAGCTATATACTTATAATAAAAATAACAAAAGAGGCATAAAAAAGTTAAAAATGTTAGATTGACCCACGGCTAAGAAGTTCCACAGTCACACTGTGGCAATTACTTTTCTTTCTTCTATGTTCTGTTATTTTTATTGCTATTTCTGTAGGAAATTAAATTAGAATAATGTAATTCCTACAATAAACCATTATTGTTTTTTCATTGGCATAGAAATAATTTGACACCATTAGCAAAGAAATAATCTGTAGTCCAGAGCGTGACCGGCTATTTTTATAGCGCAAAGAACTAGAAAATTCATACTAATATATAAAGCTAAACAGTTAGTTTGTTTGAACGCGCTAATCTCAGGAACTACCAAACCAATTTCTTATTATTTCACTGATAGGAACCTACATTACTCTTAGACGACTTTTTATCCCGGGCAAATACTTATACAAGCAAACATTTCCACGCGAGCAGAGCTGAGTGCAAAAGATTGTAAAATATAAAAAGCAAAATAAAAAAAATACCCACACTTTTGTTTCAGAAGATACTCAAATAGGGGAAATTTTAAAAAGTATTTTTTCATATGACAACACCAAAGCCAAAAATACCAACACGGTCCAAAGTTTCTAATGTACAGCCAATTGGTCACGAAGATTCATCAAATCATCGGGCAAATTAGCCACGAACAAAGGGAAATAACTCTAATTTTGTGTTAAAATATAGTATTGTGATGTACACTAAAAGCTTTTTCTGCCGAATCACCCTCGGAGGAAACGGGGGTAATTTTAAACTTGGTACAGATACGCACGAAAAGTTATAATGTAGTTCATAATGTTTATTGGTGTTTATTGTTATAATTTTTCCCTTTTTTCTTTTAATAACCAATTTCAAAAAAGAGGTTGAGATTCGACGTGTTTTTTTATTTATTAATTTAAAAAAAAAGAAAACCGTATTTTTACTAAACCATAAGTTTTATTAAAAACGAAACACACATTTATATATAGATTTTTCGGGTCAGGAGCCCTCGCAGACCTCGCCAGGACCTACGAAAGTGTCACTACAATCCAATCGATAGTTTCGGAACGCATTATTGAACAAATACTCAATAAACGTACTAACTTCGATTTATATTTGTATAAATTACGAAGACTTGGTAATACATGTGTGTTCGCCAGTACAGTTCCACCCTTGATGTGGCCGACAATATTTTGACAGGCAATTTTTAGGGTACCGCGCCGCTAAAAGCATTTCGAGTGTCAAAAAATTTAAACATAAGGTGATGCAAGCAACTTGACTTGCACGTTCATACATATGATCAGCCAGATAACGCAAAAAATGGTCAGAAAGCAATAATTAAATACATCCAGTCATTGCATTGTGCGCGTCATCGTCGATTCCTTGGATCGATGGGCAGTGGACCTGGGTTCGAATGGGTCAGGCAACACTGTGTAGGTTTTGCCTTGATGATCCAATACCTATATTAGGGTTGCGGCTTGGCTGTGGAACACTTGGTGTAGGTTTTACCTTGATGATCCAGTACCTATATTATTTATGACTGTGGACTTTAGTTCAAATTCTGAGTTAGAAAATATATTGTTTAGCAATTTTTACCAGGACGGTCTGTTTTATCTAATTGTTTTCTTCAACATGCTTGAGGAAGTGTTTAATTTCCGCACAGCTTCTGAAACACCGGCCTCAGATACTCCAGATAGTTGAAGTATCTCTGTTGAGAAGGAACCCGTAGCAGAATTGATGCTTCGGTTGAACTTAGGAATCTCCGATTCCAGTAGCGGAATGTCTAGGTCGTGTTTGGACGTTATGGCCAGTGAAAATAAAGAAAGAAATAAGGATAACTGGAGAAATACTTTAGAAGATAAACTCAGTGTTTTGTTTCTTTGGGTCGGTCAAACGGCGGACTTTTTTTTTATTGATAATGCGGAAAAATTAATAATTATAGAGGACTTCGCGTAGATATAAATGCAAATATCGTTCAATGATTTCTTATGTTTATGCGGATACAGACTTTCTCCGCCCTCACACACCACTACAACTCCTGTAAGCCAGGATCAGCAGTGGCATGCATTGTGACACCGAGCGGTGAAGCTCGGCGAGTCTCAGGGAACACTAATGAGTCATTATCTCGCAATGAAATTAATCAAATAGAAAGTTAGGGAGGAGTTGGAAATAGTGTTTACGCGAATGTTAGACATTAAAGCTTCGTGGTCAAAAGGTTGCAAAGTTATCGAAACTTCGGGAGAAAATTATAATACAAAAACCGCGTCAAAAAACCGTAAAATAGTTTTATTTTAATATCGTTTAATTTCATCTATTCAATATATTATTTCTGTCTGTAACAAGATGTCTGGTTAATAAAAAAATCTCATAGAGTTTTATTTATTAATGGAGTATCACCTACGTCCCCCCACGAGTGGTTAAAGCGTGAAGATGTGTAATTAAAGTAGATTTTGGTTCCGTGAGAACTTAATTTGCGACCATATTGTTGTACCCTGCTTGATTTGATGCGCAGCGGTCTGAAGGTTACTCTACTTAATTGGCTACATTAGATGAGAATAGAAATATAACTCTAACTTATGATGCTAATAATAATTTATATTCTGCCGAATTAAAAACTCCGTAAAGAGATTTAGTTATATAAAACTGATAACAATTGCTTACAATTAAATAGCGGTATATATTACTGGCATAGCACGAGCGCGTATAAAGACACTTGGAGGTCATGGGTTTGACTACCAGCTCAGCCAACACTGGAGTGTATTGAGATAGAATGCGATAAGGACCAAGTAAAGAAAATTTTGCAAATAGCATCATCAATGTCATTAATTTGACAAAAACAAATATAATTAAGTCTATTCATTTAAAAGCAGAGCATACTTTTAACCGTAGCGTCCCGGTCACACAGCACCGCGACGAATCGCTAACCCCGAAGGCGTGTGAACGGACCCCGTGACGAATGCGCACGCGCCGACCTTACGTGCGACTTTAATGAACTGACTGTTTGGAAACAAGAGATCATAATATCCATAATAATATAATAAATGCGAAAGTTACTCTATCTGTTACAGTTTCACATAAAACTAGAAATAAAAACAGTTATTATTTTACTAACGATTCGATTTTGAAGAAATTCAGTACGGAGTAACGTGGAACACCAAGGCAGGATTTTAAATAAGTATTTATTTATTTAAAACTTTATATAGGACAGAGGCATTTTCTACCAGTCGACCTTAAGGTGCAGAAATTGAATACGAATTGAATGCAGTTATTAAGAAGGCGGTCCAGTTTGTTAAGATGATCTGCATTCAGATCAAAATAGCACACGTCACCATATTCAATTACAGGAAGGAGTAAGGCATGCACCAGTATAGTTTACCTACCTTACTATGGAGCAACTCTTATTTATTGGGGGATCATAACAGAACCTATTTAAAAAAAATAATATTATTTAAAAAAAATCTGAAAAAATACCTATTTCATATCTAGTATTATAAATACATTGCCATAAGTATCTTTTATCTGATGTCTCAGACACTTTACTTGCAAATATCTTGTAACTTTTATTTATTAGGTATCTTGTACATATTTGTCCTGAGCATTTGTCCGTACAATTATTTGATTTTTACGTGCCATATGAAAGAGATGGCGTATTTAAACCATCACGAGTAAAAAAGACAAAGTATTTGTCATTACATTTGATCGCATAATGCAAACATTCTTATTTGAAATCAATCTCAAATCTTGAAATTGCGCATGGTAATATATCTACATAATATTAATCAATACTAATATTATTAAGTGATACTGTTCGTAGGGACTAACCTCTGAAACTACTCAACCGATTTAAATAAAATCACTAATATGTAGCTACATTACTCTTGAATGCTATAGGAAAATATTTCTTCCGGATAAACTTTGCACGCGGGCAGAACCGCTGGCAAAAATAGCGTAAAATATAATAGTCTACACGTATAAGAATTGCAACGCACTCGTCACCTTGAGACATTAATAATAGTATATAGTAATTAACCACATAATGGGCTTTAATAATTGCATAATCGACACTATCTTTCAAATCTGAACAAAATAGACTTCACTTAGCAACAGTAATGAACTATCAACACAGATGAATCGTATACGTAAGATCTAAATCCTAACACAAAACAATATTTTAAAAACCTCACATATCAATTAAAAAAAATAACCGTTAGTTCGCCCACTGAATTATTTTCTATAAATAGGTACTACAAATTATAAATAGCCAGTATCAGCAAATCAAATCATTAAAGCTGCAACGAATTTTATAGGTTAGTTTATCAGACAATAACTCAATATTATCAGAACTGCGTTTAACTTCGCTCTTATGATCAGTTTAACAAAATACAATACAGTATCTATACGTGATTTAGAAAAAATCTAGTGATTCTATTAAATAGGTAATATATTTGAATTTGTTAGTAAATTTTTTGTTATTGGGTTTTTCTTCCTAGCGTACTGGTGTCTGGAATTTGTGCCTGATATGGCGATAGGCTCGCTTCCGCCAGTTGCGCCAGTTTCGCCTCTGCCTACCCCTTTGGGGATAATGCTGTGATGTGTGTGTTTTTTAGGCAACATCGCTTTACTTGTATCACCTGCGCTCTGTTTTCAAGATATTGTACTAGGCAAATTGTTGAATTGGGTAACCATGTTAATTGCCTCGGTGGCATAGCTGTATTAGGTGTACGGTATGACGCTTTGAAGTTCTGAGTTCGAATCATAGTTGGTGCCTTTGCCCAACTTATAGGTTAATATGGGTTTCTTATATAGGGACTATCCTAAGATAGCGATAGTTAGCAGCAATAGCCAAGTTGAGAATGGACTGCTGAGACAAACGTCCGCAGGTTCAAATCCCAAGGGCACACACCTATGACTTTTCTAAAATTATGTGTGTATTCTTTGAGAATTATCGTTTGCTTTAACGGTGAAGGAAAATATTAGAGAACCTGCACATCTGAGAAATTCTCTATAGGAATTTTGAGGGTGTGTGAAGTCTACCAATCCGCACTAGGCCAGCGTGGCGGACAGCCAAATCCCTCTCAGTTGTAGGGGAGGCATGTGCCCAGCTGTCTGACAATATATAATACCTGGCTGATAATAATGAAACTATTATTGACTTTGCGGATGACCAACACCTCAGTCCGCCCCATGACGACAAAGGCTGCAAAGTCTTCGAAACATCGGGAGAAAATTTAAATTTTAAAACCGCGATAAAATTCGTAAAATAGTTTTAATGTCTAACATTCGCGTAAACATAAGAAATCATTAGGGCTGATATTATTATTTATTGTAAGATGCGGAATATAATTTACATCATCAGATATCGCACTTCACAGCAAAACTGAAATTCACATAGCTTGTGTTAAGTTTTCAGACTTTAAAATGTTTCGTCTAGTACTGCTAGCTGTCTGCCCATTCGGAGTGATGGCATACATGTTCGAATTAAACCCGACCAACAATTTATGGGAGAGAAACGACCAACTATTAATCACACTGGATTTTGTATATGAGCGTCTGTAAGTACATAATCAGTCTTACTTATAAAAAAATTTCAAAGGCTTAGTTAAAACACAAAATTTACTCGATCAGCTGTAAGTCAAAACCCGCCATCTTGCGTCTTAATACGAACCGGTAATGTTTTTGACAGGTATTTAAGCAATTCTTAACCACCTCTTAAAGCTAAAACAATTTTATAAGTAAGACTGAATGTTATTAATGTTAAGTACTGGGTGTTGCTCGCGGCTTTACTCACGTGAAAAGCCTTTCCAGCTACGAACGTCCCTATCCGCCAGCGCTATCAATTTTTAAAATCCATTATTTCCCATAGGATCAAATTACGGGGATAGAAGTAGCCTATGGGTTGATCATCTGATCATCATCAGAATATGGTCTGCCAATGTGCCAAACTTTATCCAAATCCGTTCAGTTGCTTCTACGTTGACTTGTAACAAACATACAAACATTCTAAACTTTCTTAATATAAATGTGCGGGGTTGTGAAGAAGTTGGAATGATTTTTCGAGTAAACGCATAATGCTGAATAAATTTGAATGAAATTTGACAAACCATTATTTAACTCGGATTAATGGTTAACATGGAGAGCAATAAAAAGGAATTTGATTCAAAGAAAGGTCTTTCAAGTCGTCAAAGCCACAAGCAACTGTGTATTTATAAATTTAATCTCAAGCGTATAATATTATTTTAATACTTATTCGACTACCTACAATCTCGGTGGCGTAGTTCCATTATTGTATGATTACTGTGTTGGGAAGACCGTTTCATTCTAGCCTCGGATTGGTTAATATTGGCTTAAATACCATATGGATTGTTCTGACCAGTCTACTGGAATTTGTGTTCGAAATCGCGAAAGTTGGGAAGGGCTCACTCCTTGTCACTTCATGTGGAGAAAAGTATACAATAGTTGCTGATCCACACCCCCTCCTCTCGGAGTTAAGGCGTGAGTGTATAACTGTACTATTTTTCAGAGCTGGACCAATAACAAACGACGGCTGCAATTCTCATAGAAGATCATTCTCGATAATGGCCCGGTCAATTATACAGTACGTTAGGAAAACAGACATAACAACCAAGAGAGTATTAAAGAAAATCAAAAAGCAGCTCAACCAGCCAGCTGATGTCATTGCTGCTGACGTCAGGCGGGATTTGAATATGATTAGAGCGATAATTGATCAGGTTTGTTATCTCCATCATTGACAGAAGCGTTATGAGGATATATTATTATATTGATTAATATTGCTGCCTTCACTACCTATGATCTGGATTTGATTCTATAATTAGGTATTTGTTTGGAATTTGAATCGTAAAACTATTTTGTTTATTTTTATATATACTTATATATTATGATATAAATTATGGGAAAAACTTTTTTTTTATTGCTTTCTATAACGAGACGAGCTTGCCGTTCGCCTGATGGTAAACGATACGACCGCCTATAAACAGTAGAAATACCATCTACATCTTGAATTACAATGTCTTGTTTGGTATTCCACTGCGCTCGCCATCCTGAGACATGAGATGTTAGGTCTTATTATGTCCAGTAGTTACAATGGCTAAAAACTACAGTCAATTTTGTTTTTTTTTTATTCATATCACTTTTTTTTCAGCCTATGAACGACATAAAGAAATATTGCCAGCCGAACACAACCTCCGTGGAGTGCGAAGAAAAATTACTTTATAACACAGCAGTGCAGTCTCTGAAGTGCCCTTTTTACATAAACCATTTTAAGCTACGAGAAGATTTAGAGAATCTGCTTCTAGCGGAAGACTTCCAGAACCTTCTAGAAGAAGCCATGAGTACCAGCGTGGAAGGAAACGATAAGAATGCTTTAAATTTCTTCGTACAAAGCGTTCTTAACAGAAAGAATGTTCTAGAAAAAATGAGGATGCTCTACAAAAAACACAAACACGACGTATTTCCTTGTATGTATACAGGGATGTTTAAAGACTGGCAAAAACGAATATGTTCTAATTTGGATGTATTAAGTTTGTAGTTGGAATAGTATGATTGGCGAAGAGATGCATCATGCAAATGAATATTCTAATGTAGGTGACCGTACTCAAGATGCTTTTTTACGATCGTTAACGCTAACAGAAACAAAATTTATGGTAAAATACTAACAGTGAGTTATTGCAGGTGTTCAAGAATTGTGAGTAGAAATGTAATTTTAAACGTGTCACTTGTCAGCAAAAGTAAGCAAAGGTTTTTAATAGCAAAGGATATTTTTAAAAAGATAAGCCGAAGCAAAAAAATTGCCTTAGTTAATATATTGCAACCAATTTAACATTTAGCGAGCCGGTAGAAATCTGATTGTATGGATGCTTCGCCACTGAAGGTTTTACAACCTTCTTCTATGCTTATGGAAACATAAGTATAAAGTTTAAATTTGTTTAAATTTCTTTATTTTTACTTATAAAAACAGCGTCGTCTACCCACAAGGTGGACAGAAGACTTAATAAAAGTCGGAGGAGGTCGCTGGATGCGGGTCGCTTCCAGTAGATCAATCTGGAAATATTTGAAGGCTCATGTTCAGCAATGGACCTGTGACTGGTGATGATAGTGATGATTTATAAAAAATATAATTGAATAAATATGGCTGACGTAATCAGTGGTCAGACTCAAGCGTCCCTTGTGTCATCAAAAATAAACAAAGCTAGACCCTCCATCTATTCATAAGTAATATTTGAATGGGCCCATTCTTATATCTAACCTAGGTTAGCGTTAACAATTGTAAAAAGCAAATACTCTTCGGCGTTTGATTCTAATGTTGTTATATTCATACGCAAAAAATGTATTAAAACACACATGTTTATGTTGTTGTACAAAAATGTTTTCCATATTTATAAATAAAATAAAATTGAAGATTATGTTCGTTTTTGAAAACTTATGATTATTTTCACGACACGTTTACTCAAAAACAAGTTTTTTCTAGTTTTATGTCTGTTTTCCGTTTGAAATAAAAGAAAATAAATCGATTTTATACCTAAATAATATGCCAATAGGAGAGATTATGACTGCAAAGGTCACAAATACCGTGTGTATCCTGATTTTTTTGCCTACCCCTATAGAAGCAAAGGCGTGATCTTAGTTATTATGAGTTCAATATCCCGTTAGCCCTTTACCAATAGTAAAAACTATAATAGGTGAGTATAAAAGCAGTATTTAACCTAATCTAGCAGCCAAAAGCCACAGTATTATTAATTTTACACCAAGCTCGCCTTGTGGGTGGGGCTTTTAAGGTAATTGTCCACGCCGCTCCCTTTGAAATTTTGTTACACTTACTTTCAAAATAATAGGATTATATAATGATTTCTTATACGCGAATGTTAGATATTGAAATGAAACTATTTTTCCGGATTTTATCGCGGTTTTATACTATAGTTCTGTCCCAAAATTTTAAAGACTGCAGCCTTTATGGTCTCGTGGGGAAAATGTTTTATTTGAATAGGATTATAGTTAATCATTCTTTATGCCACATTTGGGACTAAAGGTTGCCAGATTTGACAGCTTCGGTGGCGTAGTTGTGCAGTATGTAGATTAGACTGCAGTGCTTAGGTTTCACGTTCAATCCCTGGATAGGACATAGTGTATTTTTTTTTCTACTGATTATCAGGCCAGAACGGAATTAGTACCCAATATAACGATAGGCTCGCCCCATATCGTCATGGAAATATACATGGCGGAAAGTAAATGCATCAGTTGCGCCTGCGTTACCCCTTAGTTAGAGTTAGAGTATGTTTGAGTGTGAGTAAAAACAAAATAAATGAAAAAATCACACTATGGGAAATTCTGACACAATAATTGTCCCTATAATATTATGAAATTCACTGTCTTACTCTTTAGGGACAGATTAGTGAGATAATTGAAGAACCGGACGAGTGCAAGTCGGAATCGACAATTTCACAATATATTAAAATCCAAAAAGTATTCTTGACTGCCTTGGTGGCGTAGTTGTACTGCATGCGCGGTACGACAGCGCTCTGAGGTCCGGGTTCGAATCCCGGGTCGGGCAAAGTGATATTTGGGTTTTTCTGCTCAGTATCAGCCCAGAGTCTGGATATGTGCCCGATTTGGCGATAGGCTCGCCTCCTATCACATCATGGGACGGAACACACTTGGCGAAAAGTGGATGCCCTGGTTGCGCCTCTGCATACCCCTTCGGGGATAAATGCGTGATGTTGTGTGTAAAAAATATTCTTTATTTAAATTTTATTTTTCATCCATGAATATGGTGCAGTCTTTAACGTTCAATAGCTAATTTTGGCCGTAAGTGTACGGAGTTCAGGTTAAAGCGAAGGCGTAGAAACACGGAAGGCACGCCCCACACTAATAGTTCACTATAAATAACTTCATACGTATCTTAATGACGTAAAACCGTTATTTCGTTCAATACATCACTATTTAAAACGACGGTAAAAACCACCATGTTGGACTTTGTGACGCATTGGTTAAATATATTTACTACAAAGACATAAACTATATAGTTAGTTATAGACCGAACATCTGGGTAAAATGTTTGCTGCAAAAGTTATTAGCAATTGTTATTGTTAATTGTTAGTATGCGGCGATAGCCTAGTTGGGTGTGGAACGGACTGCCAAGACGAATGTCCTCAGGTTCAAATCCCAAGGGCACACACCTCTGACTGTTCTAAAAATCATGTGTGTATTCTTTGTGAATTTATCGTTCGCTTTAACGGTGAAGGAAAACATCGTGAGGAAACCTGCACACCTGAGAAGTTCTCTATAGGAATTTCGAAGGTGTGTGAAGTCTAACAATCCGCATTGGGCCAGCGTGGTGGACTAAGGCCTAATCCCTCTCAGTAGTAGAGGAGGCCCGTGCTCAGCAGTGGGCAAGTATGTAATACAGGGCTGATATTATTATTATTTATTTCCTCTTCATATATATAGCCTGCTGGGCACCGTCTGTATGGACTTATCATTTCAGTGTTTCTATATTTCAAATGTTGTGATAATCATTCCCCCACATTGCACGTGGCACGGGCTTGTACAAACGCAACGCGGTGCATTCGTAATCGGATGTTATGCGGCTAAGGGGCGGATTTAGAATTTATTTATATATGTATTTTGTCATTTTTACAATGTTCTTGGCAGAGTATTATTGCTATGACTGACGAGACGAGCATACCGCTTGTCTGATAGTAAGCGATACGACCGCCCATAAACAGTAGCAACACCATCCAACACTTTGAATTATAAAATATTGTTTGGTATTCCACTGCGCTCGCCATCCTGAGACATGAGATGTTAGGTCTTATTATGTCCACTAGTTACACTAGCTACTGCTACTGCTTGGCAGCGAATTTTTTTGCATTTGAACGACGAGACGAGCGTGCCGCTCGTCTGATAGTGAGCGATACGACCGCACATAAACAGCAAAACCATACAGAACTTTAAATTACAAACTGCGTGGCACTGCACTGCGCTTGTCACCCTGAAGCATAACAATATGTCTCAGCGTTCTTGTCTTGGTATGGAATAAGGTGGAAGATATCCTACCAATAACTTCCAATACAATATAAAATAAAACAATAACTTCTGTATTATGTACTGTCCCACTGCTGAGCACGAGCCTCCTTTACTACTGAGAGGAATTAGACCTAAGTTCACCACGCTGGCCTAGTGCGGATTGGTAGACTTCACACACCCTCATAATTCATATTATAGAGATTTTCTCAAGTATGCAGGTTTCCTCACAATGTTTTCCTTTACCGTTAAAGTAAGCGATTATTCCCAAAGAATACCTACTTAATTTTAGAAAAGTCAGAGATGTGCGTCCTTGGGTTTTGAACCTGCGGACATTCGTCTCGGTAGTCCGTTCCACACACAACTAGGCTATCGCCGCTATCTATCGCTATCTTAGGATAGTCCCTATATAATAAGCCCATATTAACCTATAACTCGGGCAAAGACCCGAAGTATGATTCAAACAGGACCTTAGAGCGATGTCGTCCTGCAAAATAATTTAGTTTATTATAAATTATAATTTCTATTACACTATCCTATGGTCCTAACTCCGTCCCCGCGCATTAATTTCAATGTTTACTTACATCCAATTTTCCTAATGCACCCCGGTTTGGTATTTTTTTTTCAATACAACAGACCGCTTGATTTTCTGCTACAACACATTCATGAGTTTTATAATATTAGGGGACGGCGGTATATAGTACTGCTTCGATTCTCTGGCTAAGAATAAATTTTGTGAAATTATTTATTATTTTGAAAGCGTAAAAATACAGTCTCTCATTAGTCTTTTTTTTTTACAATTTAGTGGGAATAATAGCTCGCCTGATGGTTAGCGATATGACTGTATTTAACTAGTAATATTGGATTGTCTAACTGTCATTTTCAAAATACGATCCCAATCGCTTTTTTATTTCCTTTGAATGACGAGACGAGCTTGCCGTTCGCCTGATTGCAAGCGATACGACCGCCCATAAACAGTAAAAACACCATCCAACACCTTGAATTACAAAGTATTGTTTGGCATTCATACAAATGAATTATTAAGTTTAGTCTATTCGCGGAATCGGATTGAAGATTGAGATTGGGGTTGTTTATTAAAATCGGCTGTAGTCGATACCCAATAATAAGGTACACTGGCTGGTGTTTATAATAACCTTTAAACTGAACACAATAAAGCTTATAGTATGCGGCAAACAACTTGAGCATTAGATAGAGAAAATAATAATATTTCGACTGAAGTTATGTGTAGGAGAGTTTAAAATTTTTGTTTATGTCCAGGTATTTTTGTGGCAGACTCTGTATGCATATTGCTTAACGTCAGAAATAGCCAATGATAGCCAGACCGACTCCCGCACACGAGAAACCACCTAGAATTTAAGGAGTTCAACAAAGATGGCGTGTTCCTTCACTAGAACTCACAGTTATTAGCATTAAGATTGCGATATTTCTCGGGGCGGTGACTAAACGCCCCCACCCTTTGGTAATAGGCGTCCCAACTTTTTACTGACGTCGAACTATTTGTTCTATATGTTTTCTTACAATTTTTTGTAGGCTTGATGACGATAGAAGTGGCATTTGTTGGATGGGAAGTTTTTTTATTGTAAGCAAGGCAAGTGACCCATGCACCTGATGGTAAGCGAAGTGGGCGTCAGATATGACAACTGACAAGATATACCCTCGCTAGTCGATACAATTATGGCGGCTTGTTTTAATAAACATCCACAAACAGTAAAAACATAAGTTGGAGATTTTTATTATTACTGCTACTGAAGGCAGATGAGCTCACCTGATGGTCACCATCGCCCATGGACGTGAAAGACTTTTTTAAAATCTCATTTGTAGAAAGACGGGCCTTAACACCGAGGAAACAGATATTGGTAGAGGATGCCTGTGGTACTAAGTCCCCTTCTTTATGTGTGTAAAGTGCAATAAATAAATAAAGGAATACCGTGGGGGGAAATTTCTGCATATTGCGCTCTTCTAAGCCGTGCTATTTCGCCATGTGTTCCTAATACAAAGAGCCATAAGTTTGTACTAGTCACGCGGAATTCCGAATTTGAATTCCTGATCAGGAAACCTAATTAGAAGACCGAACGTATGTGGCCAGCATTAGTCGGGATTTTCATAAAAGGCTAGCTGACCCGACAGACGGTGTCCTGTCTTAACTATGTATGCACGCGCGCATTCTGTCGATCGCTGACAGTTATTTCAAACCACTGACAGTTATGTAAAATTAATATTGTCGTTAAGTTTTCTTAAATCTTTTTATTTTCCGCGCAATTTTTTGACTTTTTTTCTTTCATAAGAACCTTTTCCTGACAATAACAAACACAACAAAAAAAAAAATAGTGAAATCGGTCCAGCCGTTCACGCGTGATGGCGTGACCAAGGGAAATAGGGATTCATTTTTATATATATAGATAGATAGATAACCACCCACGCACAGCGTGCAAAAATATTAGAAAAATTCTTGGTTCTCTCTCGCGGTGCATTAAAATAATTTTTTCTATCGGCTTACGTCATAAATCGTAGTGGGTGCTAATGCCGTGACAGATCGACCGCTAAGCCGCGAAGTGCGGGTTCGACTCCCTGTTTGTCATTTTTATTAACAACTTATTACGAGGGTGCAAAAGAAAATCTTGTTAAGTGTAATGTATATTGATAATTTGTTTGTTCATAGACCATATGTCGCGGCTTTAGAATTAGAAATTCCTTGTGATATGACTGGCGTGCTGAGGTCTCGGTTTCCATGTCTTATCGGGCAAAATTGAGCTTTTCTGCTCAATAACAGCCCGAAGTTTGGAATTCAGCCCTTAAGTCACCCACATCCTATTACATGGACCTTGATGTAGCTAAATACAGATGTCATACGTCTCTGCTAGCCCTTAAATAGAAGGCGTGATGTTTCATATGCTTCTTTCATAACTCCACTAACATTTTAACCTAGAGAAGGAAAATGGCGTGATGCTATGTTAATAATGCAAAAACTACTGTATGGAATTTAATGCAGTTTTCACCTATGTGTTGATAAAGATCTAACTTAAAATATATGCTCCATTTTATCCCGGGAAAACATGAACCGGGATTTATCCCGGGATTTTTCACGCTGACGGAGTTTCTTCGACGTAGACTCCGCTGACAAAAAAAGTACAGAATATTACTACATGTAGAGGTAACAATTGTCCATTCAGATGTTAGACAATGGACGGTAACAAGCAAACACTTTTAACTAAGCGATGTATACGGAAGTGTTTTATGTTATATTGTAAGGCTGACCTGTTTAAGTAAATGCTTCCTTGCATCATCATGAATACTTTTGTTAAACAACCGTCTCTAAATGTAAGAGTGGAAGTAGACGACATGTAGAAATTACCAAGCAGGAGTGTGCATGCTAAATGTGAGATTGGGAGTGGCTGATGTATTGAATTCGCCAAGCAGGAGTTTGCATGCATTATGTTCCGATTTGAAGGACATTGTAGTAGGGGAAATTACAAGGCATTATGAGACTCTTGACTTTGATGGTGGTAGGATATTATATGATTGTATATCCGCCCGGATAGCGACCACCGTACTTCATCTCCGAAACAAACACGTTTCACAGGTGGGTAAAGTATAATTAAGTAAAAAAAAATTCATTAAAAACGCGTATGGAAAAAAAGAAGTTATTTGAATATATTTGAAAATTTATATTTAGAATTCTTCTACGCGGATGAAGCTACAGACAGAAATCTAAAATGTTGAAATATCTTAAAAACAACGTTTATATTTAAAGCTGTATTCTTTCCCAAGTTTACCATTATTCAATATTAAATCGATCAACAATGCCAACATAACCGCAGATAAAGTCCCTAAAACGTTTCCTATCCGGAACCGGAAGCATTTGTGTAACCATTAATCATAAAAAAACAGCGGGAAACGTTTCATCGCTATTTATTGGAACCATAGACACGCGCGTGACAGTTTTACGAAATATTGTGAATTTTTATTTTTATTTTTGTATATGTAGAGGACTAACTTCATTAATTAGAGTTTTTAAACCAATTTTAGACTTAAATTTAAATGCAACTAATAGTATTGTTGAATATTTTCATATTTAAACTAGCTTTTGCGCGCTTCGCAGGCGTTAATCTGTTCTTTTGGGACAAAAAGTAACTATATATTTTTCCGAGGCAAATGGAACTTATATTTTAAGCTAGACCTCTATCAATACATCGGCGAAAACTGCATTTAAATCCGTGCAGTAGTTTTTACGTGAAGCGTGTACAAACATATAGACAGACAAAAATCTATAAAATATTAGTTTTTCTTCAATATTTATAATGTACAGACATCGGTCACTTACAATTTTATTATACGTAATCATAAGTGAAGAAGTTTTTGATCATTACAAAATAGAAGTTAATTTTAATTCTAAAGGCAATTGTCAGAGATAATTCAAACAAGTACCTACAAGAAATTTTAGTATTCTAACAGTGTTTCCTGACCTGACAATCAACATGACATCGATGTTCATTCACAGACAATACTAAGGAAGCGACCTATAAATCCAATATTTTCCATTCTAAACTTTCCCCATAACCCCGATGACACGTTAAGGTAAGCTCCGCATTTCCGACGCTGGGATGGGCACAATACCCCCCATTAGGCGCACGCGCCGGCGCACGGCAGACACGTGCCGACGCAGCCATTTTCATGTTTTGTGTTGATTACTTAATGCCGGATGGCGCTATGCGGTCGGGTTTAGAGATCCTTTGGGATATTCTAGAGCAGTAGCGAATGGTGGAATTTTTCGAAGATGAACCTGATGCAACATAGAGATACTAATATGTGTAAATGCGGTATGCAAATCATGATAATTAGATTCTACGGAAATTCTATATAAAAGGAAGCCGGCAGGAATCAGGTTAAAAATCTTTGTCACCGTTCTAGAGGATTAGGGTCTTGTAAGAAGATAGTCAATATAGTATATATAAAGCCGTGATTTAGTCCAATTGGTTCTATAGGTTACGTTTTTTGTTTAACCTACTTGTAAATAACGAGGTTGTGAAGATGGTTGGTTGCACGTTCGAAGTAAATGCCGTAACCGCTGTAAGAAAATGTACCGCATGTTTTAACAGAAAGAAATAAATTTGCAAAAACAACATCAAAATTTCTTGGGAAATGATGTAGAAATTTCTGTTCGAAATATTGCAATGTACTCCAAGTGGACGTGGAATAATAGAGATATCGCTTCATATCTTTCTTTTACAATGTACAAAGTACACGTGTAGTAGAGATATCCTTCCCTCTTTTTCTTTTGTTTGCAACAACAATCCACAACTAAATCACTACGGAATCCCGTTCAATTTATTCGCTCGAGCTTCATCGTTTCGAGAACAATATGCAAGTGCACGGTCCCTTAATATGTCCTATGAATTGATGGCTAATTATTAGTTATATACCCCAAGTTCGTATAAATGTAACCCAGCAATCAAAACTATTGTAAAAACTTTTGTACATTGTGAGGAAATTATTTGGACACAACAAATAGTTCTAAGATTATATAGAGCGGACATTGGGAAGATTGTCACACAAAGATTTCGCGCTCACGTGATGGTTACGCAATCCATAAAATAGTAAAACAGCAATCTATATATATACAAATGAATCCCTATTTCAATGGGTCACGCCATCCCGCGTGAACGGCTGGACCGATTTCACTATTTTTTTGTTTGTTGTGTTTGTTATTGTCAGGAGAAGGTTCTTATGAAAGAAAAAATCAAAAAATTGCGCGGGAAATTAGAAAATTTAAGAAAACTTAACGAACATATCTATAATATAAAAATGAATCGCTAAATGTGTTGGTAAGCGCATAACTCAAGAACGCCTGGACCAATTTGGCCAATTCTTTTTTTTTTAATATTCGTCGAAGCTCAAGGATGATTTTTACGGCGAGAAAATATCAAATAATTGCCGGAAAAATCCTAAAACAGTCCTTTTCTTTATCCCATACAAACGTTTTCTAACTAATACGTAGAGTCAATTTGAGCTTTATTGCTATTGTATAAAGTTCACTGTTGTCTAAGCAATGTAGGTGTGTTCCTAACATCAAAGCAGTGTGCGTTGGAGCACAGAATATAATAATGTAATGTCGCGTTCTGAAACTCAACAAAAGTGATATCGCGGGCCCGACTAAATTGAACAGTCACAAAATTTAATATATCATTAGTTATTTGGTTGGCTTCGCGATATTATTTCTTTTGTTTTACTTTAAAATGCATGTTTTCCCGTCATTACATCAGACAAACACAACCGTTACCAAAAGTCCATGACACCAAGTCATATCAAATTTAAAAAAAAAAATCGTTGTCGATTTGAAGTGTTCTTTTTCTTGGATTTTCTGTTACGTACTATACTGAGTTTGCTTTTGTCAACAACACGAAACAAATTCGTATATCGTGTTTTGTGCAGAGTGTTTAATTACCTATGATCACTAATTATTGCATGTGAATTATCAATTAATAATATAGATATGCCTCCTGTAAGACGAGGAAATTTAGAAATTTCATGGTCAATTGTATGTTGCCTGTTCCCGTGTTGGAAAACCATCAGATTTATTTGTCTATGCGCCAGGGAATCAAACAAAAAATATTGTATATCATAAAGCACTACAATGAAAATAAAACTGATTTTTGTTAATAATTATGATGATTACCAAGAAAGCGATTACTTACTTTTAAATGCTTATATCTGTTTTATTTAATAATTATTTTTATTCACAACGCCCTATCACCAGGGTGAAGGTTCTGTTCAGGAGAATTTTTGCCCCGACAATAAAATAGATAGGAACAAAAAACTGTCATATTACAAATCTTTTTGACAGGACGAAGTCTGTCGGGTCCGCTAGTTAATTATATAACTGTCAACTGTTTGAAATAACTGTCAGCGATTGACAGACTGCGCGCTGCAAATTCATAGTTAAGACGGTTGAAAGCGTAATTGTTTTAAGCGACATTTTTTGCGTCACTAAGTTTCATAAATATTTAAAATCAGCACTTTTTTCTATGTTATTTTTTTAAGCAAATATTTTTTTTAAATAAAATTTCGCGTAAGTCAATTACCGTTTCGACCGTCGATATTATTCGCATATCGTGATTGCGCGTTTTTATGCGCAAATTATATTATCTGGAAATATGTTATTCTATATTAATATCTAAGGACGCTGTAACGTCTTGTCAAAGACATTTCAAATAATACAATGACTTATTACCAAATATGGTCCCGTTGTCCAATCGACAAATTAATGGTCTTATTCATAATAAAACCCTTATCGAAGGTATAAATCGCAAATAGTTAAAACGTCCTCTAAGCTTATCGAGCCTTCGATAAAATTTCTTATTCATAATGGTTTCGTAAACCTCCGATAACAAAAAGGCCTTTAAATGTGCACAATGTTGCCAATTCGTAGAAAAAAAATAATTTAAATAAGTTCTACCAATTACTACCAAGTCTTGTCTCTGGAAACAGACAATAAAAAAAATTGTCTAGTCATTGTCACAATGGCGTTTGTCAAAAAAGTAAATAAAATAAATACAGGAGGAAGATTTATTTGATGTTCTCTAAATTCTTTGTAAAACTTGGAAGAACGCAGGCAGCAAATTGCGATAAAATGGAGAGAGATAAAATAGAGAAGTGAAATGTAGTTGGAGGAAGACAAGGTTGGTGCAGCTCTTTTCTGTATTTGAACGTTTGCGCTATGCATTCCTGCATTACTAACTATTGCTTTTTTTACAAGATTTTGTTGAAGTAATTGATTAGGGACCGGGTATGAACCCGCTCCCCTAACCAAAACCCTCCCTAAAAGAATATGAATTCTTGAACGTGAATGTCGACACGAACTACAATTTCATATAGATGTCGTAGATTCATTTGGGGAGCTGTGCTAACTGAAATGAAATATTGCTACTCTTGCAATACGCACTATGATAGCCACTCTTAAAATATTCATATAAATAAAATATTTGAATAATATACAATAGTGATTATGTACCCTGGTGGCATTTAGCACAAATAATAAAGTTAAAACAGCACAATTAAATATAAAAGGAATAAATCAATTTTATTTTTTAGATCATGCTCATTGTGCCTCCTCAGAACCCACTTCCAATAGAAAATATAAAGGAAATATGTATGTATCCATTTTATGCTATAATCATGTAGGACATTGTTGTTTTAGGTAGGTCATAAGTAAAACATTTTTGAGGTCTTTATTAGTTAAAATAACAAATAAAATAAATAAAACCTTTATTTATCATGTAGGCATATATATAAAAGGCTCTTATGACAAGTCATCATATAATTAAATATGATTTACAATTTGTAAAGTACACAGATTAAGGCATGCATATGATGCATTAGTATACTATACTCGTAATCCACCTCCACCTGGAAATATAAGGGAGGTATTAACAAATCATCATTAAGTAATTTATAATTTATACTATAATCCTGTGGGATACTACTGTTGTATATTTGAATAAACATTTTTTTTATTTCAAATTATGTTGAATTCTTATACATTGCATAATTTCAGGTTTGTCCCACATCTGCAGAATAAATTGTAACAGTAGAAGTGCAACATGCTATTCAGATGGACAATGAGCACCAGTGAAATAAAAAATCAAAATTGATATATATTAATAAAAGAAAAATATACATTTTATTAAAATAAATGACAATGACTAACTTTAATTATGTTGTATAATTAGTTACCTTTCAGTGTGAACAACTTTAATCTAGATTTTGGTTCAATGATGATAATAATTGATTCTGACACCTCTTCAATATTGGAAACATTGTTCTGTGGCATATATTTCTCTTTGAGCAATTGCAATGTTGTGCAACACTGCAAGAGCCACAACAGTAGTCTTCACATTGCCAAATTTAAGATATGCCATGTTACAGACATTGAAAATGCTGTTTCCACACACCAAAGTTCTTGTTGCAATATCCGGGAGTTATGAGTGCTGCTTTGCCATCTAACAATCTCTCTGATCTGAAGATTAGCATCACAAGTCACCTACAACAAACCTTTAAATCTTATGAACAACAACATTGAGGAAATAATATCCTTTTCTATATAATATTAGGCTGCATCACAAACCATATTTTTTATTGTATATGGGTGTAATAAATACAACCAATTATAGATGGGAAGTCTTTTACGTGGTGAAATTCCAGCCTTAACAAGGGTTCCTCTGAAAAGAAGTGGGGCATAGTTATAATCTGCAACATGTTATAAGTACAAGCGCACGCTCCACTTTGCTACATATACCACTGGTAGTGGCTTAAGATAATCCATAGAGGTCTCCAACATCTTACATCTATTAAAAAAACTAATCTAAAAGTAGCTCATCATTAGGTATACGTATTTACCGAAGTCTGTATAATATGGAATAGAATTAACTTACTTCATGACGATCGCAACATGTCAATGCAGTTAATTAATACTTGCAATTCTGGTGATCTGCCACAACCTATACGGTGAAGCTGCAACTCTTCGCGGACTATCAGTCACTTATAAATGCAGCCGTATGTTTGGAAAAATAATACCGTTTACGGAATTCATCATTATCCAGAGAAAACCGATCGAATTTCTGACGACACATTTTTTTACCTAAAGCAGCCTGGCTTGCATTTTTAATACGTAACTAAATAAAATTACTTCTTGAAACGAAAATGATCGAAATGTTGTATACTTCTAAGTACACACTGACTTTGGCAACAAGCGTCAAACACGAAACAGCTGACCGACGTCAACCATTTTTTTGCTATCGAACGCTTAACATAGGTGTAAAGACGGGGGTTAGGCTCGATAAATTAAAGCATCTTTATCGGAGACTTTTAGCGCAATTGAACCATTATGAATACCAATTTTTTACATGCCTCCGATAACGCCCAGGTAAACTTCCGATAATTCTAATAGTTTTATTATGAATAAGACCATTAATGTTTAATGACTTTGGTGAACAATAATGATTTCAATAAATATCAAATCGAGGTTTATAAGGTTGCGTAGATGTACCAAATTCGAAAACTCACAATACACAACACGAGTTGCGATTTTTTTAAGACAATAGAGTTTGTAAAATTTTTATTTAAAAAAAAATGAGACGAGCAAGCCGCTCGCCTGGTGGGAAATTTGTAACATTTTACATGAATACTCCGCTCCTATTGATCACAGCGTGATGCTACAGCCAATAGTCCCTGAGATTAGCGCATTCAAACAAACTCTTCAGCTCTATAATATTAATATAGATTCTAATAAAAAAACGAATACTAAAGGATGACGTAACAAATAGCGCCCCTGTTTACGTAAAAATAATCAAACCGTTTCCATAAAATCACGGGGCGATAATTACAATTTCCCTTTAATACAAAAATCATGTTTTTTGACGGCACGTTTGATTATCGTTATGGGAAAACAGTTCCCTTATTTGTGTTTCACTCGTGACTTGATTAAAATGATTGCGGGGGTGTGGAATCATTATTATTGGAATTAACTATGATTTCTTATGTTTACGCGAATGTTAGACATTGAAATTAAACTACTTTTCGGATTCACATTGGTCACGCGGGGACCATGAAGGCTGCAAACTCTTCAAAACGTCTGGAGAAAACTAAAATATAAAAAACCGCGATAGAATCCGAAAAGTATTTTAATTTCAATTGAATTAACTAATTTGGTTCGTGATGTCCTCGCGTGGTAGTTGAGACACCTTTCTAAAATCGGTGACGCTTAGAAAAATAAAAACTATAGGAGTAATATATCTGAAAGAAAAGTCTGTCTTTCATATGTCATTTTTTTTAAATTGCTTTGAATGACAAGACGAGCTTGCCGTTCGCCTGATGGAAAGCGATACGATCGCCCATAAACAATAGAAATACCAACACCTTGAATTACTAAGTATTGTTTGGTATTTCACTGCGCTCGCCATCCTGAGACATGAGATGTTAGTTATTATGTCCAGTAGTTACACTAGCTACAATGTCCTTCAGACGGAAACACAACAGTGACTACAAGCTGTTGATTGGCGGCAAAAATAGATATTGCGGTGGTACCTACCCAGGAATACTGGAACCCGAGACCTCAGGTGGTAGTACTGTGCACGCTATACAATGCCACTGGGGCAGTCTAGCAAAATATTACTTAAAATCTCGTATTAACTATTGTGAATGTCCTTTTTTTGTGATAAAATCCAGCAATTTACTTTCCAGAATAAAACTAGTATATACTTTATGACTTGGTCTATCATTTCATTCTACGATTGTTATGCAACTAAAATGTTACGGGTTTACTGGAATCCTGATATTCCCACAGGAATGCGCGGCACGTGTACGGCCAGCTGGAATCAAACCGTTAATATAATAAATCATTTATGAATACCCAGGAGCTTTTGTTTTTACTTGGAATTTGAATCGGCAACTCTTACTGACGCTGCCTTAATCGTCGTATTAGTCTAGTGGTTAATGTCTTTGTATTGTGAACCATAATATTCTGGGTTAAGGTATTTTTTAAAAAACACTGAGTTGTCCTGGATTGGAATGTTTGAAAAAAAATGGCGTTAGGTAATAGGTAAAAGTTGTCTCTCTGCCTAACCTGTTATGGATACAAAATTATCTTTTATAATAATATGTATATAGCCACGAAAAAAATGATAATAATATGCGAAAGTACTAGAACATTAAAACTTTTAACAAAAAATTATACCCTCTTCAAAAACCATTAAAACCTGCTCCATTTTTTTGAAGTCGGTTAAAAACTAATTCGTCTTTATCCTGAAGGGTTGTGCAGGTGCACGTCTATTATGTTTCGTCCCATGATATGATGGCGGCGGCCTATAACCATATCGAGCACAAATTCCAGACTCCTAGCTGGTAGTGAGTAGAAAAAACAAATATCACTTTGCCCCACACCGAATGCACGCCCATGCATGGAGGGACATTTGTCGAGGACCTTGGCACATAGTCAAATGCGTATACCTCATGGTTGTACACAACGAGGCCTATGAGGGACTCGCGAACATTTCTCTTCCTTTTCCACTCCGCCCATCCTAAGATGATCCCTTCTCCTTTCTCAGCTTTTTCTTCCTATTTTCCTCTTCTAATTTTTTTCAGGGCCCTGCAGTCGCTAATCCGGGAGATTCTAGTATCCCATTCACTTTTATCCCCCGGTGTTGACGGCGGGGTCTATCAATAAAAAATAAAAAAAAAACTTTTTCCAATCCGGGATTGTAAATCCCTACCTAAAATCTCTACTTATCCGTTTGTTACAAAGTTTTAAGAAACGCTATAATAAACGAGGTGTAATTGAATAAATCGTACATTTGCGAATAAACTCAATGATGCGTGCGCGATAGAGTCGGTAGAGCGGCCATATGCTGTAGAGACGAGGTTAGGATTTAACGGATTTGATACTTTGACGTGCTTTGTGTATTTCATTTATGTCATACTAAAAACATTTTCTAGAATATATCTGGTATAATACTGAGGAAAAGCAAAAATAAATATATTTTTTTTACTTGTAAAAAACTTAAAATAGCTTTTATACGTGGCTTTTCTTAGATAAATAAGAGAATAATTTAATTCTAACTCTAAGTGTTTTTATAATATATAAAAAAAGTTTTTCCGTAAAAAATAGCTAACATTTTAAAAGTAAAGTGCTAAAAAGTATGGGAAAAATTCCTGATTCACAAACAAAAACATCCTCAACTCAAACTTAAACAATTCTCCAAACTTTATTGTTTAAAAAAAATATCAAGACCAAACAATCCCTTAGCAGGGGTGGCTTGACTGACGCATCAAAGGAAAATATTTTTTTTACAATCACCTACATGAATATTAATTATGGTATAATGTATTCATAAATAATGCATTCAGTCGCGGACTGATTTTATTCGATTGACCCTTTTCGTATTAGGGTGAGTGATTTTTTTTACTGACTTCTCTTGCCTTTATGGCTTTTACAGCCCCGTAGTAGTGTGTTTAATAAAATGAGTGGTGAAGCGTAAGTCCTAAGGTATATTTCTAGCTCTGTAAATGTTTTAATAAGTTTAAACAATATATTATTTGTATCTATTATTAATTTATTTGTACACTTATTACATATTAAATAATAATGTAATAATTTAATTAATGACTAGCTAATTTCATGGTGTCGGTTTTTCGTGATGGTGCGCGTGCATCGTATAAAAATATTCGCATCATTTTTTCCTAACGCGCCAAAAGAAGTATAACTTCAAAAATATCTCAGAATTATAGAGGTCACGACTACATTTTCGAAGTTGTATTCAAGTAAATAAATGACTAAATCTTTGACGTTTGAGAATAAATAATGTTTTGTTCTACCTTATAATAAGTACTAGTTACCTTTTAAAATATACCTCTTATTAATCTCAAAGGGTATTTATATCATATAAAATAAAAACAATGGGGTACATATTAAAACATCTTATTTATTTTGGATATTTGTTAACTCAATATAAACATTTTGCATTATCATTCACAACAAAAGGATGAACAAACAACCCTTTTTATAGATCCATTATTATAACCTCATTTGCTTACTATCGCAAAATTAATTCATAATTTTTGACGTGAGCACAATGAATATTAAAATGGGGTACGATGGACAGAACAAGATCCTTTTATCTATTAATGTATAAAGTATAAAAAATAAAGTTTAAAAAATCGGTGGCGGGATATCTAAAAAAATATATGTTCTTTAGAAATTATTGGAAGTATCAAATTGTGTACTGCCGACTACTATTTTTTTAGCCAAAAACGCCACATTTATTTTTTTTGAAATGTAAGTAACTTTTATTTTCATCTACAATATGGTCTATTTATGTGTTAAATTTTACTTAAATCTATTTTGGTTTAGAAATATAATGATTATACCATATCTATTATATAACACTATCTAACAGTTTGGCACAGTCTTTCTCTACTACTGAGATGGTTTTAAAATTGACTTCGATAGATTTCGATAGATCAGATAGGCATTGTAGAACTTCCGAAACGTCGGGAGATAATAAAATACAAAAAAAAAAAAGATTAACCGCAAATAAGTTTTATTTCGATGCCTAGCCTCTGTTAACATACGAAATCATTTCACAAATCATTTTACATTACAAACAATAGCGATGAACAGAATTGTGAAAATTTTGAAGTTTGCAATATTGTGATTCCTCCCTACCGGAGGTTCGGCCACGGCGGCCAATCTCAACGGAGATCAGCCACGCAGGAGATAATGTAGTGCACAAGTGTGTACTACTCTGTGTTCCTTCACTCTCACAGTCCGCTGAGACGGCAGAACTTTCTTGCAATATATTGCTGCGAGAATTTGCTAGTTTACACGGCCAAGTTTACACACTTTAGTATTTATATTGCAGGATTTTACCTGTATTGTTGAATGCAGGACATCTCAAATCATAATTACTAGAGGCCATAATGTAATTTTGAACTGCTGCGTCATTTTGCAAATGTAATTTTAATTTTGTTGAATCCAAAACTGTTTTTTGTATCCCTTATGACCCTAAAGTAAACTATGGGAATAAAATCGCCCCTTAGTATAAAAAATAACCGAACAATGACTCTATATTAATACTTCATTTATATCAATTTATGTTTAAATATAGTGTGCAAAGATGACTATGTTTTTAAGTTTGATTAAGGTGCAAATTTCTTTGGCAATGTTGGTGATTTAAGCGGTGGTGATAAGCAATATTTTTGTTGCTTTACTTAGCCATACAGTGATCCAGTAATGGCTAAATTAAATTTAAATCTCTGCTTACACTTATTAAAAAACGGCGTGGGCTTTACGTAAACATTAGCTACTTTTCATAACATAAACACAAAAATATAAAAATAACTCGTTTAAACTAATCCGAAAATTACCCGGGATTTGAACCCATTACAAGAAGGTACAGAGATATGGCGCGAAGGATGACCACGTTCGGTTGACATTTTTGGAATTCTTTTTTTTGTCCCTTAAAAAGGTACACAGTATCAGGACAACATGAGCTCACAAGGACACTAAAGGTCTGGGTAAATTTATTTCACCGATAACCGCGTCGCCGGCACGGAATGTCGCCCCGTCTGTTCGTATACAATTATTTTTATTATTAGTACCGCGTCTGGTGACTTAATGATGTTTTAAATAATGTTTGTCTCTTCACAATTTAAGGTCAATAATGTCAAATAACAACTCTCATCCACTAACTTCAGGTTGTCGCTCCACCGGCCCGCGCGTCACACACTACCTACGTTCTCTTTACCTGGTCTCACAACACTCGCTTCTGAGCTCTCATCCACTACCTTCAGCTCGTCGCTCCACCGGCCCGCGCGTCACATACTACGCTCTTTGTACGTTGTCTTACACTCGCTCCTCAGCTCCCATCCACTACCTTCAGCTCGTCGCTCCACCGCCCGTCACACACTACGCTCCCTGTACGTGGTCTCACAACACTCGCTCCTGAGCTCTCGTTATCTACTTTTAATCCGTCTCTATTTCATATTTTACTTTGTAAAGTAGTTCACTAAAGCGATTTATATAAATTTCAACAAGCTTCCGGTTGTCTCAGAGCCAAATGTGTAGACGAAAAAAAATGGACAAAAAGTGCGTCGCGTCGTCGCGTGTCCGGCAGATTTATTGCGTATCTCTGGCCGGTGGGAGTGGCGTAAAAAATTAACAACATTCCTCCAAATGACTTATTAAGTGTGGTTTTAGATGTTTTAAATATTCAGCCTCTTTGATAATTTAATAGCTATTGTCTATGAATAATCGTTGAATTTAAAATGTTTTTACATTGTTCGTGTAGTTAGGAATTTTAAGTGGCGCTGAGGTTTATTTTGAATGTTTAAGTTTTTCGGTTTACGATTTGTTCTGATTCATTATGTTATAATAATAAGCGTAGTAGCGATTTCTTTTAAGAAACATTTTGATAACCAGACGTCTAAATAAGTGTATAGTCAACAAATGTACAATAGAGCTGTTTGGCTATAGAAATAGACATAATATGTAATATATCAGGTCTGTATATCGGGCACCTGCTTCCTCTACAACTGAGAGGGATTAGGCCTTAGTCCATCACGCTGGCCTAGTGCGGGTTGGTAGCCTTCACATACCCTCAAAATTATTATAGCTAAAGCTAAGCTATCGCCGCTGTATTTCTGTGTTAGTGGAGACACTATGGAATACAAGGTATTGTTGATTAGTGTTCGGCAGTTTTTACTGACGTTATTCATGAATTTGTTAGTCAATCAAATTTGCAACTAGCTTTGGCTTACGGCACCGCCCGCGTGAAAAAGTTTATCAAGGGTAAATATTTTCGCAGGAAAATAGCCTTTAGCACTCACGAGTAATATAGCTTCCTATTAGTGTAAAAATATCAAAATCGATTCTGTATTTCCTGAGATTAGTTTGTTCAAATAAACAAACAAACTCTTCAACTTTATGAGATTAGTTAATCATAACAATCATTTAAGTTGAAATCATCAGTCACTTTGTTTAGTCTGAAAGCATATACATCAAAAACTAATAAGAAAATATTTTACACGTCGCGCCTTTGCTTCGAAGGGGTGAGCAGAAACTCAAGTCGCTATTGTACACACACAATTCTCTATTGTATCCGTCCCACGATGTACTAGCTAGGCAATTTTATTTTTGTTCTACCTGTATTTTTAGTCGAAAAATTAATAATAATTTATTGTTATCTTTTCTAGTAACTTGTCAATAATATTTATAAATAATAGTGCTATGAATCTTTCATTTTGTATTTTGGGCAGAAATTGTAATCGCAAATAACTCTGTTACGTATTTCGGACTCACGTTATATACCTGCCATCGAAGCCAGTACCTCGCGGTGCGTAACCCAAACATTACCACTAGACCTAAAAGTCGATATCCAATAAGAATTTCTTATTGGATACGTTATCGCTGTCTCAAGCCACTTGTAAGTGACAAACAGACTGACCTCTGTCCCGATAACACATGGCCCTTATTCTCACAGTTATTGGTGACTAATATGTTAATTAGATGTGTACTTCTTACTACAATTTAATATGCAATATCGAAATTCATAAATGTAATATCTAGATCTATATCGAGAAATGTATATAATAACAAATAATAATAAAATTTCTGTAAATTTTTATTGCTAACTAGCTGACCCGACAGACGTTGTCCCGTCTTAATTATGAATTTGCAGCGCGCATTCTGTCAATGGCTGAAATTAACTTTCCTTAAATTTTCTAACGTTCCGCTCAACTTCCTTAATTTTTTCTTTCATAAGATCCTTCTGACAATAACAAACACAACAAAAAAAAGTGAAATCGGTCCAGCCGTTCACGCGTGATGGCGTGACCAAGGGATTCATTTTTCCAACCAGAACCCAAATTCTAACTCAAAAATAAATTATTTTTTTTTACCCTACTTTAGAAAATTTATATTTCCTAAACTTGTTACATCTTCGATATGTGCCCTTTTCGAAATTGCATATTCAATTAATGTTAATGGAGATGTTTAGATGATAGAAGTTAACGTCAAAACCGGTGAACTATGTTTACATTGTTAGTTCGCTGCGACTACGCACATCCATAATCGTTGATGTCTCATCGTCCAGTGGCTGTCCTGAGCCGAGGTTCGTTACCCGTTAGTGGGTTCTCCTCAGGTCGCTTAATTTCCGAGGGTTGCGAGCGCCTACAGTGCTCACTCAAAGGTCTGGAGTGTTTGTATAAGTTAGCCCTTGCCACGCTGACAAACACAGTGTCATAATGATTTATGTTTTCGTAATGTTATGTTAAAAAAAAAGTTGAACAGATTTGGAAGGAATTTGAGGCAATCATGTGCTGGATAGTGGCAATAGCCTAGTTAGTTGTGGAACGGACTGCCGAGACGAATTTCCGCAGATTCAAATCCCAAGGGAACACACCTCAGATTTTTCTAAAAAAATATGTGTATATTTTTTGTGAATTATCGTTTGCTTTAACGGTGAAGGGAAACATCGTGAAGAAACCTGCATACCTGAGAAGTTCTCTATAGGAATTTCGAGAGTGTGTGAGGTCTACCAACCCGCACTAGGCCAGCGTGGTGGAGTAAGGCCTATTTCCTCTCAGTAGTAGAGGAGGCTCGTGCCCAACAGTGGGACAGTGAATAACACAGGGCTGATATGATTATTATATTATTATACGTTGGATTAATCTATAGGATACTTTTATATCGAAAAAGTAACTACTGCTTTATTCTGTTGATATGATGCCGCCCTATTAAGATAGAATAAAAACATTTCATTATTTTTAACCCAATTTTACATTAATAAAATTAGAAAAATATCTAATAATATACAACTCTATCCACTCCCATCGAGAACGCGTGAAGACTCCTCTCCCTAACTTTGATAAAGTGTAGCCCAATGATAAATGATAACACTCAAAGCGAGCCCGTATCAGTAACGTTTTGTAAACAACGTGTTATCTTCGGTTTCGAGTGCTTTTTGTTCTAGTGTACGCATTAAATTATACAGCGTATCGTCTTTATTGCCTACGTATAGTGCAGCAAAGCGATGGGTTAAACAGCGCTTATAGCGAACTATTGTGTAATGTAGGTAGACTAGATGAGCGCTCTACGCGCTGTCTATAGCCGCGTGCTGTGTTGTTGTTTTGTTAACGAGCGCTGTAGGCGCTGTCACCGATGCGACGTATAGCCGAGTGCTGTTATGTGTAGTGCAATAGACGAGCGCTCTCCGCGCTGTCTCCGACAAGGCGTATAGCCGAGCGCTGCTATAGTGCAATAGACGAGCGCTCTAGATGCTGTCACCGACGCGGTGTATAAGCGAGTGCTGTTATGTGCTGCAATAGATGAGCGCTCTACTGGCTGTCATCTACGCGGTGTATAGCCAAGTGCTTATGTAGTGAAGTAGACGAGCGTTCTCCACGCTGCCCCATATATAAAGTGGTGCGCAATGCAGTGGATTATTGCTCAATAACACCGCCATATGTTCCCCATAACTTACTTCCATAAATAAATAATCCATAGATAGAGTTGTGTAAATAGAGATATATTATCAGATATAGTAATTCGCTTGTCGCACTACTGAAGTGTGGACAAACAGACGGTAATATTTTGCATTAGTGTTATCTGATGCTACTTACTGACCATATGGACAAAGCTAGCGGCATTTTAGCAATGTTAGAGGGTTTAGTGGATTAGTTGAGGTTTTGGTTATGGTATAAGATGTCGTAAGTTCGATATTTGAATGAGAGTCTGATGATTTTATTGATGCGAGTCAGTAGCGTAGCTTGCCATATAGGGGCCCTATATCTGTATTTGTTGGGGGCTCTTCAGGGCAGTAACAGTAGGCAACTTTTGGTTTAATGTAGGTATGGGCCAAGAGGGGTCCCAAAGCTCGTGGGCCCCGTATTACTGATACGGCTGATACGGAGGTAGCTACGCCCCTGCTGCGAGCGAATGAACAGTGGAGTTGAATCAACATCAGATAGCCCACTTTCTTGCCAGCATATATAAAAAGGTCAGTAAATGAACAACACAAGGATCTTACAGCTAAAAAGGTACTTAAGCCAAACACCGTGATCACGTCATATAAAGACATTTTAGTCCCGAAAAAAGTAAGAAAAAATCACAAAACCCATTGAATCTAAGTACCCTAATTCCTAACACATTTGCGACCACTCAAATAAATAAAGCTCAGCGCACATTAGCCCCGCTTTCCGCTCCGCTTGACTCTCATAATGTCCTTATTCCACGCACGTATGACAAATAAAAGCGTAAGAAAAGGGCAACATTCTTTAGAGGCGATAGTACGCTGATGGGTGTAGCGGATTAGTGTTTCGGACTGGATTGACAAACGCGGAGTTTTTTTAAACGTCGCAATGAGTGTTTTTTTTTTAGGAAATTACATGGTGATAGAAACAGTTTTCATTATTATATTGTTAAATAATACGAATATGTGATACATAGTCAAGATTTAGAATTATTTCCTTACTTAATTAATTCAAAAAGCTTCACCTTAGACACCTCCAAACAATTTCGCAATGATAATTTTAATAATTCGACATTTAAATAACCTAATAGGTTCTTAAACATATTAATATATGTTTCTCCCAAAACATTGTCATTCGTACCTACATAATATATATTTTTTAAGCTCTATCCAAAGCGCAGCGTTTATTTAGTCCAGTGCGTACCGCTCCGCAGTAACCCGCTTATTCGCATGGCCGGAGTGAAGGAATCGTACTGACAGCCCGCCTTTTTGCCACTGCATTGTGCCGCGGTGTTGCAGGACAAAGTGGGACAAGCGACTGGTCCAGAAAAAACGCGCTACTGAGATATCTAATTCGAAGTGTTGGTAGTCGACTAATTGTTGAAGGTATTATTTTCTTTTATTAACTATAATTATTACTTGAGATTGACTCACGATGTATTTGGATTGTAGAGTTCCCACGTTCGAATTTGTATCGTTTCTGCAACATGATAGAAATAGTGTCTAGTTATATTCTGTTATTATTAAAAAGGCTAAAAGTTATTTGTCTATTTCCACAAACAAACCACTTAAGCTAAAAGTAAGATTTATTTTTAATTATTATACGTATTTCATTTTAATACAAAATACACGGAGAAAATGAATAGTCGACTCAGTGATATGACGTCAGACGTCTGTAAACACTAAATATGTTAGCAATGTTTACAAACATGTGACGTCACCGCAAATTTCGCCAGTCGAATCCATTTACGATCCCGTGGTCCCAGCTAATGATATTTTATAATTATTTTGGGTTGATTGGTTAAAAAAAATCAATATTTTTTTATGTGTTATTGCATAATGCTTTTAAAGTCCATACAGGGATTACAATAAATAAGTCATTATTTTGCCTATTGTCAAATGTTTTGCTATGATATAAATAGGATAAAATTAAGTCGATTTTAATTATAACCAATAATAATAAATATTTTTTTAATATTCTACTCATATAAAATATGCGTAAACTATATATTTCCTTAAGATTTAAATTTTACTTCCAGTTCACCTTGATTTATTAAGTTCGTTAATGTTTTTTTAAAATATGTGGAAAATTGTTATTTTATAGTGTTCATAAAATATTAATAATTAAATACCGAAATTAACATACATAAAGATGACTTTAATATTTAAGACAAACTAGCTTTGATTGCGGCGTCTCCTGCCTGTTAGTTTTCTCTCGATAGACAAGTCTCGTACAAACCTTTCTTAAGGATAAAAGTAGTCTATCTCTAATTACTAAATTACCTTTACGCAAAAAAAAAAAACAGTTACACTGTTACTGCGTAAAAGAAAAAACCAACAAACATTCTTATTACATTGGCGAGTATTTGTAAAATATAATGGATTCAAGGACAAATCAATAAACAGTTTATTCACAACAAATTTTAAATACATTCATGCCTTTGATATTTCACATCGAATCACGCCCCGATGCTTCCGTTGCAAACAGCAGACGAATAAGCCAACATTATGTGCAGTACAAAAACACACGTCAACAAACAAGCTTTTTATAAAGTAACCGAATACCGGCAAAGCGGCCAGCGGGATCAGATTTAAGACTAATCGCATCAAACGCAGCGCGGGCGAATAATCCGCCCGGGGCTGAGTGTAGGGACGTAATGCGCTACGTGCTCAGGCTTATACGGGAGCGAGGGGGACACGGAGTGCATGAGGGCTCAGGAGCGAGTGCGAGACCACGTACAGAGCGTGGTGTGTGACGCGTGGGCCGGTGGTGTCGACCTAAAGGTAGTGGATGAGAGCTCAGAAGCGAGTATGAGACCACGTACAGAGCGTGGTGAGTGACGCACGGGCTGTTAGAGCGAAGAGCTGAAGGTAGTGGATAAAAGCTCAGGAGCGAGTATGAGACCACGTGCAGTGAGCGTAGTGTGTGACGCGCGGGCTGGTAGAGCGAAGAGCTTAGGTCAGTGGATAAGAGCTCAGGAGCGAATATTGTCCGACGAAGAACAGAGAGCGTAGTGTGTGACATACGGACTGGTACGACGAGCTGAAATAGTAGATGAGAGTTCAGTAGCGAGTATTGTGAAACGACTTACAGAGAGCGTACTGTATGACGCGCGCATCGGTGGATAGTGGATAAGAATTTAAGACCTTTAGCGTCTCAGATGAACAATTATTGATACCATTAGATTGAAAACTACTTTGAGATAATATCTATAGATCTAATGGCGCCAATCGGAGTGTTAAATCACGGGCTATTTTGACAAAGGAGGTTTTAATGTGTTCCTTAAGGTTTTTTCGACGATGACAATGGAGTTTTGTGACGTCGGCTGCTCTTTTGTCGGGCTTTTTGATGGACTTTAGGATTTTTTGTATTCAGTGGACATAATCCGGACATTTTGTCGCTTTTGACATAATATTTATTTTCTGTGTGAAGGAGGGCAGTGTTACGCAAGAGTAATGTTGTTAGAAGTAGTCGGTTCAGGATCATCTTATGCACATGGCCTTACAGTAGCGTTTGCTGAGATTATTTTGGAGAACACACATATCACACCAGTGTTACCGAAGGGGTAGTAGGGTACAATTAGGGTACTCACTCTTCAACATCTGCATTCCGTCACATGATGTGATAGGGGGCTTGTCTGTCACTATATCACACCCTAATTCCTAACTTCATACTAGTAAAATAAATAAATTAAAAGCCCTTATTATTCATTGCATTATTACAGGGATATTTTATTACTTATGGGCGTGTTATTTTGTTATTATTGTAAGATTTCATAGATTTATTTTATGCAAGGACCCCCTTATTGGATAAAGGCCTTCTCTAGGCAAATTTTGAGCAAAAAACCTAACATGACTGCCCGACCCGGGAATCGAAGGCCACAGAGCGGTAGTCGTACCGCAATCGCATACGCCAAGGCAGTCCATGTTTTTATGAAACAGTTATAACAATGCTGGTACTTGCATAACTATTTTGTTCTTCATTCCAAACATGGTTTTAAATGACTACGAATGTCTACGTATAATAAAATTGTAACAGGCTGATATCTATACATCATAGGTATTGAAGAAAAATGAATGTGGGGTGTCTTTATTAGAGCAACAGAAGCTAAAATAACAGTATTTAGAAATTTTGATTGTCTGTATGTTTGTACACGCATAGTGTAAAACCTACTGCATGGTTTTGAATGCAGTTTTCACTAATATATTGATAGAGCTCTACCTTAAAATTTTGGCTAAATTTTATCCCGAGAAATATAAAGCGGGACTTTGATCCCGGAATAACTTTTCCACGCGGACAGAGCCGCAACCAAAAGCCAGTAAGAGAAAAGACACAAACTTATATAACCGAATAATAGCATCATTGAATGATTCCAAATTGATTTGCCCAAGTCTCTCACGAACATCGAACCCAACTGTCTGGGAACTGGTATCTTTTGCCGGCACTTTCCTTGGACTTTACTTCTCTTATTTTGCGTGTCAAGACTTTCTATAGACTTCTTTTCGCTTAACATCAGGTGCAGTGGAGCCATTTTGTCGAGTTCAAAAAAAAACATCGAAAGTATATATTACGTGATAATAAGTCGCAAGTCGATCACGACAAGCTACACAATTTAAAATAGTTCGACAACTGCTTGTGTTAATTAACACGTACGGACGGACAGACCGACGCGCGATGGTTCTGTATATGTATATCTATACATATTATAAAACCAAGTCCCCTTTCTGTCTGTATGTTATCGATTTTCTCAAAACCTACTGAACGGATTTTTACGAAATTTGGTATGGTGATAACTTAAGACCATGGGAAGGTTATTAGCTCTCTATCCCGGGAAAATATATAGTGGGAATTTTATCCCGGAATACTCCTTCACGCGGGCCAAGCCGTGACCAAAAGCTAGTGTTTGATATATTTTGATTTTAGTATAATACCAATAATGAACGAGCTAAGCTTTTTAAACCTTTCAAAGTAAATCGTAACAGTTGATATTGTCTACAGTACGAATGGCCAAACAGAAACAGAAAAATAACATGAAGTAACACCATTTTATTAATCATTTATAAATTATCCATAGTTTTATATTCCACACAATTCAAAAAGTCATTAGAAAAAAATACAATTACTCCACTATTGAATTCGGTTGACTTTTATTCATGGATATGTTGTATTTGCATAATGATTTCTTATGTTTACGCGAATTTTAGACTGGTTGCTAAGTCGGCCTAAATAGCAATATCGACCGTTTTTTTATGAATTTAAGGATCTCAAACCACTCATAACATCTTCGTAAACAAGATTCTAATTCAATTAGATCGTACTACTGTTAGAAGTTAGAGGAATCTCATGACACTTCGTTGCGTTCGTCACCCTGTGTTATTAGACATTTCGTTTCTCAAGTATTCTTGCCCTAAAAATGAGTTACCCACAATCAATAAGATGTCTACGTCACATCCGTCCGGTCAGCGGCTTCCGGTCTGTTTCCGCTTCCGGCCGACCCCAACTTCCGCCATTCGACGTTTGATGGAAACGAGAAATATCTTTGGTAAATTAATATTGCTTATTAGAACCTATGACTTAACGAAATTATGTTAAAATACGAAATACACTGTTGCCGACTTTTATTGCAGTTTAATTTCTGTAACAGAAGTTATACAGTAACCAAATTTTAATGATGTGCGTTTTGAAAAATTATGTATTGACTTCCTGGGAAAAATACTATCACATATTTCTTTATTTTCCTTTCAGGTTTGTTGTTAATTTGACATCAGAATTGACGCAATAGTTACGCAGATAAATGCGTTGAAACAAAAATACTACAGCTTTATACAACGTATCTAGTTGTAGATACTAGATACCAAAGGAATCCGATGTGGGCACAAGACGGTCCGACAAAACCAAAGAATGATAAGAATACAGAATCTTATTTTAAATAAACGTTTAAATTGTAAATGAACTGAGGTATTATTTTCTTTATTCAATTTCTTTAAAATATTAAGGCAATTTATTTAAATTGAAATTGGTTTTGATATATAATAAAATCTGTTGGTGCAGTATTGAATAGAAGTATTCTACTTTAAAAAAAATTATAATAATAAATTTCAGTAGGTACTTAGTTTTTTCAATAAACAATTTCATAAAAATTATAGAATTATAAAAAAAATATGGTTGTGTAATTTTATCTATTTGTAATAAGGTATACCAACAGAAAAACATATTACATCATGCAAGACAAAAAAAGTAATAAGGTACAGCATCTGATATGTGCTACTAGATGAACATAGCATTTACTACTAACATCATATTGAATTAAAATCTAAAACATAATAATGATGAGGTAAAAAATAAAATTATGAAGTACTAATAATATGAAATCAATGAGTAACGATAATTTTGCATCACAAAGAAAGATATCTTGGACATTTTTCACAAGACAAAGTAAAAAATCTGCAGATGTTTTACTTCCTTCCTAAAACCGATAGTTATTTTTAAGCTGCACTTAAAACAAAGTGTAATCGTCACATCTGTGAGTTCCATAGATAACGCTATCCGCAGTTATCTATGCCCTTCGTCTCTAATGACTTCTCGGCGCTAAGTTTCGGCGCCAATTTTTTTGGCACCTCACACGTTGAAGATTTAATTAGGGGTAGGTCTATGGCAAAATGAAATCTGATGACGTAATATAGTTTGGAGTGAGGAATTTATAGATATGGCGATATTACCTCCTTTTACATGGGAGAGAATATAGTGATATTTGGTTAAGTTAATAATAATAGTTATAAAGCGGCGATAGCCAAGTTGGTTGTGGAACGGACTGCCGAGACGAATGTCCGCAGGTTCAAATACCAAGGGCACACACTCTTTTCTAAAAAAATGTGTGTATTCTTTGTGAATTATCGCTTAGTTTAACGGTGAAGGAAAACATCGTAAGGAAACTTGAATACCTGAGAAACTCTCCATAGGAATTTTCGAGGATGTGAGAACTCTACCAATCCTTACTACGCCAGCGTGGTGGACTAAGGCCTAATCCCTCTCAATAGTAGAGGAAGCCTGTGCCCAACAGTGGGACAGTATATAATACAGGGCTGATATTATTATTATAATAATAAGTACATCAGTGGTGAAGGGTGGAATTTATCGAAAAACCAGACACTATTTATAAGTAATAATAATAAGCATAAATGAGATCTGAAAATCGTTCTAATGATAATTAAATTTTACATTAATTATGAAAGGGAAGTCGGCAGAAATCGAGATATATGGTACCATCGCTACTGAAGTACATATTCAGAACGTCGCCAACTGATGGCCCAAGGGAGGCAGTTGAAATGCAGAATGAGAAAAGTATGAATTGTAGGTAAAGTCGAGAGCACATGTTCCTCCGCCACTCCGCCTCTCCAGCTTTAACAATAACATAGAGAAGAGCGTAATTGAGCGTACGGAATATTAGGAATAGAATTGGTGAATTCATTCGAGTTTTAGAACCTCTAGGCGGGGGGGAGCAGTTGCCTCTCCCTGTCGCCCTTTGGCGATGCCCTTGCATATCATATTATATTACCAATGTTGTAAATTACGAAAGGAATTAGGTTTGTTGTGTTTTTGACGATGCAAAAAACATCAATAGCATATTTGAGTCGTGGTAGGATATTTATATTCTTTCGGATAGCGATCAAAGTACACAAGGAAAACCCGCCATAGTGATTCATGTCGTGTCACGTTCTGGGATCAGCCTGTATACCAGGTTTCTAACAGGCCGACATAATCACGTCGACTACCAAGATGTAATCTGCCTATCTGGCTCCAAGGGCGTCAAGGGGGGACAGAGAAGGGCAGCTGCCCACATTCTAAAAATGTTGCCAAATTTAAAGCAGCCAAAGTCCCAAGTCTTTGACTTGTTTGATCGATCATTCCTAATATTCCGTACGCTCAATTACGTTCTGCTATAAGTTAGTGTTAAAGCGGGAGGGAGTTTACAATTCATACTTTTCTCATTCTCTATATCAACTTCCCCCCTGGGCCATCGGTTAACAACGCTCTTCTCTGGCTCTATCTCTGCTACCCCACTCCACTTACCATTAGATATGATGACGTCACCCTGCCGTGTTCAAATAAAATATCAACAAACGATGTTAGTAATCAAAAGAATTAACATTGTGTCCTTCAAGTTCAAAATACTAAAAGTAATTATTATTTAAATTAATGATTCTGTATGCGATTCGCGAATGTAAAAATCGAAAAAGGTGAGTATTTTATAATTATTTCTTTTAATCAGTGAATAACTTAATCAAGGTTTTATCTTTGTTCTCAATTAAAATGTTAATAATACAAAAAACATCCTGGAAACAATGTATTTATATAAATAATTCATAAGCATAATAAAGTAGTTATTGTTATTATAATTACGTCTGAGTATACAATTATCATAAACAGCGATAGCCTAGTTGGGTGTGGAACGGACTGCCGAGACGAATGTCCGCAGGTTCAAAACTCAAGAACACACACCACTGATTTGGCTAAAAATAATATGTGTGAATTCTTTGTGAATGAAAGTGACGAAACCTGCATACCTGAGAAATTATCTATAGGAATTTTGATGGTATGTGAAGTCTACCAATCCGCACTAGGCCAGCGTGGTGGACTAAGGCCTAATCCCTCTCAGTAGTAGAGGAGGCCCGTGCTCAGCAGTGGGACAGTATATAGGTAATACAGGGATAATATTATATACAACTAGCTGACCCGACAGACGTTGTCCCGTCTTAACTTTATATGGGGAAGTGCAGAAAGCTAATATTTTTATATAATGTTAATTAGACTGCCTCGTTCGTTGTATTACGGTCGACTGCATTGCCGTAGTCTTCGGTTCGATTCCCGAGTCAGGCAAAGTGATATTGGGTTTTTCTACTTAGTTGATACTGAATTGAAGCTTGGTGTTTGGTATTTGTGCTCGTTATGTCGATAGGCTAGCCTAACACATCATGGGACGGAGAAAATACCATGGAAAGTGGGTGAAACAGTTGCGTTTCTACTCTGTTAGGAATAAAAGGCAAGTGAGTGTAAATTTAATATGTATGTAGTATCCAATAATATGACGTCATAAATCAACATACGGGGACAGCCTATCACATCATGGGACGGGATATACACGACGGAAAGTGGATGCAACACTTGCGTCTCTACCCTGTTAGGAATAAAAGGCGGGTGAGTGTCAATTTATTATGTAGAGTTCGATATTATGACGTCATAAATCAATATACAGGGACGAGCTACGTATCAAATAGCGGGAACCCCCCCCCCCTACCTCCTACAGAACCCTATGCGTAAACATAAACAATATTTATGATAACAATTCTGCAAAAAATAATAACACTAATGTTAAATCATTAGAAAATAAATATAATGTTTTTGGATTAAAAATTATCTTCAGCCAAAGCAATGAAAGCCGTTTTTTGTTTTGTCTGTTTCTTTTGTAATTATTTGGCCTAAATATGTCAAAGTACTTTTTGGTTCGTCGAATATTTTACATAAAATTATACATAATTGAATGCTATTAAAGTTGTTAATTATGAATTATAAAAATACAACTGAATTACGTAAACCATTGTTTATGTTGTTGTACATAGATTTAAATTAAAAAATTACGCAAAATTATTAAGAGAAAAAACGTGATTCATAAAAAATACAATTTAATTACGTTAACCAGTTTAAGTGCCTATACTAGTTGAATTTAATTTAAAAATGTCAATAGAATTTAACAAAAATATTGAGATAAAATAAAGAAATTAGTATTTTAGGAAAATTCATTGATTAAATAGTTATGCAAAAAAATATGAAAGATAGGAGGAATAAACAATAGCGTTTTTCTTTGTTTTCTCAAATGTCCGTTAGCGTATCAAATAAACTTTAATAATTGGATTAAAAAAAAAACGTGTGTTCTGTTACGGGAAGGTCTATCGGGAGAGGTAACACACTGAGTATTGGGATATATACAAATCCACACAGATATCATTGTGGGCACAGTTAGTTTCTCAAAATAAACTATCCATCCACATTACCAATTATAAATTAAGTTTGTTAACATTTACAAATGTCAAAGCACAATAACTTTGTAATAACGTAATACAAGGTGTTCATTTCGGGGACAAGTCTCAAGTCAGGTGTCAGTTAAATGTTAAAAAATAATTGAGATGTAAGGTAAATATTGTCTTTGTTTGCAATATTTTAATTATGTCAATATTATGTAGACGAAAATCATGTTAAACATAATAAACCAATATTTTAAGACTTAGATAAAAAAACGGTACCTATATTACGTTATGAATTTAAATCCGATTCAAACGACCCGTCAGTTGCAAGTTGCAATAACTTTGCCGGTTTAATTGCCCGGTTCCGAAATGTGACTCACGATCCGTATATAATATAATCGATATCCAGGTAGGTACAATTAACATATCGGACGATTTAAAACATCCATGAATGTGATATAAAGCAAATCTGGACAATCCCTTCATAAAACACAAACGAAGCAAAAACATTAAAAAACCGAATCGAAAATCATAAATCATACTCATTATGTTGGACCGGATTATTTTTTACGGGCGCGCTAAGAGAAAAAAATATCGAAAAAACCATTCGGAAGGCTACAGGGGGGCGCCATTTTGCCGGGCACCCGATCATTTGGGCGGGAAAATGGAAAGCTATCGTCCTATCAGCGGCGAGCATTTCAAAAGGCGTTCTAAACTCCGACCAATGGTAGAGTGGGACGGTCTGCTCATGCGCTTTAGGGTCGTTCTATAGAATTAATACATCTTTTACGGCAGTACGGGCTGGAAGGCCGACGTGTCCGGACGTATGTGGGACGTCTTTTATTTTTTTTTTTATAAAAAAATATGACGTGTTAGTGTAAACTGTAGTGTTGTGTTTGTGAGTGTAGGGACTGTTCGGTGGTCACCATTGTTCAACAGGGATGGTGATGGCCAGCGGTGGTGGTGGGGGGCTGGTGCAGTCCCCACCAGACATGATCCATCATCACAACATCATGGATACTTCATCACACGTCGAAATGATGCCAAGTGAGTGTTTCATTGTTCGAAAATGGTTTTTGTCGTTGACTAATATCGATTAGAGTTCATTTTCCTTTGTCTTAATGGAGTATCAACTCGGGTTTTATTTTTATTGCTATTTCATTCATATTTTACTGTATAGGCCGACTTATGTCTATTATAAAGCTGTTATATTCAACATAATAGAAATATAATGAACTCTACTGGCTCTATATTATTGCCCTGTGGTCTCAGAACATTCTAAATCTACCAACACTTGATAAAAATTATAATCTATAACACTTTTACGGAAAACTTCAATTGAAGACCCCATACAATAAAACATAAAAGAAAAATGATCAATCACTTCGGAAACTGCCGTATTGATTAACCAATAGGAGTTGCTATTGCCTACATAGCAATTACAATTGTTGATAGTTGGTTTCATTTTGTTTGGCTTTTGGAAATTAGTTTATTTATCTCAGTGTACGGTTGATGTCTCTTGACCGACCAAAAAAGCCTTAGGCATAAATGTATAATGCGTTTTAAAAAGCAAAAACTGTTTTTTTATGTTCCAGTATGATGAAATATGAATTAAATATATCATAAATTATATTTTTTATAATAATCTATAGTCAGCTAAATAATTATATACAATGTAAATATGTTATCATATTTAAGAAATATAAATAATTACGCCTGAAAATTCTACATTATAGTCTTAAAAAAGATGTTTGTAATAATAATGAATAATCAGAATTATTATTATAATATAAACGGTCATAACGTCTTATCAAAAATACATTATTTTACTTTATTAAATAAAATGCTATAACAATAGCCTAAAAATCTGTTATTTTATTGTTAAATATAAATTATTTGATTGCATTTATTCGAAGAAACAAATAATATAAACAAATAACTTAACACTGAATAAAATTAGTATTTATGTAGACTTTATATTCATTCAAATAATATTAAATTAATTAAAAATAAATTTAAAATGGTAAATTCTATAACTGTAGGCATTATTGACATTTATTAGTACATGTTTTATATTTTATCTATAAAAACAACTCGGTTTTAAGTAATTTTCAATAATAAAGTTTTTATGGCACATAATTAAATGTAATACATAAATTTGTTGGATCAACATAGATTTGGTTTCGAGATAAGGGTATTATATTACTTGGATTAGCTGAGCGGCGTAGAATTTACCGAAAATTAACGTAAAATAAAATTATAAGCTCTGAGGCAAGATAACAATTGCATTATAAAATTAAATAAATTAAATAGATCTCTATATTAATGTTTATATATTTTCCTTAAGTGCAAAAACATGTTTTATTGGATCAACTTGTTATATGCTAAGTCATAATCTTCAAATACGCCTTTATTTCAAGATGATTTTAATATTACATTCCAAACGATGCAATTATTAAAAATAGGTTAATGTTTTTTAAAATCAAATTATTTATTTCTAAATTTAGATAAAAAATTTTACAATTTAATTCGCTACATTTTATTTATAAGAATAATATACAAATTTAGGTCTTTGATTAAATTTAAAAACACTTATATTAACCTAATACTAATACTAGTAACTACTTCATGACTTAAATAATTCATCAATAAAGTAAAAGGATTATTGATGAGGAAATTTTAAGGTTTCTTTTTGAATAAATTAATTTTATCTACATATTTAATATCTGGACTAAGTTCTTTTTTATTATAAATCTAGAACGAAGTATGTTATGGATCACTTGTTTTGTGTTGTTATTCGCAAAACTAAAATCGAAAAATAGTTTTAAGTAAATTATTTTAAGACGTGTAAACTGCTACCTGAATTTGCACTAGGTACCTACATATTTTTTACTTATACTTTATCCCAATACCAAGTATCTACTTATAAAAATAAGTTAAAAGATCGAAAAGTAAGTACCTAGCATGAAAATCTATACTTTATTTATTTATCGTACATTTGTACCATTTAAAAAAAAACATGAAAATATTAGAAATTCATTTGGCCTTTAATAATTCCATAAAACCTTTTCTTTTTAAACGAAACCAGCATACATCACGCCTTTATCCGCGAAAGGGTAGGCAGAGGTTCATACAAACAGGGTACCCATTTATGCCAAGTGAATTCCGTCCCATAATGTGATAGGGTGCAAGCCTATCGCCATATCTGGTACAAATTTCAGATTTCGACCTAACAATAAGCAGAAAGACCTAAATATCACTTTACCCGACCCGGGACCTGAACCTTGGACCTTAGAGCAGTGGTCATACAACGCACACAATATAACAACGCCACCGAGGCAGTCGGATTATCTTTAATTTTTCTACAATAAAATTAAAACCCAATAAAACCAAGAAAAAATATTTGAATAAAACTTTATAAATTATTTTTCCACGAACCAAATAAAAACACAGTGCGGAACCATCAAAACCTAATCCGACAAAGTGCAGAGAGTGATTGATTTACAAACTAGGGGTGGCACGGCTATTATTTTTGCTAATGCAAGCGAAACCATTAGGGGTGGCTCTCAAGATTTATACCCATTGTTTCAGAAACCATTCTCGATGATCCTGCATCTTATGCTTTCCTGGTACTTTATAAGGGACGTTCATTTCTTCGGTGGCGTGGTACGAGTACGATTATCGTTGTGGTCCTGGGTTCGAATCCCGGTCGGGTCAAAAATAATTGTAACTTGATTTTTCCGTATTAAAAATTACTCTGTGGCTCAGAGTTAGGAATCGCCGGTGTGATACCCCCAAACCTACAAAATTATTATTATTTTTTTAATTTCCTAACTTTCCTATTGGTTTGCAACTGGTGTAAAAAGGGTTTGTAACAACTTACTCGCTTCTTATATCTCTAAAGGTAGGCAGGACACTTCCTCGTTAAATCCGAAGATATCGCCGTATCTTAAGTTTCCAGTTCCAAGAAACACAAATTTTCAAACTCGTCACACCTTTTTTGAAAACTTTGAACGTATTCGGTTTTCTCTACATAGAAACAGCAAACATTTATGCACAATAGTAGGCTAAGTCTCAATATTAACCGGAGTCTTACGTTTTATTAGTTTACACCAAGAATATCTGCTACCTAAATACCCAACTCAGTTTTTGAAAACTGTGAGCAGTCATATAAATCTGTATTATTTATAATAATAAGTCCTATGTTCGACACTGGACACGAGCCTTCTCTACTACTAAGTAGGTTCAGGTCTTAATCCAGCTGGTCTAATGAGGATTGGCAGACTTCATATATCCTCTAAATTCTTATGAAGAATTCTCAGGTATGTAGGTTTCCTCACGATATTTTCCCTCTCTGTTCACAGGAAAACCTAATATATTATGCATACGCAATCAAGTAGCAGTCGTCTTAAAATAATTTACTTAAGGTTATAGCTTAAGGTCCATTTTCATACATTTTGTTTCACCTTTAATCTGGGTAACTAAACAAGTATTGACAAGTAAAGAATTTAAAACGACGAAATTTTAAAGGCCGAAATATCCATGCATATTAATTATTTTTACGTTTTTCTTTCAACTGCGAGAACTAATCACTAACTAGACGTGAATTTAAATTCTTTACTTGCCAATACTTGTTTAGTTACCCAGATTAAAGGTGAAACAAAATATATGAAAAATGGACCTTAAGCTATAACCTTAAAACTATTTTTTTATTTCAGATTTCCAAAAAACAAAATAAAATAAGTGATCCATAACATACTTCGTTCGAGATTTAAAATAAAAAAGAAATTAGTCCACATATTAAAGATATAGATAGAGTTAATTAATTCAAAAAGAAACCTTAAAATTTCCTCATCAATAATCCTTTTACTTTATTGATGAATATTACGCATACGCTTTTTGTCACCAAAGGGGTAGACACAGGGGCAAATAGTGCACCCACTTTCCGCCATGTGTATTCCATCCTATTCGATAGGGGGCGAGGTTATCGCCATATCGTGAATAAATTCCAGACTACGCTTTGATACTAAAAAGCCCAATATCACTTTGTCCGACTCTGGGATTGAACCTGAGACCTCACTGCAGTCGTACTGTAATACGACTACGCTACCAATGCCTATGATGTTACTAGTTTTTGCTCGCGGCTTCGTCCGCTTGAAGGAGTATTCTGGGATAAAAGTCCCGCTAAAAAAAATATCCGATTTATTTATTGCTCACTATTTTGGTCATAGTAGCTTCCATATAAAAGGTATACGCTGTCGCGGACTTTTATTTAGAATTATTTAAGACAAACAATCCTACGGTACATCATTTTTGTCTAACTCCAACGGTTAAAGGCGGCGTAAAAGTACGGCGTACGTCAAGATAGCAATTTTGTTATATTATGACCAAATTACGCAAAATCATTATAAATTGTAGCATATGTAATTTCTGATGTATAACCATTATTAATGTAAAGTTTCATCCAAATTCGTTCAGTAGTTTTTTCATGAAAGAGGAACAAACATACATCAATCCTCACAAACTTTCGCATTTATAATATTAGTAGAATAGTGTACCTATATAGTTCGTGCATAAAATTTCATGCTTCTAGACAGCGCGGTCGAAGTTTTGCGTTATCTGTGGAGTTTTATCAAATATATTAGCACATTTCTGGTCATTTTGCTACGTCCTTATGTGTATGAAAATAATAATCGTAGGCTTTTAAATACAATTACATATTTTTCCTTAATTGCCGTCACTATACGAAAGAATCGCTCAAAATTGATACAGCAATCTGAAATTATTAGTTTCACACGTTCATTTCCTATTTCGCAATATCACTAATATGAGGAACAAACAAACATTATTTATCACGTATTATTGCGATTATGTACATATTGGGTAGGCAGATTTCCATTACGTCATTATTTAAGAAACCGAGATTCGCGTGAGACGAATTTTGATAGTTGGAAGGCCTACTTTATGATTGATGTGGTTGGTGGTAAATTATTGATATAATGGTAAACACTACGTGTGCCGCAAGTTCTTTTTTTTATTGCCTTACTAGGCAAACGACATCGATATAATATGTACTACGTATTAGATTTGGCGTTCCGAAGATTCACTGTGTTCAACTGATTTGAACTGATATCCATTCAAACTGACTTTAGTATGGTCAATATTCACAGCTTGTAATTGTATACGGAGTGGCACTCATGATATAAAAACTCGAGTCTAAGTGTAAACTTGGATTTGAATAAAAATATTAGTCAAATAAGTAAAATTATTTGTTGTTCAAGTGAATAAATAGGTTATAACAGTGACGTTTTGGTTGCCATTTTAGTTCAGATTTTGAACTGAGTTTTGAACAAATAGTTTATACGGACGTTCGTGTCTAGAGTATATGTCAATGACAAACGTACAAGCGGTCTGCCTTATGGTAAGGAGCATCTTTGCAATGCTAGACTAGAAGCAGAGCCAAGCCGTTGCCTATCGGAGGTGAGGACACTTTTTAAGCCTCATTTAAAGGACAAGTCATAGTACTCGGAGAACAGCGATGAAGATAGTTCATTCCAGTTTACACGTGCGTGATAGTAAGGTACGACGAAGTACTTCCCGCTCTGTGATGTGCGGGTATTTAAATATTAAAATAAAAGTATTTACCGGCCTTTATCGAGGTTTTTTATATTATTATTTGCTCCTAAAGTTTCGAAGACTTTGCAGCCTTCAGTACGATGAAGTATTTCCCGCTCTGTGATGTAAGGGCATTTAAATATTGAAATAAAACTGTTCAACGGATTTATGGCGATTTTTCATATATTAATTTTCTCCCGACGTTACGAAGACTTTGCATCCTTCATGGTCACGGAGAGGACTGACGTATTGGTCGTCCGAAAAGTCAAGATTACATTTCTACCTACATTTATAAAAAGTTTTAAATTGTTTTAGTTACTAACAGTCCGATATACGAAAACTGAGCTTATAGTGTCTTGAATTCTTCAAAATTATAATATTGAAACACGATGATATCTGTAAAATATATATTTTTCAATTTCTAACATTCGCGTAATCTAAAAAATTCATTAGCATTTAAATAATTCAGCCTTGGTATTTCTTGTGAGAGACGAATTCAAGAGGGCTCTTATAAATTGCAACTGTGAGACAGGGAATGCGCGACCTCAGTACATCAAATGCGACTCCGAAAAGCAAGGCAGCATGGAATCATCATGCTATCACATACAAATCAGAAGGGACCTTTGAGTCAGAAAGAAACGAGCCACGAAGCGGGCTTTAATTCTTTGTGAATCATCGCTTGCTTTAACGGCTAAGAAAAACGTCGTGAGCAAACCTGCATATCTGAGAAGTTCTATATAGGAATTTTGAGGGCTTGTGAAGTTTACCAATCCGCACTAGGCCAGCGTGGTGGACTAAGGCTTAATCTCTCTCAGTAGTAGAGGAGGCTCGTGCCCAGCAGTGAGATAGTATATAATACAGAGCTTATATTATTTTTTATTATTAAGAAGCGGGCTTGTGCGAAGTCGTGTCCGGCGCATTCACGACTGTCACGTCGGCGGAGCTGCGAGCAAAAGCTAGTGGAAAATAACTCTACCAATGCCCTTGAGTATGCAATATTTGTGAATAAGAGTCCAGTAATTTTCCTCACAAAACATTCAAACATAAATATAATATTTTAAAGGCTTAACTGTATTCGCAATACAATTTGTATATCTACTTAACGCTTCCCCGGCGAAACTTGCGAGGGACGTGCCATTGATATTTCTACCGGTTTTTCGGTACGAATAATATCGTGTATTTACAAGTTTCAATGTTCCCGAATACTATCTATAATTATAATCTAACCCAAAAGGTACATTTCAGTAAATAATTTGGTTCTTGGTTTCTGATTTTAATTAGTTTAGCTCACTGTGCTATGTGAGTTAAACGTATCTTTGTGATACTTTCAGGTAGCCCGTGACTTAGGTTTGCCCACTGTGGCTATCAATTGACATGTGTTTCGTGAGATGGAAAAATAAATATTTTGTATTAATACAATAGTATGATCAACGCGAACATCGAGGTACAATGTTTTAACTTTTATGATTCATGACGCCTTTAATATTGAGGCGGAATATCGGCACTCATCTTCAATCCTTGTTATTATAAATAAAATTATATGATTTCTCATAAACCATGCTTGCAGATCTATCGATTTGTTGCTCTAAAAATATAACATTGTGTTTGGAACTTTTGTTAAAAATTAATTTGTATTCTACAAATGAATTTAAATCAGAAATGACATTACGGGAAACGATTTAGTTTTGTATTCCATAACAATATCAATAAACTACAATCGTAAGGTTCACAAAATTCAAAACATTTTGAGCGCGGTAACTCAGCACTAGCATTTTAAATTGTATAAATTACTGATCATCCAGTGAAACCAGGAACCAAATCTTTACACTTTAGTCTTTTTCTATAATAATTTCTTATGTTTACGCGAATGTTAGACATTAAAAAAACTATTATACAGATTTTATAGCGGTTTTTACATTATAATTAAATATTTAGGTAGATATGCAACTTTGAATTTTCTTTCTTATGAAAGCTGCAGTCTTCGAAACGTCGGGAGAAAATTATAATAAAAAACGACGATAAAATCCGTTAAATAGTTTTAATTCTAAACCTCTTTCAATTTTAAGGATTGACCGGTAAACATGGGCATAACAGCCGTTTCCAATAAACGATCTCAATCTTCAATCCGATTCCGCCGAACCAATCAAAACAACTCATTAGTGCGCATGTCAAAAAAACATTGTTCTGATTGGTCTATTTTTGAGATAGATCAAAAAAGCGATTAAAATTGTTACAAGGGCGGTGAGTCAATCATTCCGTTAGTATTTCGCGTTGAAAAAGCGATTGAAATGGTTATGGTGGCGGTAAGTCAATCATTCCGTTAGTATTTAGCTTTTGAAAATGTATGAACTACGGATTGTCCGGTAAATCGCGTCTCTAAAGGCAATAAAACTCATCCTTGCAACACGCTAAGAGGTAAATATTATGGAAAGTAGCTTTTCGTTAAAATGTGTTTGTTGTTATTGTTTATATAGCTACTTATTTCTTAGGCTTGAGAAATGTTGCGTGTGGTCAGTATTTTAATTTTATTTATTAGTTGTAGAGTTTTGTTCAGGTGTAAAACCTTAGTGAGATAAAACTAATGTATACTTTTCGGGGATGAAAAGTAGTATATATTGTTTCAGGGTGTGATCTGTTTGTGTGCCAAATTTTATAGAAAACCTTTCTGTAAAGACTTAACGGTATTTTTGTTTATTACTTACAAAGACATTAAACTATTTAGTTAGTTATAGACCGAACATCAGGGCCAAAATTTGCTCCAAAAGTTACTACCGATTGGTAATAAGTCGCTGTCTTATTTGAAATGTTGCAATTATTAAAAAATATATGTAATTGTATTCATTTTGTTTACTTTGTGAATTTATCGTTCGCTTTAACGGTGAAGGAAAACATCGTGAGGAAACCTGCACATCTGAGAAGTTCTCTTTAGGAATTTCGAAGGTGTGTGAAGTCTACCAATCCGCACTAGGCCAGCGTGGTGGACTAAGGCCTTATCCCTCTCAGTAGTAGAGGAGGTCCGTGCTCAGCAGTGAGCAAGTATATAATACAGGGCTGATATTATTATTTATTATTATATTCATTTTGTGAACAATAGTGTTTCATTCAAACAACTTCGCTCACTTCGCACTGATTTCTAAGACGCCACTGAGGTAGTATTGTTATAATTAGTATCTAATTGTAGCCAGTGATCAAATTAATAGGCATTATGGTGCCGCGGATCTCGGAATTCCATTCTCGTAATTTTGATTTGTTGTGAGTTGACACGCAATTTTGCCATCACGTGTTGGCATAAAATCGGTACGATCCTTACCGATAAATCTACGATTGTCGGACGATAATCGGTTACTGACAAATGCAATCGTAAAGTCCATTCATAAAGGACGATTATTCTAAATTTAAAATCCATAGAAAGCTGCATGTTCAAGTAAATTTACATACATTCCCTTATCTTATATATTCTTGTATTTTTACTAAACGTAACTCCTACAAGATATAGCCAAAGCGTTATCAATTACAAATGGACGTGTTTATGCAATGTTGTACACGGTTGGATGGTGTCATGTAAGTGAACATGGTTGGAATTGAATTTAAATGGACAAATCTCTATTACTAAGCTTTAGTAATAAACATTTTGAGTTGACTCTCATCACACTCAAGTTTTATATCCCCGAGGTGTAGGCAGAGGCGCAACTAGTGTATACACATTTCGCTATACGTACTCCGTCCCATGATGTGATAGGACCAGACGATATCTCCATGTCGGACACAAACCAACACTCTGGACTTCAGACTTCAAATCCAGACTCCAGGCTACTACTACTGAATAGAAAGTCGCAATATTTCTGGCCGACTTGGGATTCGAATCCAAGACCTCTGCGCAGTAGTCATACCACAATGCAACTTCGTCACCTAGGGAGTCTACCCTCAAGTGACTAGCAATGAAGTGATAATTATAAATTCATAAAAAAGGAACCCTTAAAATCAACGTTTATATATTCAAAAAATAATCATATATGAATTTTGTAATAAATACAATAGGCTCGTAGCCTATTTAGGAGTGGAACGGACTGCCGAGACGTAAGTCTGCAGGTTCTAAGTCTCGGGGCACGCACCTGCGACATTTCCAAAATTGTATGTGCATTCTTTGGAAATTATCGCTTGGTTTAACGGTGAAGAAAAACATCGTGAAGAAACCTGTATACCTAAGAGATAATCTGTAAGGATTTCGTGAGGAAACCTACATATCTGAAATCTCTATAAGATTTTTTAAGTATGTGAAGTCTACCAATCCGCACTAGGCCAGCGTGGTGGACTAAGGCCTAATCCCTCTCAGTAGTAGAGGAGGCCCGTACCCACCAATCGGACAGTAAACAGGACATATTTATATTATATACATTACTCACCCATATTAGGAACATAAGACGAATCAAGAAAGTAGATACTAACAGTACCTCTGCCTGCCCTTTCGAAGATAAACGTGATCTTACCAAACACCCACATGCACGGCTAGGTAAAAGGGTTTATATTACCAATAAAACGCAGTAAATTGGTAATACGTCGATGATAGAAGCCGACACGCGCGTGCGCTTCTCCATTGTACGTGTCGAACTGTGTCGATTTTAATATTCGAATCGTCGGTGGCATAGTTGTAAGTACAATTACTGATATCCGGTTTAATCCAGTTTCGAGTAGTGTAAAGAATCTCATTTACAAACATCCTTGTTTTATCCCCGAAGGAGTATATAAAACTGCAACAGTTGCACGAACTTTTCGTGCATATTCCGTCCCATGATGTGATAGTGGGAATCATACCGAAAGAATTTTGGTCTCAGGATGGCGAGTGCAGTGGATTACCGAACAATACTTTGTAATTCAAGGTGTTGGTTGATGTTTCTACTGTTTATCGGTCGTATCGCTTACCATCAGGCGAACGGCAAGCTCGTCTCGTTATTCAAAACAAAAAAAAATACCCATCTAGAACAAACATTACCTCTATAATTATCAATACTATTTACAATACAAGTTGTTCTGTGAGTTCGGAAAAACTATTAAAACATTAGTTTATTTTTGTGTATTCATAAACGGCGCGGTCGAAGTCGGTCACCTTGAGTTAATGGCGTACATTCCATTAATCTAACGTATTGTGGGTTATTAAGTATTATTAGGGCTGGAAAGTACTAGAACGATGCGATATAAAATTGATAAGAATTATACCATAGGACAATGGGGAATCATTCTGTAAAATGCCAACGATATTTACGTCTATAGAGATAACTAGATATCAAAAAGGTTAAATTCAGAAATTTTACCTCTTTGACGTCGGTTAACAAAACTTTCACTGTATCATATATTTTTGAAGTAAAAATAATATAAATTAATTTTCGGTCTGTAACGATTTCTCGATTTCTTGAGTGGAGACCACGGCTCGGCAAACGTAGTGTAGGACGCCTTCCAGCTAGGTGGAGTGACGATCTGCGAAAGGTCGCTGGTAAGAACTGGATGCGACAGGCCGGAGACAGGGTAAAATAGCACATTTTGGAAGAGGTCTATGTCCAGCCGTGGACAAAGATATAGGCTGAAGATAGATATTCGGTCTGAGAATCGAACCTAGAACCCTATCGAGCTCAAGAACACTGGATATTATAATAAAACCGGTTCCTAGATTAGCATTTAACCCTAATTTCACGCTTTGCAGAGCGTGTAAAGCCGTTGGTTCCGCTTGCTTCAAATGGCAACACTCAATAAATCATTCTAAAAATTGTTTATCAGATACATTAAGGTGCGCAGACGCTGTCCGCTGTCGAAAAACTGTTTCTCTTTAGGGATAGGCAGTGATCACACTTCGTTACTTATATTAAGCAAGTAATACGCGAGCGTAAATTGAAGGCTAATACTGATATATAGACAGTACATTTGCTTTGCCTTGTTATTGCTTGGTGTCGATTGCCTAGTTAGCTAAGTAAATGCAAGCGTCAATGTATATAGAATTTATTTGGTCTTATGTGACAAGCGAGCCTGTTGCATCTTTAAAAAATATATAATTTTTTATGTATGAGTTGGGAGGTAACAGCTCTTGGTGGAGGATTTGTTCGGACCAGCCTGGGGGACGCATTTTTAAGATATTACTGGACTCTCTCTAGACTTAGAATTATTCCTCATACCTATTTGTCTATCTAAATTATAAGTTAGTGTTCAAAGAGCTTATTAATTCTAGGAACCTAATTGATCCATGTTCTACCCAAATTGCTTTATGTTTTATTATTCCCAGTACGTTTCCTTTATAACCAATACATAAATTAAAACAAAATAAAACATTCCCCGACTTGCACACCAAATCCAAGACTTCACAGTCATCTCCATACAACAGCACTGAGCCATAACTTAATCCGTCTCGTTTTTTGTGTCGGACCCAATGGCAACACACTACTAGAGGTGCGAGACGGGCTACTGACTCCAGAGATCACAGAATAATAAACCCGCGGTGGTCTGGGTTATAAACCAAACTTTTTATATGTACGACAAATTACTCGTGAGGTCCAAAGCATTGCGTCATAGGTTTCTCTCGCTGATCGGAAAAATCAAATATTAATTTTGTTTGAAATACTGAATAAATTCCTCCTAGCTGAATTTTGGCTACGGCGGCCAATCTCAACGAAGATCAGCCAGGTACGCAGGAAATATAGTGCATACGTGTGTACAATACACAAGCACTCTCTGTTACTCCACTCTAGTTTGGTGAGACGGCAATCCGACATGACCGGAGAGGGATCAGGCGCAGTACCAACGGCATTACATGCTTTTCGTGGCATAGGGGTATCACACCACCAACTTGTCGACTTCGAGCTGCGACTGAGTAATTTTTAAGGTGGTAAAACCTAGTAACCTAGTCTCAACAGGGTAGTCGTACTCATACCGCGTATGCATTACAACTATACTAGCGAGACAGTTAAAAATCATAGAGTTTTTGTTCAAGTTTTGCTGGTGGAATATCCACCTGGATAATTAAATATATATAAGGTATCAAATCGTAGTGGCCCATGTAAGTATGTCACGTTCCGGGATCAGCCTGTGTGTATCCAGTTCAGACAGGGCCCTTATTCTTGTATGATAGTGTAAACGCATAACGCGGCCGAGTCATGTTATCTTCGAGAAATGTGCGTGGAATGGTATTCTGTAAGCCAAATTTCTATAGTCCTAAACATGATGCGTTGTGTTACGTGCTTGTTACGCACTGTTAAAATAACGTGCAGGATAGAGAATAAGGCTCCAGGCATAATTGTGTCGACTGTTGGTCAATTATCTCTCGTCAGTCGACATTCTATTGGACCCCATTCCACTTACTATCAGGTGCAGTGGGTTTACTATAGTATCACTAAAAAAAGTAGAAATTGTGACTAATGATTGATGTATATCTAAAATTACTCGACCTAGTAATCGAACCGAATACCATGCGTAGACATTCATTAAACAAATGGAACGGCTATTTTAAAACATTATTAATTTCAGAAACAATATTTATTACCCTTACTAGTATTTCTACCATTAAGAAAATTAATACTTAAAGTAAAACATTTTAAAATAAACCGAATTATTTTTAACCCAAGGTTTGCTTTTGTATTTCATACAGTTACATAATACCAGTTATTCCATAAAGGAATGGGCCTCCAATAATCCCCTATACGATATGCAACAGCGACCATCAGTGCATTTTAGTTTTCAGTACGGTATTACCCCGGTCGAGCTGGCCAAACAACGGCTCTACTATTTAGCAAAGTGACCACCAATTTGTTTTTTCTACTTAGGTTAATATTGACTGGCCTCCATCACAAGTAGATATCATGGATGTTTACTGCAAGAGACATTCCCATTATTATTAGTAAATATAATTTACTTCTAAAAGGTTTACGTTATTTATGATAAGGACCTTTCAGGATAAAATTAGGATAGAATAAAAACACAATTTGGTAACATTTGCCAATAAGAGAAGTTAAAGAGTTACAATTCCTAATTTTTTGTTATACTGACACGACAGAGACCCCACTTCACCTGATAGTAAGTGGGGTCCAACAGAATGACGACTGACGAGAGGTTACCCCTCGGCAGTTGATATAATTATGCCGGCCTGTCGGAACGGGGTATGCACAGGCTGATCCCGGAACGCGACACTTACGTGGGCCACTATGGCGGGTTTTAATAACTTAATTGTGGTCTAAATCCAGGCGGATATAAAATATATCTTACTACCAGCTTTAATGAAGCGGTTTGGCCATCTTCAGTCAAGTACCAAAGACAAAGCTACCTAGTACCCAGAGTCCTACATAAATTTTAATAAGCGTAGCATAGCTCTTAGTTAAGTACTATAAATTGCATTGTTTTCTGCTTGCGGCTAAATATTTATAATGTATCTTTTATTGTGGCAGCCCAAGATACAAGCATATCTTAGTTTGGATACCTCTAGCAAATATTGTAAGTAAATAATAATACTGTAAATAAAATAAATAAATAGACAACATATACTGAATATCAAACTATCTAAATTTTTTTTAATTTCTTTTTTATACGGTGTCAGCAAATGAAATTAGTACATTCAATCGATACATTTTATACCTCAAAAGAATGTTAAAACGCCGCGCCCGGCCTAATTAAACAAACCACACACTCGGAAGCTTCTTGTACTGGATAAATCACTCGGCTCGATCAAAGAGCGGATGTGTAATAACATTTTTGGGGTTTTTTACTTTTTTTAGGTGACACTGGGTTCTAGCGGTCCGTTTATAAGGGAAATGATGGTCTAAAGTAAACGCTTCGGTTATTCAGTGCAGTTTGTGTTTGTTATTGTCAGTGATTTTGAAGCTAAGATGTTCAGCGCATATTCCTCCAATAAGGCGATCAAATACTATTAAATCAGACTATAAAATCTTCCACGGTTAGTCGGATACATCTTGATTTGTCACAGATAAGTTGTACAAAATTGATGTTTAGCGTTTTTACTGAAAACTATACTAAATTGCATTATTTAATTTCAAAGTGAAAAAATACCGAAAATACGTTTTTTTTAAGGATCTGTCAGACGTATTTTGTTGGAACATTCTAAGTAATCGAAAGTAGTTTCTCTTATTTCAATTATTAAAATGCTCTACCGTAAAATTGCGATTTTAGGTATAGAAAATTACGTGGGAGGTATCGATCATTTTATTTCATTAATAATCTATATATATAAAAATGAATTGCTGTTCGTTAGTCTCGCTAAAACTCGAGAACGGCTGAACGGATTTATCTTATCTTGGTCTTGAATTATTCGTGGAGGTCTAGGGAAGATTTAAAAGGTGAGAAAAATTCGAATAATTGCCGGGAAAATCCTCAAAACAGCATTTTTCTATTTCCCATACAAACGTTTTCTAAATAAAATGGAGAGTCAATTTGTAATTTATTACCGCTGCATAAAGTTCAAATTCGCGTGCGCGTTGGAGGATCTAATATCGCGTTCTGAAACTCAACAAAAGCGAAAGTGAATCGCGAACGCGACAAAATTGCATAGTCTCAAAATACATAGTACATAAATAGTGGTCGGCTTCGAGAAACTCAATTTTAGCTAACTTCAGTTGTTAATATAATATATAACTCAAAGGTGACTGACAGTGATATATCAAGGAACAGCCCAAACCATTGGACGGATCGGGCTAAGACTTTACATGCATAAAGCTACTATGACGTAGGCATCCCCTAAGAAAGGATTTTGATAAATTCTACCCTTAAGGGGATAAAATAGGGGATGAAAGTTTGTATAAATGTTCTTAGATTTTCGACTGATTGAACTGAAATTATAGATTGGGCATAAAATTAGTTTGAACCTATAAGTACCGGGAAAATATGTAGCAAGACTTTTATCAAACAGTGGAATTTTATCCTGGAAAACACGTTCACGCGGGCGAAGCCGCGAGCAAAAGCTAGTATAATTAATAAAAGACTAAGCTTTTGTTTGACATGACAAATGATTTCGGAAATAAGGAAGAGAAATGAAGAGCGATAGAATATGGGTTGAAATGACCGCCATTTTAGGTTTGTTAAAACTGAATGAGGGAATGAGACAACCTTTCGTGTATAAGTGAGGAGATTATAGCGTCATCCACATAAATAGCTGAACTAATGCAAAACTTCAAATCGTAAAATACTTTTTTCTTCATAAAAATAAAACAGAGGGGCTTACTTTATTGAACACGAAGAAAAAAAAACAAAAAAACTGAACGCATATATGCGATTTGTTGTTTTAAATTTGATCAGCTATTTTTGCGGTCTGTACATATGCAGTCGTAAAACATAGAACATTGTATAAAGTACTGGCTCGGACCGAACTGAACATTCTGAGATATGAAGATGTTAATGCTTAGTGATTAGTTTGCAATTGCAAGTCTGCCTACTTTTAAGAGCTAAAGACGTGAAGTATTTAAAACCGACTTCAAAAAGGAGCTTATCAATACGTGAATGTTTTTTTTATTCTCATTTGGGCAAAGATGTCTCACGCCGCGCCGGGCCGTGGTCTATTTGTACAATAATTTTGGCGGTAGCCGGTGAGTACTCGGGCCGAATTTCAAAAGTCCTAAACCAGTTCCGAACCCTTCCCTTATCGCGCGCGTAAATTCCGTCAATTACGACGATCCACGGAGTATTTTTTTATTTTGTCTCCGAGGAAAAAAGGTAACACGCTCCCGCTGGCGCCGGCTAAGATAAGAGGGCTTTTGTTCCTTTTTTCGATTATAGGTCCTTTATGGGACCAACTCGATATGAGATTAAAACTTTCGTATCTTAAGCCCTTTTTTGAGATTTTCGATTTACAATTAAATGTAATAATCATTTTTAATAACAAAAAATCTGGAATTGAATATTTTGTACAAACAATATATTTTTATAGAAGTACATGTGATGTCGAAATATGAATTTAAATGAACGATGTAGCTTTTACTTAGTAAAAGAAATGTTCATAGCCAAACAAGAATTTATATTATCCTCTGCATTCAAAATAACAATTTTTAACATGAGTTTAGAAGAACATAATCTTTTGAAACCTCGGGAAAATGCGCGCGTTTGAGAATTATAAAAAAATATTCATAACCGAGAATTGATGGACCTCATACAATGTAGGTATTGTAAATAGTTTTTCGTCAGTTCCTGCGTCGGAAGAGGCTAGGGTTTTATTAAAAAAATATTTTGATATCGTGAAAAGTGACTGAACACCGGAGGATGCGGACGTACGAAGCGACATGCTCTTGAAATTCTAATGAAGCTCCTTAAATAAGATAAAAGAAGTCCTCAGCATCTAAACTAAAAAAAATTAACAACATACTTACGTTTAGAAGAACGAGGTTTTTATTTATTTATTTTTTAAAACCTTAGGAAATTCACGCCGCTTTTGATAAACAAAACACCGCTCCGTAAACAAGTTATATTGTCAGCTGCCAACAATTATGCAAACTAATTGAATCTATAGTAATAATTTAATTAAATATGAATTCTGAATAAATTTATATATTTTACTAGCTTTTGCTCGCGGCTTCGCCCGCGTGAAGGTGTTTTCCAGGATAAAATTCCACTGTTTGATAAAAGTCTTGCTACATATTTTCCCGGTACTTATAGGTTCAAACTAATTTTATCCCCAATCTATAATTTCAGTTCAATCAGTCGAAAATCTAAGAACATTTATACAAACTTTCATCCCCTATTTTATCCCCTTAAGGGTAGAATTTATCAAAATCCTTTCTTAGGGGATGCCTACGTCATAGTAGCTTTATGCATGTAAAGTCTTAGCCCGATCCGTCCAATGGTTTGGGCTGTTCCTTGATATATCACTGTCAGTCACCTTTGAGTTATATATTATATTAACAACTGAAGTTAGCTAAAATTGAGTTTCTCGAAGCCGACCACTATTTATGTACTATGTATTTTGAGACTATGCAATTTTGTCGCGTTCGCGATTCACTTTCACTTTTGTTGAGTTTCAGAACGCGATATTAGATCCTCCAACGCGCACGCGAATTTGAACTTTATGCAGCGGTAATAAATTACAAATTGACTCTACGTATTAGTTAGAAAACGTTTGTATAGGAAATAGAAAAATGCTGTTTTGAGGATTTTCCCGGCAATTATTCGAATTTTTCTCACCTTTTAAATCTTCCCTAGACCTCCACGAATAATTCAAGACCAAGATAAGATAAATCCGTTCAGCCGTTCTCGAGTTTTAGCGAGACTAACGAACAGCAATTGATTTTTATATATATAGATTACGAACATAATCGCAAATAATGTATGCGCTTACATTAACAACATAACGATAAATTGTATTTCATTGCTTGATATTATTTCTAATTTAACTGAGAATATAACCATTTGTTTATAACGTTAGGTTTATTTACACAAGGTTGTAAATTGCACGACAGGTTAATGAGAGTTTCGTATGCAAAAAGGTTTCATACAGTAGAATGTAACTTGTATTCGGTTATTATTAAATTAAAATTAAAGATTGAACAAAGAAAAATGACTCTTAGCTCTCAATTTATTATTATCAAGTCAATCGTCAGGAAAGATTTAGTGTGTGAAAATAATAATGATTTATTTCCTGAATAAAGATATTTTGACTTTGAAATATTAACTTCTTTAATATGGCATTGGGTAAGTCACTAATATGTACTTATAATACAAATAAATATACAAATCATAACTTGAAATAGACGTGTTTTAAAAAATATTTGCAAATCACAAGCTAACTTTCTGCACAATTTGAGGCAATAATACCCAAAATATTGACATCCACAGATACCTTATCATCATCCTGTCAGGTTTAAAACAAAAAAACCAAAGGCGCCAACAATCTTTGTTTGAAGCAAAATATTTCTCAAATTACTCATAAACAATAGAGATGTTACAAAAGAATTTTGACAAAAAAAATCGCATTGTCACCGGCCCACGTTATGGCAAAAAGCCCGCCTACAATAGAGCTGTCAAATTATTTGACAGATGTCAAAATTGTGCGCCATTTTGGCAAATTGAGATTGACGTTCGGACAAAAATTATGAGTCTGTAATTAGATGATTAATTTTTGAGGTTAGAATAGTTTTTAAATTACTTATAACGGTATTAGAACATATTATGCTCAGGCATTACATTATTAATAAACTAAATACTGTATACCTAATTTATATGTAAGCGATTGTAATAAATATTACAATTTAAATTTCGTGGGCGGCAAGAGAAATATGTAAATAGGTGCCTTGTCGATAGTCACATTTAAAGTATGATGCACTATTAGGGATGTGATAGGGCCTGTTTATAATAAATCTTTTTCGAATTAGTTGAAATTCTATGACTAATTGACTGTATACACTGGACGAAAAACTATACAAATTTGACATAGACTATACAAACATCCCGAATCTGAAAACAGGAACGCTTTCCCAAATACCTACTGCACATATTCATTTTCAGAATATCAAAACATTTTTCCCTTCAACAATTAGATGCTTATAACCGCCATATTTAAAACACATTGCCTTTATTACCTATAAACAAAATAAAAACATTAAAAACACTTAAATACTATTGACACTTTCCCCAATAAGACACTATAATTAACTGTCACTAGAAATTTGACACTGGAAAAAAATGTTTTGACAAAACTACTCCGTCGGCTGGGCGTAGATTTTTTGGCCTTTTTTTCGGAAAAAAAAAATCTTCCCAGGCGCCATTTTATTTGTCACCGACGGTCGTCGCGACTCGTATCCGGTGTGGGACTGAGATGGAGCGAGTGAGAGGGAAGACTGACCTCTAGTTTATAGATTAGTAGCCGGTCTATAATCATCACTTAAAGGTAGGCAGAATAATAAATATTTCATTTCCGACCTATGTCATAGATCTTTAACACAATTTATGAATATGAATGTTCGCGAAGACATTTGTTAGAAGTGAGCGCAAAAACTGCTTAATAGATGAAATTTTACTCACCAATAGACAATATTATCCTCATTAACTTACCTATAAGTTACATTCCATCACAGAAAAGTATAGAGTGTGACTTTTATCCCGAGAAAACACTGATGCTAGCAATAGTTGAACCAAACAATGATCTTTCTCTGCGTAGATCGGACAGTTAACGTCTTTTTTAATAATTGTAGAAGTAAGGTAAATATTAACCTTTCAGACAATACCTCAGTCAGCCCGTGGCCATGAATATTTTGATTCGAAACGGGAAGTAAGAATTAAACAAGAATTCATGATAAGATCTGATGACTAATTAAGATAGCTAAACCAAAGCTTGCATAAAGATATCTAATAATGTTATATAATAACATCAACCCTATATTTTATACCGTGTCACTGCTGGGCACGGGCCTCCTGTACTATTGAGAGGGATTTAGCGTTAGTCCACCACACTGGCCTAATACGGATTAGTACACTTCACATACTCTCAACATTCCTATAGAGAACTTCTAAGGTGTGCAGGATTCCCCACGATGTTTTTCTTCACCGATAAAGCAAGCGATAATTTACAAAGAATATGTACATAATTTTAAAAAAGTCACAGATGTGTGCCTATTGAAGATGCGGACATTCGTCACGGCATTCCATACCACAACTAGGCTATCGCCGCTTAAAGAAATCTAGCCTATGAATAATTAGAAACCATTGCAAACAAAAACTTGCATTGTCAACCCAGTCCTGCCTCTCAATTTCTCTTTGGCGCCACTCAAAAAAAATTACCACATGGCCACTTCCGAATGTAATAAAAACCCAAACACGTCAAGTGGGCACCGAGGGTCGTAAATCAATGAGACAATATGGCCAGTGACCTCACGTCGCCAGTCTCGGTCAGGGGTAGGTAGAATTGAATTTGTAAATTTATTTTTAAGTTAAGATTTGTTGGTTCACGTAGCAATATATTGCGCAAGAACTTGTAGATGCGTTAATATTAAATAATGTTTAAATAATTGTATACACGGAGTCCGATTGATGAGTGCGGCCCAGAACCGGTCCCTGTGGCGCTCAATGGGGGAGGCCTATGACCATTAGTGGACGATTCCCGGCTGAAATGATGATGATGATACACATGCGACTTGCGGCAAGTACTACAAGCTTCTTCTTATGCTTGGCAATTATCCCCGCCTAGGTGCCAGTGTCCGCCTTCCTACTGCCTTCCATTTCGCCCGGTCTTTTGCATCCTGCTCCGAGAGACCATTGATTCTCATATCTTCTCGGAGAACGTCAAACCAACGCTTTTTGGGATCATTCGCGGGACACTATTAGGTTGATATATTTTTGCCAGCAACTGCACCTGAATTAAGCCCAATGAAACGTCGACCGGCAAGACATATCTCTTGAAGATAGTAACAATTATGCCGGCCTGCCTAATTACTAGTACCTAACTAAAATGTAAATAGATACTATAAGTAATAATAATTGACTACTGCCGACTCCACACATCTGATAAATACGTCGGGTATGTCGATCATCGGCGACGTCGAGCCTTTAATATCTTCATGCGTCGCATTATACGGGTTGGCAGAGGCTTAACGCGTGCTTGTTGTACACCGAGCGCGGGTTAAGGAAAATATTCATTTTAAACATTCAAGTATGTTGAGACGTAATATTCATTTGGGTTATTTATGCTGAGTAGTTATAAATAATAATATCAGCCATGTATTATATACTGTCCCACTGTTGGGCACGGGCCTCCTCTACTACTGAGAGGGATTAGGCCTTAGTCCACCACGCTGGCCTAGTGCGGTAGACTTCACACATATTCGAAATTCTTATAGAGAACTTCTCAGGTGTGCAGGTTTCCTCACGATGTTTTCCTTCACTGAGTAATTATGATTTTAGATTTAAATCGTTAATAAAATAATTTCTAATTTCTTGTTTGATTTTTTTTATTATACCCTACTCAATAGTTTTAATCTATCTTTGTAAGTACTTTAAGTAATTAACTAGTATAAGGGCGCAAAGTTTAGGATTACAATCTAGTTTTATATCTGTGTATTTTATATAGCAAATTAAAATGGTTACAAAAATAGGTTCCTTAAAAAAATATTAAATGTAACAATAAAAAAATTATTAAAGAATGACTATGAATATTAACAATCTTTAGATAAAAGAATAAGATTACACATTGTTATCAAATAATGATTAATCAGGATTATTGCACATTTTTTTTACGTGTGCACAGTGCATTCTGATACGTCATTGACGGCAAAAACGAATTAAGTATTAAAATGATAAAAGAACTATTTAGTTATCGAAGGTAAGTGACAAATAGTAACTAAATTAATTGCATAATTGAAACCACACATACTCACGCCTTTAATCTTCAAATGGGCAGACAGAGGTGTAACTGGTGCACACTTTCTCCGCCATGTATATTCTGTCCTATGATATGATAGGGAGCGAGTCCATCGCCATATCAGGTATAAATTATAGACTCCGGGCTGATACTGAGTAGAAAAACCCAATATCACTTTGCCTAATCTGCGGATTAAACCTGTGACGTCACTACTGCAGTCTGTACCGTAATACAATTACATAAAACTCAAATTATTTTAAAATATTACTAGAAAACAGTAGCTAACTACCATAGACGTGCTAAATATTTTTATTACAACAAAAAACTTAAACTCAGTGTGCTCTTGCCTTAATACGAAAGATTAAAAAAAACTTGACAGATCCCGGGCTACTGTAAAAAGGGTTTTATGACAATGTGAACCATAGAATAAAAAAAACAAGGAGTCCAACGTTCATAACCATTCAGCCTCAAACCTTTGTCTTAGCCATTGCATGATTAAAGAAAGTATAAAAATAATTTAATTACACCATATTTAGTCCATTAATAAAACGTAAACAAATACGGATTAAGTATTGTTTTTTCATCGTGGGGAAACCTGCGTACCTGAGAAATTCTCTATAGGAATTTCGAATATGTGTGAAGTCTACCGCACTAGGCCAGCGTGGTGGACTAAAGCCTAATCCCTCTCAGTAGTAGAGGAGGCCCGTGCCCAACAGTGGGACAGTATATAATACAGGGCTGATGATGATATTGTTTTTTATTGATCTGTAAAATTAACAGAACTAAAGGAAAGATTTAATTTAAAGAATGTATTTTTGTTTTCTTGCTAAATATACTTAATATACGGAGTTTTAAGATTATATAGAGCGGACATTGGAAAGATTGTCATACAAAAAATTTGCACGCGATTGTTAATCGATCTACCGTGAAATATCAAAACATCAATGTATAATCTTCACATATTTACGATATCATGATTTGCACGTTTTTAATACGCATTTTAGCGTATTTACTGTAAATATTCTATTTTTATATTGATATTTAAGGACGCTGTGACTTGTCACGCGAACGTTTCAAATAAGACAGCGACTTATTACCAATTAGTAATAAATTTTGGAGCAATAATTTGGTCCTAATATCTTGCCTATAACTAAGTATATTGTTTAAAGTCTAATATATTATGTTGAATAATTTTAATTAATATTTCAATCTATCATTTAATTTGGGTTTAGTCCCTTTGAGACTTCTTAATTATTTGACGCAATGAAATTGACAAAAATAGTATTAGGAGTCAAATTTTCATTCCACTTCTGTGATGTTTGTGTGGAATTTGTGCTCGATATGGCGATAGGTTCGACCACTATCACATCATGCGACGGACTACACACGGAAATTGGGTGCAGTAGCTGCACCTCTGCCTACCCGTTCGGGAATAAAAGTGTGTAATAATTTATTTATGAATACTTAACAACAACACAGACAAAAATAAACATCCACAAAATAAAATTCCGTGCAGTCGAAAAAGATTTTTTGGGTTAAAAGTCCTTCTTTATATTTACCAAAGATAAAAAGTAGACAATAACACTCAGGAGTAATGTAGTCTATTAGTGAAATTAAAAAAAAACGGTTTAGCAGTTCCTGAGATTAGCGCATTCAAACAAACTCTTCCGCTATATATTTGTATAGATAGAAAATGAACGCTTCTATATCGTAATTTTCCTTAGACTTCACTGCAATTAACGTCCTATAAATGCAATCCAGGAGAAAACATATTTTAATGCCCATACTAATATTGAAACAATTAAATTCTTATTTGTTTGAACACGCTTATCTCCAGACCTGTTGCTTTGATTCAAACAATTATTTCACTAATAGTAAGCTACATTATTCCTAAGTGCTATAGGCTACATTTCGTCTCGAAAACCTTAACACAGGTGGAACCGCGAGCAGAATTTATATAATAATAAACCCTACCCTGGCGACTTTTCTACTTTCTTAACATCATCTCAGCCACAGGAAGTCCACTGCTGAATATAGGCCTCCCCCAAGGATCTCCACGTCGACCTGTTGGAAGCGGCCTGCATCCAGCGACTTCCTGCGACCTTAGCCAGGTCGTCCGTCCGTCTACAAGGTGGACGGCTACCTTTCTACCAAGCATAATATTCACTCGCCTGAATTTTATCCCAACCTTTAATACCTTATTTTACGGACTTTGTTATCGTTTTTGGAACGTCCCAGATGGCGTTCGATACGGAATATAGACGTCAAAATGATTCAGAAAGTGTTTTTATCTTGATCTTAAGGTGGGCCAGGGGAAACGCGAGTATTAAAGCGGAGTAAGAAAGGTTTAGTCTTAAGGTGCGTCAGGGGAAACGCGATTGAAGCAAGGTAGGAAAGATTTTGTATTGCAGTAGAAGTTATCGGGTAGATGAGTTTGCGAACGGCCCAGCTCGACTGTGGTGCTAACACTGTCGAGAAGTCGGAATAACGTGAAGTCGGATCTGTAGTAGTATTCAATACAGCAAAAGAAGTTACTAAGATGGAATAGAATCTTCAATTCGTTTATAGTATTTTATCGTTTACATAATTAATATACAACTTATTTTTTCGATCTTAAATATTTGTAACTTCTGTAGCATTGTTCGTTCGGTGTTAAAAATAGATAACATTTAGAAGACCGTTATTTATTAAAAGGCATTCCTTCATAACGTCAACTGCTTTTCATCTGTTTATTTATTTATAATTTATTCATATAAGTGTATGTTATATCTTATAATATTTAAGGTACAGACAAACAAATAGAATAAAATGGGCAAGTATTTTTGTTTTGAAATAGCCGCTCTCCGTTCGCGCTTATGCTTGAGTATTCGCTTGTTCTATGGCCTTATACCACAGTAGCATTCCCATACAGAGATGAAACCAATTACTCGCCGATAACATACTCGGATGACTCGTAACATTTTATCCACGCGGTCAAAGTCATTTGGGAATTCATTTACAGTGACTACATATAAATCAATATAGGATTTTCAAGTTGGAGCGGTGAGGGGACCAATCCTAAACGATGAAGACGAGAAAACTTTTCAGAGACTATTTAGAATATTTGATGGCATTAGGATTTACCCTGTGTATGTGCGAATTAAATGGTAAATGATCTTATACATAGATTTATGTGTACTACGTACCAGATCTGGCGTTCCTTACACTTATTGTGTTCGACTCAACTGAACTGCAATCCGTACACCTGAATGTAATATGATATCAGCATTTACAGCGTGTGGTTATGTATGGAGTGACGCTCATAATATAAAAACTCGAGTCTAAGTGTATTCCAGGATTTGAATAAAAAATATTAGTCAAATACTTAAGTAAAATTATTTGTTGTTTAAGTGAATAAATAGGTCATAAGTTATAACAGTGACGTTTTGGTTGCCATTTTAGTTCAGTTTTTGATCAAATAGTTTATATGGACGTTTGTGTCTATATAATATATGTCAATGGCCTGGGCCCTTATTCTGTATGATAATGAAATCATGTTATCTTCGAGAAATGTGTGTGGAATGGTATTCTGTAAGCCAAATTTCTATAGTACTAAACATGATGCGTTGTGTTACGTGCTTGTTACGCACTGTCAACATAACGTGCGGGATAGAGAATAAGGCCCCTGATAACACTCAAGGGTGACAGATGTACCAATTAAAGCAACAGAGGTCAATATGTTTTAAAAAAATTCACTGTCGACATGTTTGTACGCGCGTCTTGCAAAATCTACTGCATGGAACTGAATGCAGTTTTCACCAATGTATTGCTTAAAGTCTAGCTTAAAATATAGGCTCTATTTAATCTCAGAAAAACCTTTACACATGAGCGGAGTTGCGAGCAAAATCTAGTTTATAATATATTCATAGATATGATTGCAACGTGAACTCGCTTTGTATACAGTAGTGGCGAAGGGTACATTTTTTCGAAAGGAACACGACATATAATTACTAATATGACATAAATGCGGTCTAGCAATCGTTCTGATGATAATAAGTTTTTACATAAGTTAGGAAAGGGAAGACGGCAAGAAATTGGTTATATGCACCCTTTGCCGCTGGTATACAGTCTCTCTACTCGTAATGCCTATTTGTCCTTGTCCGAGAGTATGACTGCTAGAGTCGTGGACTGGACCACTAATGGATCCAAGGCTCTTCGACAGCGTACTAAAAACGAGGTCCGAGCAAGGACTGAGTCCTAAGGTCACAGTACCACAGCCCACACGACACCACGTCGGCGACCACAAAAGCATCCATGGCGCCAGTTTAACTAAGTTTCTTACTGACAAATTTTAACTTGTTAATCTTCGACAAACACGACTTACCTTACGTGTCCACAATGACCGTTCGGTTTAACCAGTTTTTGTTAAATTTAACCAAACTATCACTTAACGTAACCTTACCTTTAAAGTATGCCGCCGGTAGGACCCGCTAATTTCCTTGGATCCTTTACAAATATCGGTACAAAACCAACATGCACGCCCTTACGGGTGATAATCGCGTACCCTCTTCACCCTTTTACCCTTTATTCTATACTGTTTTGTTATTTTTAGTCATACGATTGTGACATTTATGTACCATAAGTTCAGAAGTTAATATATTTATTCAGTTATTAGTAAATGGAATTCGTGTTTTAAAGGATTTTGCTTTGTTATTTTTTGTTTATTGATTTCTTTATTTTCGGTATTCTGTGAGGATTTTTAAATCACGATATACAATTGGTGTAGGCAGAGAACATTAATTATAAAAAGAATTAAATAAATCGTCTTGGTAACACGCAAAGTTAGAGGTGTAGGTAGGAAATATAATAAATAAAAAAAAACTCAATAAACCGGGACATTGTCCGGGATTGGAATTTGTGCCCGATATAGAGAAGGGCCGAGTCATTTATACAAATAAATAAAATTGAACTCTGATTTCGAAATATAAGCTGTGACAAACTTTAATCGAGGACTAAAATACATTTTGTGGCTTATCAAAACCACAAAACACATTTTAATTCCCTTTATTTATTCGAGCTAATATTCTAAACAACTAAACAAAAGTTAAAGGGAATTTTATTTGCATTAAGACTTTACAGGGAGAAAATATTTCTAAATTTTATTCTAGGCTATTATTTTAATGCTACATATTCACGTAACAGATATATGGAATAAAGTTCATATTACTTGATGCGGAAAATTTTACACAATTGTTACATCTGCTAACTAAATTCCTCATAGAAATTACTATGGTTGTCTTGCAATCATGACCCCAGCTCAGTAAACCATGACAAATTAGTTGTTTTAAAACGAAGATATTTAGGTAAGTGTGCCGTAATGCTGTGTTTACACTCGACACTCAATAAAACCATAATCCAACCCGGAAATGGTCACTTACGTCATTTAGCGGGCTGTGAAGGTGCGCGGGTTGCCAGGTGTATGCAATATTACCATAAAATTGGGGAAAATTTTACTTGATTTAATAATACGAATTAAATAAATGCAAAAATATATGAACAGGTACTACTGAATTACTGCTAAAATTGGCGAAAAATATAATAAATATGAATATCAGAATTAACATAGATATAAAACTATGAAAAATGGTTGTAGGAAATACATTGTCTAGGGCGATAAAACCGCCATTTTTCTTGTACCTTTTGTCTCTCTTTTCTTATTTGTTTTATTTTTCTGTGTTGTACAATAAAGCATATAAGTAAATAATAAAATGATGATATTTGTAGGTAATAATTAAGTATACCTACTGATAGATTTCCAATTGAATGTAAAGTGATATTCATTAAATAAGAATTACAGCCATACATATAGATCAGTGTGGATCATTGCGAAATTAGTTGCAAGGGTGACTATTAAAACTAGGGAATTGATTTATCACGATTTTCTCACGTATAGGAAAACGCTGTTTCCCGCAAAAGGCGAGTGAAGCCGTGAGAAATGCTAGTATTCAATCAAATTTTATTTTTGCTCGAATTTATGTCATAATAAGACACATTAGCTTAAATATCCACAATGTGTCAACTTTAATCCAATTAATTCGATATTAAATGATATTTATTCGAATCGATGTTTAGATGATTATCATCATAACTTGTTAAGCATAATGGACTATTTAAAAAATGTGACGTCACAAAGCCATAATGTCGCAAATTATAATTTAATAACCGTTTCTTAATAATATTCAACAGGTACCGACCGGTTCATAGCAAAAATAGACCAATCAGATAGAAGTTTGACATATTTATCTGTTATTTTGATTATTTTCACCGATAAGTATTTAACTTTGAAATGAAATGAATTTTATTGGTAGTAGGTCCCTCATATGTGAGAGTCCGTCTAAGTAGGTACCACTGCAATGTCTATTTCTGCCGAGAAGCAGCAGTGTGTAGTCACTGTTGTGTTTCGGTTTGATGGACATTGTAGTTAGTGTAACTACTGGACATAAAAAGACTTAACATCTCATGTCTCATGACGAGCGCAGTAGAATACTTAGTAATTCAAGGTGTTGGATGGTGTTTCTACTGTTTATGTGCGGTCGTATCGCTTACCATCAGGCGGATAGCTAGCTCGCCTCGTCATTCAAAGCAATAAAAAATTTTTTTTAGGTAATTTCTTGTATTTTTTCAATTTCAAACACAAAAAAATAAACAAGAAATCCTTAGTGAATGTTGAGAAAGTTTGCAGGAATTTGTGTTATATGTAGCAACCCAGTGGCACCGTCGAGCAAGTGTGCGTAACCTGCCATTGCGCGGTGGTGTGCGGTCAGTTCCCCTGTGTGTGTGCGGTCGTCTTGCCCTGTGTCTGTGAGCGAGGCTGGTTTCAAAAACGCGTGCGTTAGAATTTATTGTGTCAATAATGTACGCCGCCCAGTGTCCGAAGTTAGGGTTGTCTATTTTTAGATATTTTTAAGTAATTTAATTTTCGGCACAAGAATTCAGAAGTATTACAACGGGTTAATTTCTATAACTAATAGGGTGATGTAAGATAGCAATTTATCATTATTAAAATAAAACTATTTTACAGGTTTTAAGAAGTATTATAACGTAGATTTTTTTAAAAAGAAGGCGAAATTTTTTTTTATTGAAATAAAACAATTTTACGGATTTATCGCGGTTTTTTGTATTATAATTTCCTCTCAATATTTCGAAGACTGTAGATTCCATGGTCATTTTAATTTATCATTATTTGATCTGTTTAACCGCACTGACAATAAGGTTAATGACTGATTAAAGTTAAGTTTATGCTCGATGTGGCGGTGAACTTGATAAGGTCATGGGAAGTAAATTTAACTGTAGTTGCAATCCGTTAGGGACTCATCCGTGTAATTAACATTTAACTCTCACGGTGTCACCTGCAAAGGTTATAATGATGTTGCGCTTAGTCAATATTTATAAATTCGTAAGCCTTTGAGCTGTTTTAATGCACGGACTTATTTTTATAGTTCCGTATTTTGAAAAGAATTCTTATTGTAGCTATTACTTTATTTTCTGTTTGTCTTTTTGTATATTTTTCGATAGCACATGGGAATCTTAGCCTATACAGTATTTTCCGTTAACCTACAATCATGAAATAAGGCACGAAGCAATGTCTTATAGTATTTGTAAAGGAAAAAAATGCTATTACCAACTTATTATTTGCGACTGGTGTAAGACGGTCCGGAGGATGAAAGGACTCTTAAGGTTAAGAATGTCAAATTTGAACTTACATATATATTTAGATACTTTACGTATTAATTACGTATTCTACTACTTTACGTATATCGTATTAATTTGTACGGAGCCCTCACTGGGCGAGTCCAACTTGCACTTGCGTTTCATCTTTTAAATGTATAAGTCGAAATAAAAAAAAAACCTCTCGAACCTATGCTCTCAAATAAATGCTAATAAAATGAGTGCTGTCTACATTAGCTGTTTATACAATAAGTTTTAAATAAAATTTACTTTCAGCTTGTCAAACAGGGTCTTAGACTTTTAAGGGCTGATTTTCAATGCTATAACAGTATATAAAATATATGATAATCCGGCAAAATATAAAAAAATATTAAACAATTTTATTTGTGCAACAGACTTTTTAATTTATTGTTTTATCTAATAAAAAAAAATATCTGATTGGAAAATCCATAAATCATTTAACAAGATAAGAATGAAACAATGCTCATAACAGAAGTCCTAATTTAAAACTAACACGTCTTTACAAAAAAATAATTACGAAAACTGTTAAATATTAAAGTAATATGAAAAATATAAAATTTAAATAAAACCACGCAAGTGACAACCCTACGACCAATAAGAAAATCAGAGGCGGCACCGGCAAAGAGCGTGCTCAAAGACGCCGCTACACGGGCCTGCTATCTCGCGGGGGTAGCACAACTAAAATATAGTACCGGAGACTACCGAGTACTATGTTGGTAACATAGTATTTATTTGGCACACTGCCATATACAATGTGGGATTAAAAATGACATTTTGCTTCCTTGGTCTAAACCTTGTTTTAAAACTATACTAGACCTTTATCAGTACTGGATTCTGAATTCAATAAAGTGGGCAGAACAAATGTTATAATATTACATGCAGAGGCGGTTCTTTCATAGAAGCTTAAAAGTCTGGCTTGCCCTAAACTTATTTACTTAAGTACACAAAACCGAATATGGAACAATAATTATAATTTGACGCTCTATTGGCACTAATGTTAGTAGGTATACCCGGAGGTTTTGGATTCGATTTTGAGTTTAAATGTATGGGATGGCTTGTCTCAAAAAGGCTTAGAACTATATTGAGCATATACTAGGTAGTAAGTAACTGTTTTGCATCGCGTCTTGATCTGTGGAAGTGGGTAGGAAGGTCTTGGGTTCGATACCCGCGAGAAAGGTTATCCTCTGGAAAGTTTTCAATACCATAATCAGTAAGAGGTCACTTCTCAATAGAGAGAGACTAAGGCGACTTCGACTTTAGGTATATAACAAACGCGCGACGTTCGCGCTGCAGCCACGCTTAGCGGCAAATAAGGTAGTTAACTACTTTTTGTTATACATTTATTTGCTGGTGGTAGGATATATTTTATATCCGCTCGGATAGCGACCACCGTACACAAGTTGTTACATCCCGTCATAGTGGCCCACGTAAGTGCGTCGCGTTCCGGGATCAGCCTGTGTATATCCGGTTCCAACAGGCCGGCATAATTTTGTCGACTGTCGGGTAATCATCTCTCGTCAGTCTACATTCTATTGGACTCCACTCCGCTTATTATCAGGTGCAGTGGAATTAATTTTCCCTGCTCGTATAAAAAAATCTGTGCATACTACTTATATATAGTAATTAGTACATTCAATAACCAAACAAATTATTCTGATACAAAATATATGAGACTTCTCAACTCTTCAAAACAAAGAAGGTTATCAAACTCGAAAACAATAAAATATTATCTTTGCGATCTTCAAATGACTTTGTGATGGAATCATGAGCCGTGACGGACTTCGAGGGTTGACTAGCAGCTATATAGTTATAGTATATTGTAGAATTTGTTTAAATAAATGCTGCTATGGCGTAGTTGTGTTACGGTACGTGTGCAGTGCTGAGGTCTCGGGTTCGACCCCGGGTCGGGTTTTTATTACTTAGTATCAGCCCGGAGTCTTGAATTTGCGCATAATGGCGATTGGCTTCCCCTTATAACCGCCCAGATATACCAGACAAACCCGACCACCGTAAACGAGGTGTATAATCAGACATAATGACCCACGTGAGTCGCGTTCCGAGATCAGCCTGTGTATATCCGTCTCAAACAGGCTGGGATCATTGTGTCGACCGGTGAAGGGTACGCTCTCGTCAGTTGACGCGGCACTATCTGGTTCCTACTCGACTTATCATCAGGGGTTACTTTGCCCGTAAAACAGAAAATATCTAAAGCCCTCCACAATCTTACGCTTTTATAGAATTAGTAAGGTAACGGAACTATTGCCTACTTCCTTAATTTTAAAATCTATGTAAAATTATTATATGAAAATACATAAAAAGGCATTTTTTAAATTACAATACATATTATAGAATTTAATAAATGAAATAATTATTTGAAACTGTAAAATGTTTAACATTATTTATTTTCCGTCAATATTAACTCTACCATCAGTTCGGAAAGCAGTTCTCACCAGAAAAGAAAAAACAAGAAACTATGGACAAAATATTACTATATTTTACAACACAAAAAAAACGAAAACACTGATGGTGGACCTTGTTAGGAACCGGGCTATCTTCAATCACACTACTTTAATAATATATTTTAATCAACATTCAGTTCTTAATTTTACTACTATTACTACCTATAATTTGGAAACAAAAATTAATTTGTATACCGTTATGCAATTAAGAAAAGCAAGAAATTCAATACATTAATGTCATTAAAATAATGCATTTTTAGTATCGATGATTGCAAGTAATAAGTCCTTTCAAACATTGAAAGTTGCAACAGTACTTAATCAGGCGCGCATTCAGTGGATATGTAATGGAGGTCGATTTTAAAGGTATTATTTTACTAAATAAAACTACTTTGGTAGCATAGTCGTTAGGGTACTGCAGTGCTGAGGTCTTAAAATCGATTCCGGGTCGGGCAATATGGTATTGGTTTTTCAACTCAGTAACAGACCGGAGTCTGGAATTTGTGCATAATATGATGATTTCTTCGCCCCCTATCACATCATGTGACGTAATACACACGGCGGAAAGTACGTGCACCTGTTGCGTCTTTGCTTACCCCTTCGGGAGTAAAAGACGTGACTGTGTGTATTTTTTCAAATAACTTTGTAGATACTTTAATATCATATTATGTTTATATTAATAGTAGTAAGAAGAACGTCTTATCCAGGCAGCAACAAAAATGCGTTTAAACAACTTTAGAATAGAGTTAAATTACGGAATCATTCCTCAATATCAACTTCCTTACCTACATACTTATAATATTTTTCATACACCTATTAAAATAGTTCATAAGAACATAAACATTAATTATTTGTAATAAACAGTAAAATCCACGTTAATTATCTTATCATTTAAATGTAGACTAGTGTCCCATACCCCCCGCATACAAAACCCAATTCCAACCCTGCATTTTTATTTTAAATGCAGTATCAAAGTGGTATTAATGCATACATTGTTTGAGCATAATTAAAGTTAATTACCTTTTTATATGTTTTACTCTTTTCAACACCACTGTAAGGTTCCGGTTAAGTGACTTTGCATCGGTTAAACTGGCTGTTAAATAAAATTATAATACTTTTAGTAAAACTCATTGGTTTCACGGAATTTTCTGTGAATTCCGGAATTTAGTGGAATTTTACAGGTGGTATGTCTCTCACATGTGAGAGTCCGTCTGGGCAGGTACCACCGCAATGTCTATTGCCGCTAAGCAGCAGTGTATAGTCACTGTTGTGTTCCTGTTTGAAGGACATTGTAGCTAGTGTAACTACTGGACACAATAAGACTTAACACCTTATGTCAAAAGAAATAAGACATTATAGCCGTGAGTATTGCATTTACCATTCCTCTGGCAAAATAATCGACCTGATATTTCTCATATAAATAAAATATTAATTACCTACTCTGAGAGGTACCTTTAGCCGTGGAATGATGGGGTTTCCGAGCCCACAACAGCAGCGCCGGATCTAAGGGGGGGTGGCCGGGGCCCACGCCCCGGGCGGTGAATTTAGAGAGCGGGAAATTGGCAGACGGATACATAACTCATCATTAACGCAACTTTGACTACTGAGACGTCCAATACATTCAACACATTAATTATTTTCCACGAGGCGCAAATAATGATGATGATGACAAAGGTAAAAATATAGGTGGGGGCGACATTTTCTAAATTTTGCCCCGCCTCGAAAAAATTCAAGATACGGGGCTGTATGCCAGGATAAGGCCTTTGAAAACTTTGAAAACTGAATGTTCTCTAGAATAGCAAAAATGGTTACCTATTTTTAGCCTCTGTGGTACACGCCCAACCTGAAAAATTAACCTAACTTCGTTCATGACAGTGCCATCTTTTTTCGAAATAATCGCTTTGTAACACCGTATAAGTCCGGGAGGCTGGGAGGGGTAACTCCGGATTACCGGACAACCCCCACGCCGTTGTACTAAAACTTATGACTTTTCACATTGTCTCAGAAAAGTATACAATAGATCCTCTATATTAAGCTATGACAGTAAACCTGGTCTATAATTTTCCCATTTTCCCTATTCACCCCGTTTAACGATTATTTTTATTTGCAAGGAGATTCGCACATGAAATATCACTGGCCGTAATTCTATCAGTATTCCAAATTCAAAAATCTGCGACACAAACTCGATTAATCAAGTCCCATAAAATGCCATTAAATTTATCGGTTAATTAATGAAATAAGCAAGTGCGCGCTGAACGGACGGCTGGGCGCGGCGGGGCGCGGCGGGGGCGCGGGGGGACACAGATAAAAACTTAATTATTCCTTTGAGACGCCGGCCCGTAATGAGGACTTGTTCGGACGATTTTTAGTCGGGTGACTTTTTGTCGTAGAAGGTGTGATTCTGTGCTTTGGATTAGGTAGCATGCTTTTAAATTGTTTATTGACTAGTCTAGCCAACTTCAAATTAGCATAATGTAGTAGTTTGTCACCATCTATGTTATATCAACCGTTTATAAATACTATGGGTGCAATTATGATCCATTATCAATGTTAAAAAGGCCTATGAATTTTCTAATTAAAATTTTATAGATAACAATAACAAAAATATATATATATATATTGGACATCATAAAATATTGGCTTCTAAAATTAGTAGGTAAACTTTTGTATAAATTTATTTCGTGATATATTATTTACATTTTGCTATATTTTGTTCGCAAATTCATGATATAAAAAGTCTTATTGTGTGCTTTTCTAGCATAAACACTATTAAGTAAGTATAATATTATCTTAATAGATAATCCGAATCTTTATCCAAGAATCTGTGTACCTAATTGCATATAATCGTTCGGACGTTCGGTTCTAACGAACATGCAACCATCAGTACGAACTTCATGGATTCCATCATCAACCTTCGCGTTTATTACTAAGATTACAAGGTACTGGTATACTCCCACTATCTACATTTAACTGTTAAAACCAGTTCTACTAAGTTTTATAAACTTAATTACCATAATTATCAAAAAGTCACGTACGCGTTTATTAATTTTTTACTTGTTTACCTTACTCGTTTATAAAAAAATAAACGACGTTCGAATTTCGAACATCCTCACGCCTCCCACGGGAGTGACAGAGAGGTACGATGAGAGGAACGGCGCGGGAGGGCGCGGCCTCACGCGCCACGCCTACAGATTATCGATTTGCTGCGAGTAACATATTCATAATTCATTTTATAATGTGACTCGGTGCGTTTTGCTCCTACAGACTGATTGGATGACGTCATAGTTAACAGATGTATTTGATAAGCTGCATATCTATAAATACCTACATTATGATTATATCATTCGTCAAACCGTAAGGTTTGTTCTAAGTTTATAGAGATTTTGGAAGCACGTGTTACTGAATTGTTATGTAAGCTCGATACAGCGATAGGCTGGTATAATATGGTCCCCGACAAGCCGCTGAACTAGTCGTTAAAAACATCTGGTAACCTACTAACTCGATTACCGATGGTAAATGTATTTATTAGATTAGTTTGCAATAGGAACAAGCCAGTAGCATTTTTAAGTCATCTATCTCAGAGATGAAAGCAGTGTATTGCCAGGAACGGCTCGTTCGTAGTGCGGGCAATCTAGGCTCCAAGGAGCAGGTTAGGTCCTCTGGCCCTTGGTAGGTTTCTAGGTGCACGCGGTGCTGTTAGTGTCAGTAGGGTGGTGGGCAGGGGGTTGCCCTGGTCACTAGGTCCTAGTGAAGGTGCCAAAGATTTAGAAGGCGCCATGGACACATAATTTAATCTAAAAAAAGTTGCCAAAAATATTTCGCTCGGTGCGTCCGAATAACTCAGGCCGGCTCTGTGCCTCGCAGTGTTTTATAATTAAATGTCTAGATAGTATTGTTCCGGTTCCTTGACTGTCTTGACATTTAGCAACAGACGAGCGTACTCGCCTCGTCATTTGCTAAAAACTATTTTATTAAACTTCCGAATCCACTTGAAATTTGCATTTACAAAATACTTTTTTGGCCGCAAAAATATCTTTTCAACAAAAATTAATCTGCCTTCAAAAACCCCTCTAAAACCTAAAAATAAACAAATCAAGTATACTGGTTACCAATATTGGAGTCGATGACTTAAAAAATAACAATTGGACCCAAAAAAAAATACACATTAAAATAAAAACCTTCCTTTTGAAGTCGATTAAAAAGCATACGTCACTTATAAACTCTGTTTATTCATTAGTATTAACCCCCATTTTCGTCCACAGAAAAACTCCGGCTGTCCTTATGCGTGGGTTGCGGTGGTCAGATCCACGACCAGTACATCCTGCGAGTGGCGCCGGACCTGGAGTGGCACGCCGCCTGCCTCAAGTGCCAGGAGTGCCGCCAGTTCCTCGACGAGTCGTGCACTTGCTTCGTTAGAGACGGGAAGACTTACTGCAAACGGGATTATACTAGGCAAGTCAAAAAATCATTGTTGTATCTAGTCGACACATTTTTATACAGACAAGGTAGTGACCCTACAAGTAAATTATTAGTACTAATACTAATTATAATTAGATTTTATATTATACTATATATATATATATATATATATATAGAATGAATGAATAAATGAGTCCCTATTTCCCTTGGTCACGCCATCACGCGTGAACGGCTGGACCGATTTCACTATTTTTTCGTTGTGTTTGTTATTGTCAGGAGAAGGTTCTTATGAAATAAAAAATTCAAAAAATTGCGCGGAAAATTTTAAAATTTAAGAAAACTTAACGAAAATATTAATTTAATATAACTGTCAATTGTTTGAAATAACTGTAGCGATTGACAATGCGCGCTGCAAATTCATAGTTATGACGGGACAACGTCCGTCGGGTCAGCTAGTTTATTCATAAAAATAAAAATTATTTTAATAGTTTGCTTACATATATTACAAAAGGGAAGCCGGTAGGAATCGGTTAATATAGACTTTTCTCCATTGACCCTATTGCACCTGTTAATAGTGATTCAGATAGTGTTGACTGACGAGATGTCACCGCTCATCGTACAATTGCTTCCATAATACTTAGCCAAGTTTGAACCAGCAAGAACTTCCAGTTATGTTCAGATTAGAGGCGATATTTCAATAATTCTATACACCTGCGACATATTTGGCAAGCTTCAGAATTTGCAAAAGTCACCTTGCCATGTTATACACGATAATTATTGCTTGCTGAAGATAAATTCTGCAAGTTTTCTTGCTAATCTAAACCCCGTTTTAGAAGACTATTGGATCCGAGAAAGGGGAAAGTGGTGTCGAATACCGGAAAACCGGAAAATCTATATCTATAAAATTCCGGTTTCTAGAAGTTTATAAATCTGTGTGTTTTAATCCAAAATAACTTCTGCAAGTTTACTTGCTAATCTTAATCCCCCTTTAGAAGTATAGTAGGTCTGATAAAGAGGAAAGTGGTGTCAACTACCGGAAAACCGGAAAATCTATGTCTAATAATTCCGGATTCCGGAAGTCTATAGATCTGTATCTTACTCTATATTCTTCCAGCTATTTATATGTTAAATTATAAACATCGAAACATTCACACACTTACGCATCACTTGAAGGCTAGTAGAATCGTGTTATAAAACTAACATAAAAACTGAAGGGATTATAAAATACCACATCAGTTTGTTTACATTGTCTATTAAAATATAATATTGTGACTCCACCTGTCTTGTCTGTACGTCATGCAAAAACATCATGCATCGCGTGTTTGTAGCCAGCTTAGCTGTAGAATTCTTTTTAATTACAACTACACGGTTACCACGGTTTTTCTTGCGTTCGAAAGTTCTCGAAGCTAATAATACGGGCATTATAACTGCATAAAACAAAAACAACCATTTTAATTAAAAATATTCTGAAGGTACATTCATAATTTTAAACACATCATATTAAAATTCAAATAAATATTTCGTGTTAGCGATATGAACAGACAAAGAAATAAAACATATTTATATCCATCTAGCATTTTTTTCCTTTTACTAAAACGGGAATATCATGTTTACTGCATGTGTTTCTTTGGCAGTAATTGTCTGGTCATTCGCGGTTTGCACTTGTATTCAATCTATTAATAAACCACAGAGTAAAATTGAAATACCATCGAGAATAACGGAAGAAAAGTCAACATCGGCACTTCATACCAAATGTTTACACAACGGATAGCCGAAAAGGTATTTCATAAGCGGACGCCAATCACAAATGCACTGGCGCCATTTTTTACACAAACTCCGGACTACGTAGACGGATTCACTAAAATAACTTGCATGTTTACCTTTTCACCCTTCCATTTCTCGCGGCAGAAATATAGTATTACGCATAGACAACGTATACGTGACAGCTGTCAAACTGACACGTGATGTGTGGCGTTTCTTACGCCGATAGTTTTAAAGGTTAGTTTCGATTGCACAGGATTGCATTATGTTTTAGACGGACGGGTTATAATTGTGCGTCGTATCTGTGATGTGCCGATGAGAAAACAAGCCGCCTCGGTCGGGCATTATGTATTTTGGCGCCAAAACAAACGTCAGTTTGACAGCGCGGCGGGCGGCGGCAACTTGATATGTCTATGGTAATGTTTGTTTCGGTTTACACCCGGCCGGATAAGCGGGTTTTCTATTACTTCTTTTTTTATTTCGTATATTTATTTACGTAATAAAAACTATGGATGACATGTGCATTAGGCATATTTCAAGTAATCTTATCAGAGATTAATATTGTTTGTTATTTCTGTGTCCTGGAGAATTTTGAAATCTTATCCCATACTCTTTACTTATCAGAACCCTGCGGCTTATGGACGTAATTGTGTTAACCCCTATCTGAACTATGGACTATCTTTGTTTTAAATCATTACCTCTGATAGGTCACGTGTTTATACCGCACTCCTTGGAATAAGGTTTGAAAAAGAATTGAAATACATTTATTATGCGGTAGGTATTCATATCGGAACAAGAGTTGCAACTCAAACCAGAACAGCTTCACAAGTATTGCGAAAAAGCAATTAATTCTTAATTACTGAAGACCCGAACTTACGATATTAGTGCAAAAGTACTTAACCTCATTTTTATGATGATTCATGAATACCTATCTCCAGACAATGAATTAACAAAGGTATAAACATGCCATACCCTAATGCCTCGTTTAGACTATCGGCGAATAATTCGCAGAATAACCTGATGATATGACTGAATCGTGAGTAAGGATCACAACCGAATAAGCTGTTTACACTATATTCGTGGCTGTTTATCTGTACCCGGCAAGTATTTAAATCAGGGGTAACAAATGAAAAAAAAAAGTGTTCAAACATACACATGCACATTTTTTACATTTTCTTGTCATGTGAAAGAGTTCAACTAAAATATGAACTAAAGCAGTATTCGACTTATTTAAACCAATGTGAACAAATAAGGCAACTACTATAATATGTTGTATAGATATGTATATAATCGTCCCAATTAGGACAGTTTTAAGTCTTCAGATTGCGCGGTCTAATGACATATCCACTTCTTAATTACATCATTGGCTAGCAATAGATCGATTTATTGGTTGCAATAGCCTCCGAGCCAAAGCTGTAAAGTACTTGTTAAAATTCTTCCAAACAATTAGCGATAATGAACTAAAAGTAAACATTTGAAGTAGGATGCCGTTAATTACGGACGTCGGCTTCCTAAGGATGTTTTAATTTTCAATAAACAGACAAAATTATTTGTTTTCCTATGGTCTATTCCGGCGCTACATTACACACAATTGATTAGTTTACGTATCCTTTTGTATTATAGCTCACTTTTCATCGGATAATATTCGTTAATTACTAACATCATTTGTGAATTAACAGGCAGTCAGACTGTATTGGTTTTTATAGGTACTTATTGCTTTTAGCTTTCGGCTTTACTGACATAATATTCCGTTGCCGGTACAGTATTGTGCAATTTCCAGGATAAAAAATACTTTATAGTATGCCAATAAAACATGAAGTAGGCATAACCATCTAGACCAAGCAAACCCGTGATAGAGCAAGTGCTATTTATTATGAACACGTAAACATATCCCTACATACATATTATATAGTACAATATACCCTGTCGCCTCTGTCAGAACGCGATAAACTCTAAAACTACCAAACAGATTGCGAAGAAATTTAGTATGGAGATAGTTTGAGACCCTGGGATGGTCATAGGCTATTATTTATCCCGGGAAAATATATAGCAAGACTTTAATCCCGGAAAAACTTTTACACGCCTAGCTAACTAGTTATCGCATAAATATATCTATCAATATTAATATCAATCAACGTACCTACAGACTGCAAAATGGTCTAGACCAGGCAAAACCTGACTAGTCTAAGTAAAACCGTAGAGGATGGTAAGTTATACCTCCTACCGCCGCCCTCCGCCCTGCAATTAGCGTAATGCGATACCGCCGCCCGCTCTCCGCTTACTGTTGTTTTAGTACAGAAATATCTTCGTCGATTTGTGAATTGTACGACTGTCATTTTGACATATTTTCTGTTGTTAATATCGGCTTTAAATATTGCTGGCTCATTATAGTTATGTTATATGTTATGTGAACTAATATATAAATACAATTATACACGTGCTTCTGTATTTTTTTTCTTTGTAAATATCCAATAGTCCTGATAGATAAATATAAGGGGATCGATAAATTATTTTCTTTTCTGATTTTTATCAGAATAATTAATTCGTCAAACATAGATACACATTACATATCTTAAATAAATAAAGTAGGGCTCTATGATTCGACTTAAAGCGTACAAATATTAGTTTAAATAAATAAATAAATAAAATGCTTTATAAATCACGAAGGCGAATATAGTTGCACTTATGATAAGTCAAGGTACATGAGAATATTTAATTATTATAACTAAAGAACTACCCGAAGAAGAAAGGCAGAAAGAAACCCCGGCCTTTTTTGTCATTAATTGTCCAGTTTGTTTGTTACCAACATGTACATTTTAATTTTAAATTTTGCAACATAAGTAAACATTAACATGGAACCTTACAACTTCAGCCATCAATATGTAGAAAATAAAAAAAAAAAGTTTTTAGCGTTGTACGATGTCGAACTACTTCAAATTTATGTTATTAACTTTAATAATTATGTTAATTACTTTGTTTAACAGTCGGTATGCCTTTCAACTCTTAATTAAACTTTATCTTAATAAAAAACATAATAACGGGGAGCAAAAAATCTTTAACTCATATCAAAAAAGAAATATTAGGTACTTAAAATTTTAAGTACATAATATTTTATTCTGTGTAAAAATCAATAGTGACAAACTGTTTACAAAATTATCTCAGTAGGTGTTACTCGCGGCTTCAAACAGGGATATATAAACCAATGTATACATTTCTGGGATAAAAGTAGCCAATATCAATAGCGAAGGCTTCATACAATCCGATTCCTGCCGGCTTCCCATTTGTAAAATCAACTATCATTAGAACGATTTGCAGGCCTCATTTATACATATTCGTTCCTAAATATGTTGCGTTTCATTTCAGAAAATATCGCCCTTCGCCACTGTTCTATATTAAATCAAGGACATAATCTGTGTGCCAAATTTCATCGTATCCGAAGATATAATAATATAATAATAATATGAACCCTCTATTAAATACTGTCCCACTGCTGCGCACGGACCTCCTCTACTACTGTGAGAGATTAGGCCTTCGTCCACCACGCTGGTCTAATGCGGATTGGTAGACTTTACACACCTTTAAAGCTCCTATAGAGAACTTCTCAGGTATGCAGGTTTCCTCCCGACGTTTTCCTTCACCGTTAAAGCAAGCGATAATTCACAAAGAATACCCACACTTACCAAAACGATTAGTATAATGCAAAAATTCGTGTAGCGCTGTTCAAATAGCTAGGCTTATGAATTACGAATATATTTTCAAATAGGCCTGGTAATTAATCTTCAATATTGACATGGCGCCAAAATACCTGAATAATAGATAACATTATCGATAAATCTTGATAATCTTATCCGATATTGTACGGCTACATCGCCGAGTTTTAATTATATTTTGATAAAATTGAATTTACTAACTCATTGCCTGCTTATGCTTTGAAAATGTATTCTTATATTTTAAATGCGAATGTTTGTATTTGATACTTAGTCACGCAAGTACGGCTGGATCTTTTTTTTTTGTTGCTTTGAATGACGAGACAAGCTTGCCGTTCGACTGAGGGTAAGCGATACGACCGCCCATAAACAGTAGAAAAACCATCCATCACCATGAATTACAAAGTATTGTTTGGTATTCCACTGCGCTCGCCATCCTAAGACATGAGATGTTAAGTCTTATAATGTCCAGTAGTTACAATGGCTACAATGTTTTTCAACAGTGACTACACACAGCTGCTTGGCGGCATAAATAGACATAGCGGTGGAACCTATCGAGGCAGACTCTCACATATGAGACCTACCACCAGTGATCTGGATGACATCAAGCAGATATAAATTATATTCTGGAATAGGATATAGGCTTTTTATCTCGGGAAAATATATAGCCGGGCTTTTATCCCGGACAACTCCTTCAAGCTAACGAAGCCGCGAACATAAGCTAGTGTAAAATATTTGTGAATTCGTTTAAAGATATTTCTTGACGGAAAACAAATACATCACGCGTTTATCTTCGAAGGGGTATGCAGAGGCGCTACCATGGCACCCACTTTTCGCGTGTGTTCCGTCGCGTGATGTGATAGGGGGCGAGCCTATATTTCTTGTCGGATAACTTAATACATACATACATTATACATAACATCACGCATTTATCCCCTAAGGGGTATGCATGCTCCGGGCTGATACTGAGCAGAAAAAACCCAAATATCACTTTGCCCGACCCGGGATTCGAACCCAGGACCTCAGAGCGCTATTGTACCGGACATGTAATACAACTACGCCATCGAGGCAGTCATAATAACTTAATAAATAAGTGTAATTCTTCCGATCATTTTTAGCAACGTGAATGTCGTGTTTCGGTTTGAAAGCACCAAATAAATTACTGTTTTGAAACATAACATTGAACTTCTCAAAGTAATAAGCGTAAAGCAAGATCGCTTGGTATTCTTGTTTAATATAAAAAGCATAAAGCAATTCGATTAGTTCGTTATTATTTTTATATCAGACAAGAAACTTCATGGCTTAGGTATTAATACACTCACGCCATTTATTTCTTAGGTTTAAGAGGTACAACCGAGGTACCCTCTTTTCCCCAAGTATTCCGACTGATGATATGATAGCACAGTCGCCAAAAAAAACCCTTTCCCCTACCCAGGACTCGAACACGGGACCTCAAAGTATTGTATCGCGCACTCAATACAACTTCGCCACCGAAGCAGTTAATTCTCGTTATTTAATTACAATAAAGCCAATCGGACTTGGGAAAATAAGAAAAGAGCTGATGGTCTTCAAACATCCGAATAGATCTTTCTAAATTATATCTATGAACCATCTCGGTCAGTTCAAATTAAAAAAAAATAAACGGTTTAAAATCGATACATTCGTATGGAAGCTACGATGCCACAGACAAACATACAAATACATACCTTAAACTTAAAACATTCCTGTTCTACCGTTGGGGGTTAAAAAAAAGGATCTACATCACTCAAGTCCTTAAAATAATTGCAACACAATGCTTTCGTCACTTTAATATCATACTTAGATTAGGTACACTAACTATAAGTCTTTCAAACAAGTCTATACACTGCTGCCTAGCGGCAAAATAAACAAATGCCTATCGAAGCAAATCCTCGCATAAAAGAGACTTGCCGCAAAAGTTTCACAATTTTTAATTTATATAAATTCAATCATACTAGATTTTTTTAAGTGGTGTTCAACAGAGTTGTCTAACTAGCAGTGGCAAAATATGTTTTTCCCGAAAGGGAAACCGACAGTACAGAGGTACTTATATGTATAAATGCGGCCTGCAAATCTTTCTAATGATAATTAGATTCTACAAAAAGTTTCCATAAAGGCAAGCCGGCAGGAATCGGTTATATTAGTCCTACGCTGCTGCCATTTATTCGCTTCACCGACGTGAACAGCCTTTCCTATAAAAAACATTTAAACATTATTCATATCTAAGAAAATTGCATCATTCATTTAAAAAAAATAGATTATATATCGCATTATTTCCCATGGGAACAAATACCGTAATGAAAAGTAGAATATACAATCCAGAACACGATATATCCGTGTGACAAATATCACCCGAATCCGTCCAGCTAATAGTTCGTTTACTTCTAACAAACATATTCACAAACTTTCGCGTTTAAAGAAAGAAATAAAATTATCTAATCATATATGAAAGCAAAATAAACCAGATATTAATTCACAGATTATATTTAGATAAAAATCGATCTCGGATTATTCGATTGAAGAATTGATTGGAATATTATACGTGTGATATTATCTCATGATCGTTACAAAATGATAAAGAAAAACTGATCAAATATACAATGAAGTTTAAAATCAAGGAATGCTATCTAGCCCGAATGTCGGCAAGATATAAGCGTTGAAGGATAATTCACATGCAGATTTATGTCTAATACGACATATACAGGAAAATATCGTTTCTTATGCTCAATATGTCGTGTGATACATTGGGTTCACATAAGATATACTATATGTAGTAAACAGTGCCAGATTTATATTTTAGATGAGTGTAGGCCACTTATTTCCGCCGCCCCATGTAGGTAGGGTTATGTATGTATGTAGGTTTCTAAAATACTTAATAATTTTCCATTTTTTTGTATTATGGAACTAAAGTTAAATAAACGAATGATAATTAAGTGAGCGTCCTCTGAAATCTGCCGCCCATAGGCCGCGGCCTATGCAGCCTTTTTACAAATCCAGGACTGTTTCTTATTTATCTGTAATAGTATCTAAAGCTCAAGAGTTTGATTGTTTAATCGCGCTAATTTGAAGAACTACTCAACCGATTTTGATTTTTTTTTCATTAGTAAAAAGCTACATTACTCCTGTTTGGTATATACCATTTTTTATATCGGGAAAAAAACTGCACGCGGGTGGAAGCGCGAGCGAAAGCTAGTATAATTGAAAGATATTGTGAAAATAGATGTTTGTTAGAAGTAACCGCTGAACAGATTTGCATAAAATTTTGCATCTAGACAGACCTCGTCTTGACTTAATATATAATAAAGTATTTTTTTTAGAAAAGTATAAATTAGAAAATTTATACCGAGATAGTCTTTGACGCTGGTCAAACCGTGAGCATTCAAACATCTATTACGACATAATATGTCCGTATTAAAAAACCGTTTCTTAAGTTCAGTATTTCGTGTGAGACAATTTGTCCGTTCCCTAGCAATTTATAGACAGCTGCAAACATAATTTGAAAGTATTCAGGTATTAAATATGTTATACATATTACGGACAAAATATTTCTGCTATTGATCTCATTTCGAAAATTCTCACACAATTGGAGAGCTACATTATCTTTAAATGCTATAATTTTAATCTAGGATTAGATATGAATTCAGGCGAAGACCTATCCATATATAACATGCATAACTGCCGCACATGGCCTACACCTAAACGGGTAAAAAATTTCGCAAATAAATAATCATAAAAACTAAGCGAAATTAAAAAAGCAAATAAAATAATCAAACGCGTATAAACTTAAAAAACAGAATATATCTTTTCATCCCTCGAAAATAGCTTTTAAAACCCCTAAAAACATCATGGAGTTACCTCTAAGTGTTCTATCCCCACCCGGGGGCCGCCACCCTACCAATCTTGCTAAAAGCGTCATCTATAGGTAGGGTTAAGTTGGATACGACCGCTAGGGGCCGCCTATTTATTTTTACTCACCTTCATCGAGAGTTTGTGGAATCGGAATATTTTGTGTTTTCTTTTTATGTTGATTGCTTTCTGGTATGTTTTTTTAGAGTAATAGTTTGTGTAGTAGAGGAGGCCCGTGCCCAACAGTGGGACAGTATATAATACAGGGCTGATATTATTTATAGTTTGTGTGATTTTTATAGCCATATTTTTTGTTTATACGAGCATGGCGAAGTAATCCCATTACACCTGATGGTGCGTGGAATGGGTCCAATAGAATGTCGATTGACAAGAGATGATTACCCCTCGGCAGTCGACACAGTTATGCCGGCCTGTTGGAACCGGATATACACAGGCTGATACCAGAACGCGACACACTTACGTGGGCTACTATGGCGGGTTTTAACGCATTGTGTACGGTGGAAGCTATCCGGGCGGATATAAATTATATCCTACCACAAACATGCATATTACACCATAAAATCCTTGCAAAGGTTCCATCATTTAACTTCAAATTACAAAGATTTTTCATGTACAGCGGTTGTCTTCCTAAGACATAAGATGTTAAATTCCATAATTGCCCGGTTGGGTCGTGCCTACCCCAGAACTCAGAATGATGTTTTCAAAAATAATTTCAAAAGCAAAATCTCTGAAAAATATTGCTTATCATTTTTAAATGTTATAGTAAATTATAATTAACAAATTACGAACAATTGGTGTTTGTTTTTTTAATCTTTTAACGATCCTGGAACATATTCACGTCTTGTATTTGGAAAAGGAGATTTTCGGTGGTCTAATGCCGGCATAATTGTGCCGATTAGCGAGGGGTGATCATCTCTCGTCAGTCACCATTCCATCTGAATCCCGCTTCGATTACCATCGGAGAAAGTGGGGTCACTTTACAGTGCACATATGAAAAAATATTTGATGTATTAATTGTTTGCCTCGGTATCAAAGTTGTTATTACGGCACGACTACAGTGCAATAGTCCGGTGGGTGTTGTGTTCGATTCCCGGGTCGGGGAGTGATATTTAGGTTTCTACTCAGTTCCAGTCTGGAATTTGTGCTTGATATGGAGATAGGCTCGCCCCCTATCACATCATGGGACGGGATACATACAGCGGAAAGTAGATGCACCGGTTGCGTCTCTGCCTACCCTATCGATAAAAAAGGCGTGAGTCTGTAATTGTTTTTATTTTGCCGGCAGGTTATTCGGAACAAAATGCGACAAGTGTGGATCGTCGTTTAGCAAAAACGACTTCGTGATGAGGGCAAAGACGAAAATATACCACATAGACTGCTTCAGGTGTTGTGCGTGCGCGAGACAGCTTATACCAGGTGAGAGCGGGTTCGATTTTTTTCGTGACATTGTATAATATGAAGTACTGATGACAGAAGTAATCTTAATGTGGTGTCGAAACTGATAAGGTCATGCGCCACTAAAAGCGTCAAGTTATATGGAGAACGAGAAAAGTATGAATTGTAGGTAAAGTTGAGAGCACATGTGCCTCCCACTCTAACAATAACATAGAGCAGAGCGTAACTGAGCGTACGGAATATTAGGAATGGAATTGGTGTATTCGAGTTTCGACATACGGGAATGATTGATCAAGCAAGTCAAGTCAAAGACTTGGGACTGTGGTTGCTTTACATTTGGCAACTTTTTTTATATCTGGGGGGGGGGGGATGACAGTTGCCCCTCCCTTTTCCTCCTTGTGCGCCACTGACCGCGGTTTACGTTTAGAAAAATAATATAAAATACCTCGATAAAATTCGAAAACACCTTCGTAGACCTTATGCTGTCCCTTATTATTCCGTTTTCTATTAAATCCATCCCATGGTTGTCTGTAAGAGATTGCCTTGTGCGATAAGACCGCCATATGTACTATTTTCTCTTTTCTTGTTACATTATTTTTATCCATGGTGTACAATAACGAGTAAAAAAAAGTAGTTTCATTTAGATCTCCAATATTCTATTCAATATATTTGTAGTCGGTAAGTGCCTAATATTATTGTTTCTTCAGGTGACGAATTCGCGTTAAGAGAAGGCGGGGCCTTGTATTGTAGAGAAGATCACGACGTATTAGAAAAGGTAATGCATACATCGCACTCTTAATAAAATAAGGACCTATTTCAAAATAATAACTTTGTGGCAGTCGTCGGAAAACAAATTTTTGTTTGCTACCTTTTTTCAAGTTGCTATAAAACTGATCTTATTAAAGATAGGTAAAAATTAAACCTATAGAATGAAACAAAAAGCGAAAAAACTAATAGGTCGCAAACAAAAATTGGTTGTTTGACGATTCACACAAATTGGCAATTTTGAAATGAGTCATTATTTTACTTAGAGTGCGGCATATATCTACTAAGTATGTTTATATTATATTATATACGGTCCATGTGAATTTCATACTGGTGTAGACTGCCTGGGTGGCGTAGTTGACGAAACACACTTGGCGAAAAGTGGGTGCCCTGGTTGCTTCTCTGCATACCCCTTCGGCGATAAATGCGTGATGCTGTGTGTTTGTGTGTGTGTGAATTTAATTTCTATACATCATTATTTGTACCCCTTTACTCGTTAAAGGCAATTTATTAATCATCAAATAAAAGTTATTCGTAGTCCCGATATGAATAAAGGTAAAAAAAAACAGTTGTATGGTTAAAGCTGCCCAATTGTCTTAGGTACGTTTACGTTCAGGTAATAGTTTGTTTGATGGTTTTTATCTGACTTGAAAAATTACCCTTAAAGAATACAACTATAACATATTTATGGCTTTTTTTTATTGGAATGTCTAGGACTCGGCTAGCTATCAAAGTGAGGGTACGACAATTATTGATGAATGGAATGGAAGAGTTACCTCCTTAATTCATTGTATATAAGTACCTGTTATGTGTTATTGTATATATTTTATGTTATATCTACATTTAATATAATTATAATTGATTAATAATTTTATATATCATACTTTTTTTTGGGTTTGATTATAGCTTCAATTATGTTTGATGCAGCTTGTTTATTGTTGCACCACCCTAAGGTTGAGAAAGAAAGCTTTAAGCATTAAGTACGCCTTTGTATATCAATTGCATTTGAAATCCAAATAATAAAAATAATGTAAAACAGCCAGTATTATAAAAAAAGAACATTCAAATTTCGAAAAATTATCACATAACACATTATTTATTGTCCACAGAATACAAACTAAAAACAGCTTAAACAATTTATTGTCTACAGAGCGCAAACGAAAAAATGCTCACACTATTTATTGTCTACAGAGTGCAAACACAAGCGGTGCCAGCAGCGGCAATGCGGAGAGCAACAACAACACAACACTTAGTAACAACAACTCACACCATCCCCACGAGCTCGGCTCAATGTCCGGTGAGTATTAACCGACTTGAAAAAGGAGGTTTGCTTCGAGAATTGTGAGATTCCTTTTACCATCGGGGGTTTTACTTATTCTCTTTTATGAAATCCAATAAATAAATAAATAAGGCATCAGCGTATGATCCTCGAAGGAAAGAGGCTATTTCTTCAAAGGCTGATGATGTCGATGATTCCTTTAGTATTATGGATGTTCGCGGGAGTGGAGACAAATTGCCATCAGATGACTTATTTTTAATGACGCTTACGAGATCTCGACCGCCCATAGCCTGTCAATATCTGCAATTTGAAATAAAGCAGACACCCTTCCGGCCTCAAAAGAAATAAATAAAGTTATTTGGAGCTCAAGATATCTACACGAAACGCATTCTGTCGCTTCACATTACTTTCCTGTGGACTTTATTACCTCGGTCGGGCCACAATATAAATTTTCTGTAGAACGTCTGCCGGGTGTTGGTGGTCTACAGGGTGCCTCGTGTGAAATCACGCACTTGTCTGGCAAAAGGCTAGGTAGCGCCACTCTGCCGCCGGCTATCTCTTCCAATATTTGTCAATTTATCACAAACACCTACGATTAGTGCTGTTATCGTTTATCGATACATCCACGAACATTCGAGTGTCTATCGATAATCTATTCGCGATCGTGCCGTGATTGGCAGATAGCGCTTTGATGTACGCCGCCAAAGCGGCCGACGCTTTGATACCGCCGCGCCGTGTGACATTTCGGTTATGTTCTTTTATCGTAATTAAAAAAGTTTAAGTAAGAACATTGAGTCATGAGTACGGATCGTAAAATCGATGTAGAGAATAGTTTATCGCGTGACTTCTTGAGAAATGAAAGTTATATTTGTAGCGACTAACGAGGTTAAATTATAATCAGTAATACGAGCTGACAATATAGTTTTGTACATTTTTATATATATTTAATTTCAAAGGTGGTAGGTCCCTCGTTTTTAAATTTTTAGCTGTCCGATCTACATCCGTAAAATAGTTTAATTTTAAAATCTAACATTCGCGTAAACTTAAGTCATCATTACACCTATTTATTATTCGACCTGGGGATAGAACCAGGTCGAAAGCAGTTTACAGCACATATACAACTATTTAGAGTCTAAAACTTATAGGAATATTAAATAAATTACTAAACAAATCCAAAATCCCTCTAGACTGACAATTCACTCATCAACTTTCGGTCAGGCACTCCCCCTTTGTACCCCATACATGAAAATTATGTGTTTAATAATTGATAAAGTATTAAAGTCCATCTGGATTACAGAGGTGTGAAGTAAGGATTAACTGGACTTCACTCGCCCCTTCGAATTAGTTACCCCTTTTTGGTAATTATGAGCGGTCAGGGTTGTCGCTTTTGTCTTTGTCTGCTGATTAGGGCACGATAATAAGGAATACGAAATTTATCAAGTTAGGTGTAATTCTGGATTAAATTGAATCCGGCTTAGCCCGATTTCGGTTTTAAACTCAACGGAGATCAGCTAGGTGTGCATGAGATATTGTGCACAAGCGTGTGCGCAATACACAGGTGCTCTGTTCCTTCACTCTCATAGTCCGGTGAGACGGCAATCCGGCATGCCCAATGAGAGATCAGGCGCAGGACAAACGGCTTTACGTGATTTCCAAGGAACAAGGGTATCACACCGCTAACTTCCTAACTCCGAGCTGCTATTAAGTAATTTTTAATATGAAAAAACTCAATCAAAGTTATATTTGGCCCGACCTGGGATTCGAAACCGGGACTTTAGCGGGGCATGTGTTGAAAATATTAGTTATTTATAGATGATCTTTGGCATTAAATTAGCAGAGGTAAAGACGAGTATGTGGTTTCATTTAGCAACGCAATGTCAAAATGACCCTGTATTATACAACAGTCTTCCAAATAGCCTCCACAATGCAACAATATCGGCTTTATGCGAGGCTCTGAGCGACAGATTTTTTTTATCAGGCAGGCAATTTGTTTATCTGATATGCCTGTATCCTGCAATTCTCTCGATTTCATTGCCTAGCAAAATATTTGTCAAGTTTGTTCTTAAAGGCGTTTTATGCTGAGACCGAATCCTATGGGAGCTTGTTGGTAACGAGGATATTTTTACCGATTGCAGAAGTGTTCTATTTTTACTTTATGCCCTTTGCAAGCGCGAGGTGCCACAAAGCATAAGATCCTAATCAGCCCATTCGCCATCCCTTAAGGCCTCTAGCAGCTTATTTATGATCTATTCCAGATTCGGGCAGCGAGTCTGGCTCTCACAAGAGCGGCCGGGCTCGGACCACCGCCGCTGCAGACGGCAAACCGACCAGAGTTCGCACTGTTCTTAACGAGAAACAACTGCATACACTCAGGTAAGAAATTCTAGATTTAATAGAGTTCGTCAAATTTTAGTTACAATCAAATGAGCCAAATGGATTTGACCATAAATTAATAGTCCAGGTCCTAGATTAACATAATAACTATTTCTAAACTATTTCGTCTATTTCAAAAATGCATAACGAGACACTAGTTCTGGAAAACGATATTTAAGGCAGACGATTTTTTTTATATGTACACAGCAAGATGACTCCTGCGCCTGATGGTAAGTGGAGTGGGGTCAAATAGAATGACAACTGACGAGAGATTACCCCTCGACAGTCGACACAATTATGTCGGCCTATCAGCTGAACCACTACCAATTTCGATAAAATTTTGTATGGAGATAGTTTAAGACCCTGGGAAGTATACAGACTTTTTAACCCAGGAAAATATATAATAGAACTTTAATCCCGGAAAAACATTAACCAAACCCACCTAGAAGTAAATATCTATAGTAAAATGTATCCCACAGGACATGCTACGCAGCAAATCCTCGTCCAGACGCACTAATGAAGGAACAACTGGTAGAGATGACGGGACTCAGCCCGCGCGTCATTCGCGTCTGGTTCCAGAACAAACGGTGCAAGGACAAGAAGAAGACAATCCAGCTCAAGATGCAAATGCAGCAGGAAAAGGTGATGAGCTTTGATGTATGTGAATATGTTTATATGATGGTGGTTGGTGAGCGTGATAACTCTGAAAATGTTGACTTCGAATTGGTAATTAATACATTTGATTTTGTTTGTTTGAGACGTGAATAAGGAATTTATTTGGGGGATATATCTTTGTAGTTGTCCACGAAAGTAGCTGAACAAATTAAACCCTTCAAAATTCTTAACTTCAATCGAAATATTGTTTTTTCTTTATCTAAAATAAAGTTAACATTGAGTCCTAAGTGACCATGAAGGTTGTGAAGTCTTCGAAACAGGAGAAAACAAAAATATTAAAACCGCGATAAAATCTAAAAAATAGTTTAAAATTAATGTCTAACATTCAAGTAAATACTAAGTAATCATTATAAAGTTTAAATTGTAAAAAATATTTTGGTAAAGAAAAAAGGATTATTTATACGGACGTGAGTTTAAAAGCGATTTGAATTTGTTTCGCTATTTTTGCAGCTTACAAAAGTTTCAGTTTCAACAATATGTTCTTTTGCTTGAATTTGGTTGGTTAATTCTCTCTTTTAATGAGTATAAATAGGGAGATCTATATTCACGTCATGTTTGAATATTCATATACCTAAGTATATTTATCAGTTTGTACCCACTTTTAGAGTTATCATGTCTATGCCAAACTCCATTGAATTATTATTATATTAATATAAATCCTTCAGAACTTCGTAGCTTTTTCTAAGATATATCGACTACTAACTAATATGACTTGTAGTTATAAATATATAATTACTTAATCAATTTATAAATAGTAAGGGCCTGTTTCACAAGTTTCTGTTGAATGATATTTGTCAGTTATTGTATTAAACAGCTAAAGTAGGTAGCACTCATTTTATCCACATTTATTTCGGAGCGTAAGTTAGAGTGTGACTTTTGTATTTGGCCGGCTTATACATTTACATATGTAACGTTAAGCATTTACTCAAAAGTTGTGAAACAGACCCTTAATATTTTACATAATTCATATCTATTTTGGAAACATTAGAATTTTACTGGTGATAGGTCTCTCATATGTGAGAGTCCACCTAGGTAGGTACCACCGCAGTGTCTATTCTGCCGCCAAGCAGCAATCTATAGTCACTATTATGTTCCGGTTAGAAGGACTTTGTAGCCAGTGTAACTACTGGACATAATAAGACTTAACATCTCATGTCTCAAGATGGCGGGCGCAGTGGAATACCAAACTATACTTTGTAATTCAAGGTGTTGGATGGGGTTTCTGCTGTTTATGGGCGGTCGTATCGCTTGTAATGAGATGAACGGTTAACTCGTCTCGTCACTTACAGCAATAAAAAAAAATCCACACCTCCGAGGAAAAGGCAGCTCTTCGCGCCCACACCAAATAATCCTCCATTTTTCACAGGAAGGTCGTCGCCTGGGGTACATGTCGATGGGGGTGCCCCTAGTGGCAGGGTCCCCGGTGCGTCATGAGCCCGCAGGGTCCCTCGCACTGGAGGTGACGGCATACCAACCCCCGTGGAAGGCGCTATCGGATTTCGCCCTTCATGCTGATCTCGATCGGGCCCCTCATCACAGCGCGGCTTTCCAGCAGTTGGTTAGTCAGGTAAGGGTTTCTTAGTACTAAAATTAATCAAAGCTTACAATATAAACTACCCTGTCAAAATGAATTGAGACGAATTTAATCAGTAATCACTTTATTCGAATCTATCAAATCGGTTTGTTGACCGCGCCTAAAAATTAAAGATACATAAACAAAAATCGATGTATTTTGCTAAAATCATGAAAATATATACATACTTAGTATCAGAATAGTTCATTTTTATAGTTGTTATGATTGGTCTATCAATTATTTATATAAAAGAAATGCATATTACTTAGTCCAAAATATAACCTCTTTAGCGGTCGGGAATAAATTACATATTTTGATAAACATGAGTAAAAATATTAGATACAAATCTTGTCGTTGATATAGAACTGGAACGCAAATGTTCGAAGCACGTTATTAAAATAATATTACAGAATAGATTATTCTCGAATCTACTGATTATCTTACAATTTCAAACACAAACTTACCATTAAATTTAGCAAATCATTTGATGTTTTTTTTTCAGATGCATGGCTATGACGTGCCGTCGCTCCCTCCTCCGCGGCCACCTCATGGTGGAGAAGACAACTACGTCACGTATCTGGAGAGCGATGACAGTCTGCCCCCCTCGCCCTAGTGCCGTCTCACCTAACGCCCTCTCTTAATCGGAGTAGACAAATATCATTTGGCACGCTAGTACTAGAGGGCGCTACTGGGATTATTGGATTATTCGAATTCATGGTGAAAACCTATAGTGCAAGAATGAATGTTACATTATCTTAAAAATGATACTGATAATATAGTTATTCGTCGTTAATGGGTTCGAATATCGATTATCGATATAATGTTAAATGAAATGTACCTATGAAATGCACAAGCTTTTATGTGTTTGTTAGTGCTGTCTGTAAATTCAACATGTCAAAAGTATTACAGTTAAGCTATTTATAATAATAAATAATTGTCCTGCATTTTAATTTTAATATCTCAATGTTGTAAACCTTTCAATACAACAGCTAGATAAATAAAATTTGAACGAGTTTTTAATGGTGAAAGCGCACAAGTATTTTAAATCAACTGATCAATACGGAACAAGCGCCACGCAAGTTGTTATAATAATAATTTTCTTGTATAGTTTTGTGATGTTTACCATTAGTTTGTTAGTTTAAATATTTAATTCTTTCTATGCTGGCATGGACAGCTTTTAGAAAATTCTTATTTGTTATTGTTATTACTGTGCCGAAATAATCACTAGCTCAAGGTATTTGTAAATTGTTGAAATATTACTTTCTTGGCAACACACCTAACAATTATTTTTATTATTTAGTAGAAATCAGTGATGGTAGAATAATTGAATATTTCAAAGTATGTATAATAATTATATAATGACGGTAACAAATGCCAGAATAGAGAAAGTTAAATAAATATCGAGATCTGTTAGCGACGTATATTATGTATATAAATATTTGTAAATATGATTGTAAAAATTATCAATTTATTGTACTTAATGTTAGTTATAAATAGTAGATTGCCTGTAGAATCAACTGTTTCTCTACCCTTAGTTAAACGATTATAATATGTCAGTATATTGTGAACAGATTTGGAGTGAAAATAACTCTATCTGTTGTAAAATCAGCTCATAGCCTAACAGACTCTCAACCAATATACTGTCATATTTCAAGTGACATAAGGATGCAGTTGGTTTAACAATCAATCTATCATGTAAGAATGCCTTCAGCGAATTTTGTGTAGATTAAAAACCAGTCATTTTGTAAGTTTTGGGGTATTTTAAATGTAAATAATTGTCATTGCTTAGTACTGTAAGATTTCTTTAAACAACACATACGTATATTAACTCTTTTGTAAAAACTAACAACAGTTTATGCATGGGAATAAATAGATAGGTATGATTGTTTACCATTAAAATAATGACTAGGTTCACAAGTTTTGAAATTTGTGAAATTTTAATCAAGATTCTGGCCGCATTCGACAGATGTCGTTATGAAATGTTTTAATACCCAATAGATGGCGGTATTAAGAAAAATACATAATAATAATATTGATAAATGTATTCCCATACATAAATTGTTATTACAACTGATGTATAATTCAAAATATGCTAACTTTATAGAGATTACCAGATGTTAATTTATTATGTAGGTAAAATACACTGTACTTAGCATTGTGAGCATAATAATAATTATAATATTGAATACGTAAAATGTATTTTTATTCCATTATTATTGAAATATCCCTCTACAAAATATGTAATAAATATCTAATCTCTGCTTAATGCTATTCTTATGATTTATAAAGTTTAATTAAGTATTTTCATGGACAAATAAACAAAGAATTTTCTTATAGTAATATTAGACTAAATTGAAGCCCAATAGACCAAAATACTTATTTTAAATCTGCGTAGCCATGACCAATAAGATGGCACAAAATATTTTATATCCTTGCAAAATATTTTGTGCAACATTTTTTAAGCATGGCTTACATTGCACAGTTAGAAAGGCTATTAACTGTTAGGTGACAGGTAATAGCAATCTTTATGCAACATTTTTGAAAAAAATACCCATGTTTAAGAAGGAATACCGGATCAAGGGCAGGTGGAAGTTCACAGCGGCTTAAATGTTTTATAAATTTATAAAAGCGCCACCTAGTGAATATTATTAAAAATATTTTAGGAATTAGACTTGTAATTAATGTTAGAAGAAACGGAAAAAAAACGTCCACGGAATTTACCTTCCATAAGTTCAAAATAAAAGAATACAATATTATTATTGTGCAAAAATATTGTATTAAAAATATTGGTAATAATAATATATATTGATTTCATATTTCGGTAATCATATTCATAATAATAATATTTATTTATATATTTCGATAATCAGTATGTAGCTATAATGTTGTCAGTTCTTAAAATAAACATGATAACCACTGTCAATGACAACTGATAACAACTGTCATATAATAAAATCTACCGCCGCGCCGGCTGAACTTCCATCAGAGCATAGAGATAAGTTTGCAAACAGTTGGCAAGTGTGGTTTAAAAACCAGGAGCCTAAATGTTTATTTTTAAAATCGCGAATTTCTCTAAGCAAGTAGTGTAAATAATAAAAATGAGTGGAAATATCAATGAAAGTGATAAGTTGAAGAGGAAAAGAGGAGTTGAATTGGTATGTTTTTTTATTTATAATTAAATTGCAGCTACATATTATGTGATTAAATTATTTAATTTTTTAAACATCCAACTTTTATCATCTTGCGGAAATCTTTGAATTTCTTACTTATATACTTTTTTATTTATAAACTAAAACTCGGTCGATTTTGCAGAAATAACGTTATATTAAATTAGTTTCAGTAATATTATGTGTCCTACGCATTCACGGGTGTGAAAATAAATATCTGTAGGTGAGAACTCCCTGAATTCTATAGTTTCTCTTTAATAATTAATAGTCAAGATATTATGACCAAGTAGGAATAACTAATGACCAAATAATATGTATACTCACTCACAAAAATATCTGGAAAATGTCAAAACTTCAAAATGCTTTTACGTTTACTTCAATTTAAATAATATTTTTTCTTTATGTCTAAAATTAAGTAAAATTTTTAAAATTTATTTTAATGCGAAAATGATTATTGGTATGAACAAAAAAGATTAAGGGCATTTTGAAATTTTGAATTTTGTCGGCTACTTTTGTGCCTGGCTACAATAAAGTTGGTCTCAGAGCAGTTTTTGTAATACTTGGTTCTGGGGAAAGTAATTATAATAGTTATGCTGGAAAATCTTACTCGAGAAAGAAAAACCAAAAATTATCATCAGTTTTAACATTTCATCATCCATTAAAATTAAAAACCTTATTTATTTATAACCAACTACTATCAACTATATTGATAGGAATTTACATTCATAAATATTAATAAAATTTATCTTGTAGGTAAATATTAATAAGAAAGTTTTGAGTTGACAAGAAAAAAATAACTATGTGAGAACCTCTTCCTTTTCTAAAGTTGTTTAATAAACTAAAAACACCACGATTGTGATTTCCATGCCAGAAGGGCAATTCAATATTCTATAATATCTGTTTGGTTGTACAAATACATGCATGCATAATCTTCTTCTTCTTCTTTTAAAAAAATGGCTCCACCGTTTTATCGGTGATTTTGCCAATGTCGAGTAGGTAATGCATAATCTTAATATAAGTTTTAATAAGCCATAATTGTGTCAACTGTCGAGGGCTAATTGTCGCTCATCAATCAACATCCTAATGGACCCTGCTCTAATTACTATCTGAAAAAAAAATGACATATACCCTTCAGTATGTATATTTGTCTTTTGATAATAAAATTTATTTTATATGATGGCAATAAGTTATTATCAGGTAATATTCTTGTTAATTTTATTGGCTGTTATAAAAGATATAATATTGTCAAGTCATGCCCCTTTGAAGTAATTCGTGGAAAGCAACTATTTAAATAACCTTATGGATGGATCAACTGATTGGCAGGTTTGGAACATAGTTTCTTATTTGAATTAAGCAAATGTTCTAGAAATTACTAAATTAAAATAAATAAATATCAGGTTTTTAATATTAGTCTAGAGAGGGACCTAAAGGTTACTCTCCACCATACCCTCATAGAAGATCTTTCTCAGAATAAAAGTCTCACTGTGTAATTTTGCCAGATAAAAACACTCTCTATGTTATCCTACACTAAGTCTATAAGTCTTATTTATAAAAATTTCGTAAAGCTATGCTTAGTTAAAACACAAATTTACTCGATCAGCTGTAAGTCAAAACCCACCATCTTGCCTCTCAATAAGGTTTAAACTGCTAAACCGGTGATGTCTTTGACAACTATTTAAGCATTTCTTAACCACCTCTTAAAGTACCAAGTTTTATCAAATACATGATTTCTATTTTTTCAAACATCCTCAATAATTTACAAATGTTCTATTCATAATTAGATAAATATATAACAAAATTAGATCTCCACCAAGAATTAGAGGTTTCCGATCATGCCTAGAGTTGCTGCACCAAAACATAAATCTTTTAAAAAATATCTCTCCTAGCGGAATTACAAGATGGTAGCCAATTTCAACAAAGATTAGACGGGTACTAGCACAAGCGTGTGCACACAAGTTGCACTCTCTGTTTCCTCACTCTTATATTCCGAGGAGGCGGTAATCCTACATGACCATAGGATTTTATAGCTTCATATACTTACTTTAATATATTTTATTTTATCTGTCAAATTTATAACATACTCACTATAAACTTATTAATTAATTCTAGAGTAGATGTATTTTCGAAATATTTATATGCTCCAAATGCAGATGTGATATGGACATATTATCACTTAAGACCAATGTACCTATTTATCCGATATCATAAATATTTTTTTTAATTTGAAATGTATGCTTTTGAGTATATAATATAGTTTAAGTAATCAATTTATCTAAAATTGTTCACATAATTGTTATTAATATAACTGAGTATATTAATTATTCTATTCAAGTGTCGTTGTACCTCTGATTATTTAATAATATAATTACATCATGTTGGTTGAACAAAATAAGCAAGTTTTAACTAGTACCTATAACCACCGATAATATTTCGCCGTATTTTATTTTCCTTAAAATAATGTTATACCGTTGTTCGCGATAAACAATTTATAAATAAATTCTTAATTAATGCAGAGCAGAATTTAGACACATTTACCTAAAAAAAATTGTTTATGAACAAAGAGGCGACTAATTAAAATTATTTTTATATATTACGTCGGAAGAAAAGTAAAATATTAAAACGGCGATAAAATCCCTAAAATAATTTAATTTAAGTGTCTAACATTCGCGTAAACATAAGAAATCATTATGCAATTATTTTTATATCAATTAAGTATGCTACCAGATATCAGTGGCGAAGAGTGAAGGTTTCCGGATGGTCAGCCACAACTTATAGGAACTAATGTGCATAAATACGCGGTGATAGCCTAGTAAGCGGTGATAGCCTAGTTGGGTATGGAACGGACTGCCGAGACGAATGTCCGTAGGTTCAAATCCCAAGGGCACACACCTCTGACTTTTCTAAAAAATCATGTGTGTATTCTTTGTGAATTTATCGTTCCCTTTAACGGTGAAGGAAACCATCGTGAGGAAACCTGCACATCTGAGAAGTTCTCTATAGGAATTTCGAAGGTGTGTGAAGTCTACCAATCCGCACTAGGCCAGCGTGGTGGCCTAATGCCTAATCCCTCTCAGTAGTAGAGGAGGCCCGTGCTCAGCAGTGGGCAAGTATATAATACAGGGCTGATATTATTATTATTGTGCATAAATACGATCTGCAAATCATTCTAATGATAATTACGAAAGGGAAGCCGGCAGGAATCAGGTTTTATATGTCCTTTTCGCCACTGCCAGATATCAACTTAATTTACATCCGGAAAACCTACTGGTTCACATTTAAAATAAATGTTTTTTAAAGCTTACATTTAAGATAAATATTATGTACTCCGTATAATGTATCTAGATTAAATGAATTCTCAGCTTAATTAAAACAAAACAATATAAAACCTGAGAAACATTTTTCAATAAATATCTGATTGATTTGTGGTATGTACTTTATCAAATATCTACTATCTCAGTGGAGTACATATATTGCGTATGTGGTCAGTTTACTTAATAAAAACGTTTTTTTTTTTCATTATAATTACAAGAAAAAGAAAGTTTTCTTTTATAAAAAAGGTATGTCAAGGCAAAATAAATTACGTATTTTTTTCATAAAAGTTACCTTCCCGCCCTTTTGACATACTGATAGAAAGGAATTAAGAATATTCTTCCAACAAGGGATGTACTTACTAAAGTAGACTTCTAAATATTTAAGTGGAAATAAAATTCTAACGAAGTTTATGTTTTCAGATGAAATGTTTCTGCTTATATTTGAAAAAAACAAAATAAAACTACTTTAAATCTGAAGAGGATAAAATATGGAAACCACATCGAAATCGTGCGCGTACGCACAATTTACGAATAGGGCAGTTGATTAATAGATAAAAACGAAAACAAAATCCATATTAAATATGGACCAAATTTTTATCGATATTGTAGCGAGATTAAAAGATTCCGAACTCAGTAATTGCAATAATAATCGACTGAAAGATGAGTCGATAGATAGCTGATATTAAAATACGGTTATGAGTTCACGAGGGTTTTTAAAACCGAACTGTTTTGCTAACAGTACCATAAACAACAACCATTTTAGGTGATGAATCCATATAAGGCCTTATTGGTGGAGCTGAGATAAATATCTTGAAATTACCGGTGTAGTTAATAGATATCACGTCCCTTACCTAAGGCAGTAGCGTAGCTTGTCATCGAGAGGCCCTATATCTAGGCTTACCATAATTACGAAGAGCCAAACCGTGACGCAGAAGAGAAAGAGGCTCATTTTCATTTTGCTGCAGTCGGTATCACTCGTTCTCGCCCGCTTTTGTTTCGTCTTTGGCGCGGGTGGCACGGGCGGCGCGGCGGGGGAACGATTGGTTGGGGTGTCGGTGCTGTTCAAGTTTGACCGGGACGCCGGGACAGGGATTTCAAACCGGGACGTATGGTAAGCCTACCTATATCTAAGTTTGTTGGGAGCCCTTCAGGGCAGTGCGAATTTTTGGGTGCCTACTTAGTTTAATGTAGGTATGGGCCAAGAGGGGCCCCAAAGCACGGTGGCCCCGTACCACGGATACGACTGATACAGCGGTAGCTACCCCGCTGACCTAAGGCCTATGGTGGTCTCAACCTGAGAGCCAGTGGTACAAGGCAGTAGAACAACAGGAACCGAATTTACAACATACAGCATTTACAACATATAGCTTTGTTTTTACAACATATAATTTACAACATATAGCTTTGTTCTATGGAGACTTAAGCCTCCAAAAATAGAACACATTTTGAGTACAATTTAACATTTAACCTGCAATTTTTTTTTTATACTGAGACGGCCAAGTGACCCTTGCACCTGATGGTAAGTGGAGTGGGGTCCAATAGAATGTCAACTGACGAGAGATGATTACCCCTCGACAGTCGACATAATTATGCCGGCCTGTCGGAACCGGATATAAGCAAGCTGAACCCGCAACGAGACACACTTATGTGGGTCACTATGGCGGGTTTTAGCACCTTGTGTACGGTGGTCGTTATGCGTGTATATTATTGAAATACATAGTATAACATAGATATTACAAAGGACACATGACTCCACACAAGACACCCGAATAGACTCTACTAGATTGACCCCCCCCCCACTCTAAATACTGATGGATTCGGTCTATATCAACAGCTATTGCTGAGACTTGCATAGACATTAAGGGCCATAGTCCATAAATAAAATTAAAAAAGGATCGCACTGATAATGAAAAATATACAGCCAGTTGTATAAAACTTGTAAAAAAAAATTAAAACATGCAAAAAAGTCGGCTTTTGCAAAGCGCGGAAGCTAATCGCATTTTTCAACATAATATCTTTATTAAGCATCTATCTATATTGTTTTATTGTAATTCAAATAAAAAAATATTGCATCGATAAAATTATATTTGACATTCAATTATTGTGTCATGTGGCGTAATGTGATTAGTTGATTTTGAACCTTGGAACTATTTTATGCTCTAGGACTTTCATAATAAAAACGAATATTGCACTTTCCGGTATAAAAATCCGTATGCTAATCTTGAATTTGATCACCTGAGTGCTATTTTCATTCAAATTCATTCAGCGTTACTTATAAGTTATAACAAACATTAAAATATTTCGATATACACGGTCATTTTGATATTGCGTTACTAAATGAAACCACATACTTATCTACTTGAAGATAGACTGTGAATAACTTATTTAAATCGCAGATGTAAAATAAAAAGTAGATATGGAAAAACATTAAAAACACATTTTAATTTTACTCGGCCTAATGCCACTACTACTACTTGATCTAAGCTATTTCGTCGCAATGATATCACACTTTCAGTCAGAAATACACTCAAGCACGCCGTATTCGCATTGAATTACAAAATGATCAAAAAATCTAGATTTAAAACAGGATTTTGTGGTGAAAATATTAGTTATTCATTGATGACGTTTAGCACAATGTTAACAGAGGTAATGACGAGTATGTGGTTTCTTTACTAACGCAATGTCAAAATAAACCTGTATGTTATTCGAAACTTTGTGAAGATGTGAAAATATTTGGGTATTTCATCAAATCTTCAGTATCATCGTGCATTAGATTAGCATATATACTGTTGGTAGGTCTCTCATATGTGAGAGTCCGCCTGGGTAGGTACCACCGCAATGTCTATTTCTGCCGCCAAGCAGCAGTGTATAGTCACTTTTGTGTTTTAGTTTGAAGGACATTGTAGCCAGTATAAATACTAGACATAATAGACTTAACATCTCATGTCTCAGGATAGCGAGCGCAGTGATATACCAAACAATACTTTGTAGTTCAACGTGTTGGATGGTGTTTCTACTGTTTATGGACGGTCGTATCGCTTACCATCAGGCGAACGACAAGCTCCTCTCGTCATACAAAGCAATAAAAAAAAACATATTATCATAGAAAAATAACTAGCAGAATGTCTGCAAGGAAAGATCTTATGCGATCGGAGTCACGAGCAATACCTAGTCTACTATATGTATTAGTCGGCGCCGACCACACATTCAATAAACTTAAAGCGCCGTAACTGCGACTAATCCATTAAGTCGATACTTTACAAACATGCTCGCCAATCTTTAAATCATATAACTTGGCAAACTAAAGCGCTAATGCCAGATAAAAATTATCTATTGTGTAATAAAACGGTGATATTGAAATGAAGAGCAAATGTATCGAGCATTATCGCCATCATGATATGTTGTTGCGCGAATAAGATTGCTGGAGGTCTTAGCGACACGCTTTAGTGAAATGAAATGATTTATTTGTCAAAAACATCACCGGTTTCTTAGTTTAAACCTTATTAAGAGGCAAGATGGCGGATTTTGACTTACAGCTGGTCGAGTAAATTTATGTTTTAACTAAGCATAGCTTTGCGAAATTTTTATATGACCGTCGATCCGTCCGTCAATATGAACTACACCAGTTCGGAATGCAGTTCTCACTAGATAAGAATGGGCAAGAAACTCTGGTGTTGCTCTTTTCAAAATCAGTTTAAGGTATCAACTACAGCACATGATACAGAGAAGAAAAAAAATACAATTTCTTGTACAATTTCTACATTTACAGAGAAGAAAAATATTGTGATTCCTATTCCTTTCCTTTAACGGTTAATTTCAAAAAACGAGCTCTATCTTAATATTTCATCAGATCCCGGCTTAACCAATCAAAACAAATCAGTAGTAAGCATGTAATAAAGCTTTATTCTGTATGGCCCATTTTCGCGTTCGATTGAAAAAGGGATTGGGATAGTTTATTGAACGAGGCATTAAGGCATGGTTGATTCATTTTCGTGGTTGATATTTACGGGCGGTTAAGATTAGTTAATATAAGATGATCCATTTACATTTATTTCAATAAATACGAATGGGCATTCGGTTTGAGACAAAATATTTTAAAAAAATTTAGCATATATCCGTTATCTTATGGTTTCAATTTCAATAAAATTGGTTCAATGGTTTGGCTGTGAAAATCTAAGAAAGTTACCATAGTATTTACTATAGGTATAAGTATGGGTGCTAAGACCACACTGATGTCATTTCTTTTTAATCTGATTGGGATCTAATAATATCCACGAGTCACAACGGAAGCTCTCAAAACTAATAATTTTTCCTCGATTTGCAACATGTTTCATTACTGTTCCGCTCCTATTGGTCATAGCGTGATGATATATAGCCTATAGCGCTCCACAAATAAAGGGCTATCCAACACAAAACGATTTTTTCAGTTGAAACCGGTAGTTCCTGAGATAAGACAATACTGCTCCGCTCCTATTGGGTATAGCGTGATGATATATAGCCTATAGCACTCCACGAACAAAGGGCTATCCAACACAAAAAGATTTTTTCAGTTCGAACCGGTAGTTCCTGAGATAAGACATTACTGCTCCGCTCCTATTGGGTATAGCGTGATGATATATAGCCTATAGCACTCCACGAACAAAAGGCTATCCAACGCAAAAATAATTATTCTGTTGGGACCGGTAGTTCCTGAGTTTAGCCATTACTGCTCCGCTCCTATTGGGTATAGCGTGATGATATATAGCCTATAGCACTCCACAAACAAAGGGCTATCCAACACAAAAAGAATTTTTCAGTTCGAACCGGTAGTTCCTGAGATAAGACAATACTGCTCCGCTCCTATTGGGTATAGCGTGATGATATATAGCCTATAGCACTCCACGAACAAAGGGCTATCCACCGCAAAATGAATTTTTCAGTTTGGACCGGTAGTTCCTGAGATTAGCGCGTTCAAACAAACAAACAAACAAACAAACTCTTCAGCTTTATATAATAGTATAGAAGTATAGATTAAGGATTTCATTATGACATTAGGCATTTGGCAGTATTAGATAATACAGCCACGTTACATTATCTTGTTAGGTATAAAGACAATGGACGAGAAATTCTGATACTATTTGGTTTGGAGGTATTACAATGATTTGTTAATGTTTGTGACAATTTTCCTCTTGGAGGGATAAAGTTTTGTTGGGTCTTTAGAAATTAACTGCTAGATGCCAATATAAGAGTATGTTACTGTAGGCTGCGCTTGCGCAGATAACATCAGTCAATCTATACACTACACTATCCACTACAACGTGCAAAATTTTGGTAGTGGTCTATGAGAGAAAAAAGTTTAGGTACCTCTGCTCTATACCAATGTATAAAGCAGAAGAGTTTATTTGTTTGATCGCTTTAATCTCGGGAACTAGTGGTTCGTAATAAAAAGAAATATATATTAATGGATAGCCCATTTATTGAGAGAGGCTATAGGCTATATAACATCATGCTATGACCACCAGGAGGGAGCATTAACGAAAAATGTAGCCAAAACGGGCAAAATTTATTTAGTTTGAGAGCTTCCATTACGTGCGCTACATAAACAATTAAAGTTACGCAAGAATCAGGTATCACGGAATTGTTCCTCTTAAAAAATTGTAAAAATAATAAATAAAGTTCTACGCCTGCCTGAAAGAGATAAATTGAAAAACTACCCAACGGATTACCATGAAATTTGATATGGAGATAGGTTGAGACCCTGGGAAGGACAAAGGCTACTTTCTATCCCGGGAAAATATATAGCGGGACTTTTATCCCGGAAAAACGTTGGTGCGACCGCATCCGTGAGCAAGAGTTAGTATAATAAATGTCATTGTTTCATCGTCGTCATACCTACCACAATAAAAATAAACAAATACGAGTTGGACTCGCGCACTGAGGGTTCCGTACGAACTTGTAGGAAAGGTATTTTTATTTCATAAGTTCAAACTTGTCAAACTTAACTTTGTCGTTCGATCCCTAGACACAGTTACGGAATCAACCGCTAATAATAAGTTATTAATAGTAAATTCGTTTTTTTCTCGAGTTTTTGTGTGTGTGTTTTTTTGTCAAGAGCGTCGCCAAGAGTGGTAGGGAGTGGGGCGGGCGAGGGGGGGGGGGGGTTGTTCTTGCGAAATTTCATGATTCTAGTTTAGAAGCACCCTATAGGTGTTGATTTCCTTGTGCAATCGCAAAATATCTGACATAAACAGTCATATCTTTTGATCACGTTGACTTATAGGCTTGATTTATTCACAGCTGAAAGACACCGTAGTCCCGAGTATTTGATATAAAGTACAATTTGATAGCTCTACGCAATCATGAGAAAATTCCGTGAAAAACCGTTCCATTTATGGCAAGGGTCCCTAAAAATTGAGAAACGTTAATTATAATTTTATTTCTGCAACATCTGTCCGTTTGTAATTAAGTCGATAATTAGTGTAATATATTGTGTAGCGCTCTAGAAAAACAATGTCAATAAAACAATAACATAAAGTAGAAACAATAAAATATGGAAATAAAACTATTTTTAGAATTTTATCATGGTTTTTATATTATATTTTTTTCCCGTTTCGAAGACATGCGGCGTTCGTGGTCACGGGGCCGAGTGATTTACTGGTGGACCATGAAAGCTACAGTCTTCGAAATGTCGGGAGAAAATTATAATATAAAATTCGCGATAAAGTCAGACAAATAGCTTTCTTTCCATGTCTAACATTCGCGGAAGCATAAGAAATCATTATAAAAACAAAGATATCACAGAGCAATTTACTAACTTTAATATTTGCATATAAAATTATATGTACCACTAAACCTTCCATCTGCCCTTATATCAATGTGGCACGCTCACAAACTGATTAAAGAGTATTTCGTAAATGAATTAAGGTAACGAAATAGTTTTTATGTATTTTACTGTCTCATCTGTCCTTTTATGTTTTAACATACATTTGTCCTATCAAATTATATATATAATGAATGTATCGACAAAGAAAAAAAACAGAAGATATTATCGTTATAACATATTTAGGTACAAACTATTTCGTTACATACATTTATTTTGAGAAATAATTTCAAACATGCTGCAGAAGGAATTTGGTTAAGTTTTTACGACCTGCTCCGACTGTTCCAATCGAGAGCAGTTCGTTTCCCCAGGTATAGTATTGCTCGACCTGGAATTTGTACCCAGGTCCTACCAATCCTCTAGTCCAAAAAGACAACGTAACAGGACGTATAAAAAAATAAAGAAAATATCAAATTTGATTTTAAAATTTAGCAATAAATATGGCATTGGCAAGCGCATTTAGGAAGATATTTCTGACGGTATTGAAGAAGCAATGTTGGTGTAGAGCAGGGATGGCGTACAAATAGCACGCGTGCCAGTGACAAATTAATTCGGGCACGCAAGTAATATGCCAAACATTGTATGTTGTCTTTTGGCTTCACTTCGCTTAACATCAGGTGCAGTGAAGAGACTTTGACCGTTAAAAAAAATACTCGAGTCATAAAAAAGTCGCTAAAAAGGGGCTATGTTCTATGTTGAGAGGCTCCTTTTTTCGCACTTATCCCGTAGTAGGTCGGGCCGTTGTACGTGGGCTAAAAAGAAGCACTCGGATAGATAAAACCAGTTCTGGATGGCGCATTACAACTTAAAGGCAATATTTTTTCTTTATATCTCGCCATCCCTGATGTAGAACTACGAGTAACGAGAAAATAGTTCAAACGTTAAAATTGAGTATTAATGCGTCATTATATTTTATTTTTCAGGACGTCATGACTTCATACACAGGCGTTCCTACAGACGAGAACGAAGCCGATCGCGACGAAAAGCCCTGGCAACGGGTTAATATACCATTTATTTTCATTTATCACCCTTTTATACAGGGCCATTACCAGTGGCGAAGCGTCCATACAACCAGATTCCTACCTTCCCTTTGAGATTTATTTGCGTTTATCTTAGTTTTTGTTTTCTGTTAACTTAGGCCTTCTAATTTGCCTCGGGTTACCTTTTGAAAAAAATCACCCTTCGCCACTGGCCATTTCATATATTACAACGTTTTATTGATATTTCATAGTTTAGCCAGTGTGACTACTGGACATAATATTTAACATCTCATGTCTCAGACGAGCGCAGTGGGATACCAAACAATACTTTGTATTTCAAGGTTGGTGTTTCTACTGTTCTTGGGCGGTCGTATCGCTCACCATCAGGCGAACGGCAAGCTCGTCTCGTCATTCAAAGCAATAAAAAAGGGTCATTTTATCATTACTTTGTTAAATGAAATCACATACTTATTGTCTTGTAAATAGTTACTATAAGTTACTCGACCTGAATATGTAAAATAAAAAAGTGTTTCGAACAAAATAAATATAAATAAAAAGTAATTTTAATTCTACACATCATAAAGCCACTACTACTATTCTAAGAGAATTCGTCGTAGAGGCAACATCATACTTTCAATCAAAAATATACTCACGCACACGCCATATTTACACTAAACTTCAAAGAAAAAGTATCACAATACACAACCGGAATTTTTTTGCAAAAATTTTCGGTGTCATGGATGATTTTGGCACAATGTTGGCAAAGGTAAAGACGAGTATGTGGTTTCATTATTAACGCAATGTCAAAACGACCCTGTATAGAATGTTCTTTTATTTTATATTTTGAACTTAAAAACTTTAATAATTTCCTTTTCCTTGAATAAATATTGATTGCTTTTAAATTAATTGGCATGCGTCTCATTCCTCTCATTGTTTCTTTTTATTCTTTTTTATTTCATGCTATTACAATCACTTACCCCCTTATTCATTGATGTTATTTATCCAAGGACGGAGCATTGCTGTGATGACAAGTCTGTTTCTCAGTGCTGACGGCGCGGCAGCCTTCGCAGTGCGTAGATATAGGGCCGTTGTGATTGGCTAATATTGAGATACAACTTGAATCTAGTTGGCTGTCAGATAAGCAAAGCTGAAAACAGACTTGTTATCACAGCAATGCTCCGTCCTTAGATAAATAACGTCTTTGAATAAGGGGGTGAGTTTGTAACACATAATTAAGTAACCTTTAACAACCTATATACCTAAAACTTATAACTGACTTATAGATTGCTTTAAGCTGAGATTAAGTAACTTCATGTAAATCCACCAAAGTAAATGTGTTTTATGGAATATTCAATTGTTTTTTACACTAATTAATAGTTATACAAGACTATATTTCCAACCGGTATCAATATCTAATATATATATTTATTCTATTCATATCTTACGTGTAAAGCAGCCAATTTGACACTCTTGATAGTTGATAATGAATTAGTTGGAATTATGATTTATATTATCATTAAGGTAAGTCACATTGTATCATACAAAATGTTTTGAGTGATTCAATGCTTATTCATTCATGAAACATTTATATTTAAGTAACTTCTTCAATGTTAAGGCAGACGTCGACTAAAGCAGTATTCAGTAATTATTAATTTTAAGGTTGGCGTCGACTAGAGCAGAAATGTAACCAATCGATAAGAATTTATTCGTGTGGTGTTCCATCTCGATTCGCCCTGGGGTCTTATTTTATATGTCCCACGTTTTTGACAGTGCGTAACAAGCACCTACTCCCGTTTAAGTCGATAGCGTTTGGCATACGGAATATCATTCCGCGCTAATTTCACGAATATAATATAAACTATGGACAATGTAGTTAGTTGTACAATTATATCGGACATATAATGTAATTTTACTTTTAAAAAAAATATTGTACAATTGTTTTATCTCATATAAATTAAATAATTCGGTCGTGTTATGAGTTTACACTGTCATAGAGAATAAGGCACCCGGCGTGTTCCTTATAGATGCACTTTAATAGTAAATGTATAGAAAGCAAATTTGAGTGACGAGATTTGATACGCAGGAAGAGTTCTAGTCGACGCTAACCATTATTAAATTTGCATGCCTTTTCATAGATCATGTCATGTCATTGTGTCTTGTTAAATATGTTCTGTTTTTTTCGTTCGTAATACTTATTTACTAATAATATCATACGTCCATTCTTACATAATTGTAGATATTATATTGTAGCATACTGTCCTACTGCTGGTCACGGGCCTCCTAATACTAAGAGGGATTAGGCCTTAGTTGATAGATTTGCACGTGTTGGCAGACTTCACATACCTTCGATATTCTTATGTAGAATTCTTCGGTGTAAAGGTTTCCTAACGATGTTTTCCTTCACGTGTCGTGTTTATTTTAAGGGCAAAGTAAAAAAAAATACAATTTGCTTGAGCAATATTTAATTCGAAATAGCCTAATTTTTTCTCGTCGAAATAATTTTTTGACGTAAAATGAGTGGTTTTTCGATAATAATATAAGCGAATATTCATACAGCCCTATGGACTATCTCACCAGTGGGTATAGGCCTCTACTACTGAGACGATTTAGGCCTTTGTCCACGCTGGCCCAGTACGGGTTGACAAACCTACATATTAATAATATTTTTGCATTTAGATTTGTTGTGAAATCAAAGACAGTATAGTTAGTCATAGGCCGGATATTAGAACCAAATTTGTTCTCCAAAAGTTACTACCAATTGGCAATAAGTCGCTGTCTTATTTGAAATGTTCGCGTGACAAGATGTCACACCGTTCTTAGATAAATACAAAATATATTTACAGAAGATATGCTAATATGCGCATTAAAAACGTGCAAATCATGATGTGGAAATGTATGAAGTTTTACATTGATGTTTTGCTATTTCACAGTAGATTGTGTAACCATCGCATGAGCGCAATATTTTTGTATGACAATCTTTCTAATGTTCGCTCTATGTCTTAGAACTCTGAAAAACATATTTATTTTTGTATATTATTCTAGGTCGTATACGAGTTAACTAGAAAGGGGAATCATTTGTATGAAACCGTGAGATCAGTAAGTTTTTTTTTCTAATATACGGGAAGATGGCGTCTTGGGAATATAATGTTGCTAATGGGTTATATTTACAGCGTTTTTTTTTTATGTTTGGGTCGTTTTTTTATGTTTGTTTATGTGTAATGGTTTTAATTGTTATATTTGGAATATAAATTATTTATTTTATATTTTAATTTAAACATAAATTTATATAAAAAAAAATGTATCGAATTTATTTTTTTTTCCACAAAATAACTAATTTTGCATTGGTTTTTCTGGACATACAGAATTCTTTTTAAAATGTAAAGGGTATTCAAATAAGATTTTTAAATATAAGAACAAAAAGATATTGTTCACAATATTTTAATTGTGTAAAAATGTTATAATAATGTCAGCCCTGTATTATATACTGTCCCACTGCTGGGCACGGGCCTCCTCTATTACTGAGAGGGATTAGGTCTTAGTCCACCACGCTGGTCTAGTGCGGATGGGTAGACTTCACACAGCATCAAAGTTCCTTTAAAGAATTTGTCAGGTATGCAAATATCTGCATGTTTTCCTTCACCATTAAAAAAAAGTGACAGTCCACAAATACACACATAACTTTAGAAAAATCACAGGTGTGCGCCCTTGGGATTGCTCTGCGGACATTCGTCTCGTTCCACATCCAACTAGGCTATTTTCGCTTATATTTCGATTAGTTTGTTAATTATCAAAATTCGCTATTTAATTTGTGCTATAAAAGCTAAACCAAAGAATATTGACTATATTGTACATCTACCACATTTTTTGCCAAACTATTTCATATTTTATCTATATCGACGGTTGAAAAGCTAATTGACTTAAGCGACATTTTTTTGCGACACTAATTTTCATACATAATTAAAATCAGCAATCTTTTCATGTTTTTTTTAACCTATTTTAAAATTTTCGAATAATATGTCGCTTAAGACAATTAGGCTTTCAACTGTCGGTTGACGATTGAAAGGTTAATTGATGAAAGCTACATTTTTTTTTCAGAATAAAATTAACTAGATTAAAAAAAAAAACATAGAAAAAAGTGCTGATTTTAAATATGTATGAAACTTTGTGTCGCCAAAAGATGTCGCTTAAGTCATTTAGCTTTTCAATCGTCGATATATAATTTGGAAACAAAAGGGCGTGGATATTTATCATAAATTGTAAATCATGTGTACGTTTATCTATTTGTACGTACCTTATCTATATGATAATGGATTATCTAGAGAATGTAGCTATGTTTAGATTTAAACGGAGTTCAATAACGTCATGTCCATTACTGACATGATATTTTTACAATGTATATATAGATTGGGAATACAATACGTAATGACTCGGTGGCGGTTGGTTGATTTGCGCTGAGGTCTCGGGTTCGATTCTCTGTGATACTAGTTTTTTGCTGTGTCAGCTTCAAGTCCTGAATGGTAGCGTTGGTCGTAATACACGTGAGCTAAAATAGCTGATGTCTCCCTGACGCAATTCTTGTGCGCCCGGTCTTCACACCGAATGCACGCCCATGCACGGAGACATTTGTCGCGGCCCTCGGTACACAGTTTAGTGTGTATGCCTCTTGCTTGCCAAATTCACATTGAGGCCTATAAGGGCTCGCGAACCACACCCTTCCGTCTCCCCTCCGACCATCCTAATATAAGTTTTTCTCCTCCACACTTCCTTCCCAACTATCCCCTCCCAAGTTTCGTCCAGTACCCTGCAGTCGCTAAACTGGATGATTCCAGTATTCCATTCGCGGGTATCCTAACTGTGATGTTTCTGTCTAGTTCTTTTTGAGGTTAGAATTAGTGATAGAAAAAGCAAGTGGAAATAAATATTACTAAACATACTGTATACTTCAAATAAATGATTCAAACAAATGATTTTATCATGAGAAATTTGCGTCCGTTGCCCAACACTATGCCATTTAGAGACTATTATTTATATATTTTTATTCATTTCTCGTTTCGTAAATAAGGTATAGCAAAATGATTTTTTTATACTTCCACGGCATAGTAACCCTACTGCCCTGATAAGTGGAGTGGGGTCCGATAGAATGTCGACTGACGAGAGATGATTACTCCTCGGCAGTCGACACAATTATGCCGGCCTGTTGGAACCGGATATACACAGGCTGATCCCGGAACGCGACACACTTACGTGGGCCATTATGGCGGGTTATACATGTGTACGGTCGCTATCCAGGCGAATATAAAATATATCTTACCACCAGCACTATTTAACTTCCTAGTCATTTTCTTTTCATACTAACTCTTCAGTATCATAAAGTAAATAACCGACAAACTTGAAATATTTAAGTATACTTCACTATCTCTTAAGTACTATAAGTTTTATCAATAATGCATTTTGTGCCTTACTTTATGCTATTTATGTTGCAAAATCCAACGCTTTTTAGTGGCAATTGAATTATTTAAGCCAATTCTAGCTTTGTATTGTCATGCAATTTACTTAACGCATGGGTTTGCTGTCGGGTTTTAACTATTACTGGTAAGTATTGGATGGACTATTTTCTTTTTTTTTCTTTCTTTCAAGAACACTTTTCATTTTTAAGATTAACCGAGGAAAAAGTAGAAACAATAAAAATCAATTTATTTATATTGTAAGTGCCTACAAAAATTTCAAGTCAAAAACATGTGAACAAATTAAATATCTATTTCAAAATTTTAGTTGCCGAGCACTCTTCTGATAGTGCTGTTGGGAGTATACCTTCTGCTCGGGTTCTTCACGCAGCTGGTCGAAGATAGTATGCCGGCAGTCGTCAACGATGCTCAACTGGCCGAAGATGTAAGTATCTAAAGAAGGGTGGGATGAAAGAGCATTGATTTTAAAAGCAATAAAAAAATAACTGTTGGTTGGTCTCTCGTATGAGCTCTGGATAGGTATTGCCGCTTTTATATTTCTAACGCCAAACAATGTCTATGCATTGTTGTTGTTCATTGTTCTTTTTGTTAGAGGGACCCCCCCCACCCCCAGATCCGGGACGGCAACCTTGTTGCCTTTATAAAAATAATTCTGAATTTCTTCATGATAGTGATCAAATAATATTTACTATCTTCAACAATAAATATTTTTTTAGTGTTAATTTTAAAAATAGAATAACAATAAATGGTATTTTCTTTCCAAGATATCTACCAGACAACCTTCATTAACATTGTATGTTGTTTTGCTTTAGCCGTTAAAATCTTATAAAAATAAAATATCCGTTCCATTAAACAAATTAAAAATGGCTGTAATTATATTCTTTTTGTCTATAATTTTTGATAGCATAAATACGAATTTAGATCTTCAATTTAAAAACTTACTAATTGGTCTACCCAAAATCATTATTGATGATTTATTATAATTAAGATAATTATTATTAATAACTAGTTTTTGCGTGCGGTTTGAGCTACGTGATAAAGTATACAATAAATAGCCTATTGCACTCAGGAGTAATAGCTTCCTGTTAATAAAAGAATTTTCCAAATCGGTTTAGTAGTTCTTGAGATTAGCGCGTTCAAACATTTAATTGTATATTAGTATAAATTATATTATTACCCACCCATGAGATAGACAGATGACCTAATAAAACTCGCTGGAGGTCGCTATGTGGGCCGCTTCCAATAAGTCGACCTGGACATCTTTGGAGGACGCCCATGTTCAGCATTGGAGATTCTACGACTGATGATATCATTCCCAGAGTTCAGACACCTTCAGCGAAGAGTCCGCGTGGAGGTATCTCCACGAGATAATAGGACACAACGCTCGGGTGGCAGGCACACCCTACCATCTCAACAAGACGGCTGACTTGATGACGCTGCTGGACGGCATGGCTGCCTCCTCACCAAACATGCGAACTGATTGGCAGTTAGCTTCAGGTAATAATGTACAAAAGATATCTACAAGAACAAGAATACTACAAGATTCTATAACTCGAATGAATTCATAAATTCCAGTCCTAATATTCCGTACGCTCAATTACGCTCTTCTCTATGTTATTCTTAATGCGGGAGAGGCGGAGTGGCGGAGGAACATGTGCTCTCGACTTTACCTACAATTCATACTTTTCTCATTCTGCATATCAACTTGCCCTCCCTGGGCCATCGGCTGGCGGCGCTCTTGGATATCTATTGTAATAAAACAATTTTTCAGATTTTATGGCGGGTTACATAGTCTTCTTCTTTTATATTATGGCTTTCACCATTTATTATCGGTGATTTTGCCAATGTCCATTAATAGCAGATACAAAGCAGAGACTAAAAATCCATGCATTTAAAAAAAAAAGTGTGTGTGTTCTTTTGTACGCATGTAACTAATTATACTTCTTTGGCGTAACAAGATAAATATTTTCTGAAGATTTTATCCTTCGCGTTATCCTATGTTTGTAGAGAAAATGACACTAATAATAGAAAAAAAATGTATTTAATACATTGAAAGAAAGTTTTATTGTAACGCGTTATCTAGTTAAATAAATTTTATTTAAATATCATAAAATATTTTTTTTTCGTAATTTAATAATTAATTTGTATTTAATAACTAATTTATTTGTACACTTATACCATATTAAATGATAATGTAGATAATAATTTAACTAATGACTAGCTAGTTTCATGGTGTCGCTCTTTCGCGACGGTGCGCGCGCGCATCGCAAAAATTTACTCTTATCTTTTTTCTCTAACATGCCAAAAAATTTTACGTCAAAAAAAAACCTTATCAGCTTCAATTTCCGAGTTACATAATAATTTTGTATAATTGTTAAATGTAGATAGTGATTGCTTATGTTTACGCGAATGATAGACATTTAAATTAAACTATTTTAGGGATTTTATTCATCCGTAACATCAGAGTTACGGATGAACAACACCTCAGTCCCCCCCGTGACCATGAAGGCTGCAAAGTCTTCGAAACGTCGGGAGAAAAGTAAAATATTAAAACCGCGATAAAATCCGAAAAAAAGTTTTAATTTAAATGTAGGTAGGTTTTGTAACTGAGTGTTTGAAACCAAAACCTCAGTTCTGTGGTCAAGGCTGTAAAGTGTTCGAAATCCGAAAAATAGTTTCATTTCAGTGTCTGAAATTTATGTTTATATTAGCGCGTTAAAACAAACTCTTCAGCTTTATATAATAGATAATCTTTTATTGCAGTGATTCGGGGATTATTTAATGTATGATAAAATCAATAAAAATTTAATAATGTATTGGTCACGTAGGCGTACATTACGAAGTCAAAACAAATCGTGAGAGTAATTATGTACGTAATTAATAGTTACTTACACAAGATGATTTTTTGTATATCATAAAGCCGAAACACCTAAATTAGATTTTTGGTGATCAAATACAAAAAAAAAATAATAATAAAGAAAACTCTCGCGGAATTGATAGATCAAACACACCGCCTGCGCCGCCGCAAGGCACGAGCGGGACGTGTGCGGGGCCGCGGGGTGAGGAAGGGTGTGCTTGTAACGGTCGGCTGTAGTAGTAGGTATCAGGGAGCGATCGACATGCACCGAATTTTTATTAATACGAAACTTAACCAGCTTGACGAATTTAATATGTTTTTGTGATAAAATTTAACATATCGACGCTTGAAAGCAATCATATCTAAGCGACAAGCATGCCTTAAATGAATTATATAAATATTTTGAATTGGCATTTTTTTCTGCGTCATTTGATCTTCGTTTTGTAGGTCTAGGACAATTTTAATAACATTAGACTATATCTTTATAAAATAAAAAGTTGAATTGTTATGAATTTACATATTAAAATCAAAACTTTAAAGCACTTTACTCAAAAAAATTCTGATTGTCGCTTAGATATGATTGCCTTTCAAGCGCCAATATGTTAAAAATAGTGCAATGGATTGTGCTACTGATTCTCGACAAACTAATTTCGCCTTTGTAATATACTAAAAATAATAATTTGTATCATACAAGTTACATAGTTCATACAATACAATATGATTTAGTAGGAAATCATAAGGCCTTAGCTACACTATCGGCCGTTCACCAACACCCTGATGATAACTACCCTAAGAAAGGCATTGTAATGTATACATATATTTTTGTCCTCAGGCGACTACGGTCTCAAAGGTCTAGTGAACTGGTACGACAACGCATCTAACGTGATCGCGGTATTGGAGGGAGAGAGCGGGTTCGAATCCAATGGGTCCTCGCGCACTTCTGTACTCATCAACTGTCATTATGACTCCGTGCCGTATGCATTGGGTAAATATACTTATACACACTCACGCAGGCACCCCCCTTTATCCCCCAAGGAGTAGGTAGAGACACAACTAATGCACCCACTTTCCGTCCCATGATATGATAATAACGAGCCTCACACGGGCTCAAATTCCAGACTTTGGGCTGATATTGAAAAACAACTGAACTGATTTTGAAAAAAAATATAATTCAATGTCTAAGTATATTCGTTAAAAAAAAAAGGTTTTCCAAATCGGTTAATGATTAAATGACTCAGTTGTATGGTAACAAATATAAAAAAAAATACACGCCGACGTGATAATCTATCCATTTTTTGAAGTCGTAAAAAGAGCGTAAAAAGACCCACGTCGACTTGATAAGCTCCAATTTTTTTGGATTAGGTTAAAAAAAAATACTGGATTTTTTTTTTCTTTTAGGTGCATCAGATAACGCGGTATTCTGCGCTGTGATGGCCGAAACGCTCAACCGTTTGTCGAGAAGAACGAGAAAGTTCAAGAACAATTTGATTTTCCTCTTCAACGGCGCTGAAGAGAATCCACTACAGGTGATTATTATTATTAGCTATTTGGTTTAAAACTTCATTGTTGTGCCGTCCGGCGGGCTTCCCAACTTAGGGCTTTTAGGCCTACATTTAGGGCAGAAATATGTGTAGTAAGTAGGCTTTACTCAGAGACCAAAAAAATTAGGGATATTTTTAGAGCCATAAAAATTTTTCCATGTATCACTGTTCGACTGAACAAACATTTTAAAAGCAAACCGTTCAAATTCTTATATAAAGTATAATGCTATAATGCCAAATACACACTGCTGACGAACCTGTTAGTCATCACGAATCCGAGAGTGTGAATCTGGCATAATACTCTATGGGCACACTAACCTTCCACGCTGTATTTTTCTCTTTGATCTCTCACAACTACAGACATGGCTCCGGCTTTTGAATTTAAATAAAACAGGGAACTTATTTAAATAATATTTTTAGATCATTTAGTATACACTGCTCCGCACAATATAACATTGACAGCACAAGGCTTTTTTGGGGTTTTAAATTTTGCATTTAGGACTATTTGGGGATATTTTATCATAACTTTAGGGCTATTTTTAGAGGGTTAGTAACCCGGCACTGTGTTCTTTGCCGGCACTTTCTTTTGGGCTTCGCTTCTGGCCTGGTTACAACACTGCCTACCTTTTCGGGTATAAAAGCGTGATATGAATATTTTTTTCAGGCAAGCCACGCCTTCCTTCAACATCCGTGGGCTCACGGGATCACCACAGTTATAAACCTGGACGCCGCCGGGATGAATGGCAAAGCGTCTGTATTTCAAGTAAGTGTCATTAACGTAGTGGAAAATGGACAAATGACATTAAAAAGTATAGTTAGTTGTAAGCCATTGAAATTAGGTATTAGGCAGTCCTCGATTTGTAAATAAGCCGTATAGGCCGCGGCCTATGGGCGGCAGCCTCTTAGGGGCGGCAGATTTCAGAGGACGCTCACTCGATTCAATTAATCATTTGTTTATTTTACTTTAGTGCCTTCCATGATACAAAAAAATTGGAAAATTATTAAGTATTTTAGAAACCTACATACATACATAAACTTACCTACATCCTCCTCCTCCTTGCGTCGAATTAACCTCAATGCTGAGGGTCGTGACCTTGCTGAAGAACTTTTGTTCGGACTATGTTTCGCCACCTTGTTCTATCTTCGGCGGCGCGAATGGCTTCGCAAACTGTTGTGTCTAACGTGGACCGGAACTGGTCAGACCAACGCATTGGGTTTCTGCCCCGGGGTTGTTTGCCAGCCACCTTGCCAGTCAGCAGCATTAAAAGCCTACCTACATAGGGTGGTGGAAATAAAGTGGCCTACACTCATAAAAAATATAAATCCGGCATTGGTAGTAGGGGTAAGTGTTAAAAAACAGAAAAGGGACGAAATACTTGCATGTGACGTCAGAGGGCATTACGCTGCGTGCGAAAGAAAGAGATGGAGCGATATCCCCATTATACTCCTGCACGTAGCAATATTGGAAATGTAAATTACTGTCTCATTTCTTATCAAATTTAATGCTGTTTTCAACGGATTTCTTTTTTGTACTAATTGCTGTTACATATTAACAATGTTCAAAATCAAACATAATGGAACACCCTATTGTGTAAACCCCATCCATACCATCAGGTGCAGTGGGCTCTTTTCCGTGTATTTAAAAAATACTTGGATCCTAAAGAGTAATAATTACCCCAACAATTTTGCCCATAGATAACAGATCCTAGAGTCCTAGCTGCTTATAAAAGGACAGTATACAGACCTAACGCTCAGGGTCTGGCAGAGTTCGTCTTCTCTACCGGCATCATACCATCAGACACGGATTTCAGAATATGGAGAGACTTTGGTAAATTTTATGGTAAGTATATTTTTTAGAAATCTATTTGTACTATTCCAATTATTCTCCCATTCTACTGTGCTCCTTTTTTTACTATTACTATGCTATAATTCTTTCAACGATTTCTACCATTCCAAAATTTAAAAATATTTCAAGTCTAATTAAGATTTTCATTTTCAAAACCGGGGTTTTATTTCATTAATTCTATACTAATTTATTAAAACTGAAAAGTTTTTTAGTTTTTTAAACACGCTGATCTCAGTAACTATTAAACCGATTTAGATATCTTTTTACTAATAGGAAGCTACATTATTCCCAACGGCATTAAGTCCGTCTATGTACAAAATCTTATTGGACATGAAGTGCAAATAAATAAAATATTCCTGAGGGCTACAGGTTATTTTTTTTATTCGGGAAAATATAAAGCAGTATTATAATCCCAGATTATTTTTCACTCGGGCGGTGCCGCGAGCAAAAGCTATGTTTTATTAAAATATTATTTTTACAAAAAAAATTATTTATCAAAAACTTTCTAGTACATCTTTATATTTGAGTGTTAAAATATTTTTTTTTGTTATGTACAATTTTAGTTTGATGTAACCGCCGATGGCGCTTATTTTTTTTGGATGATATATGGGAGCAATAAATCAGATTCTAGATTTCTAGGTTCTAGATTTTGGAGGAAAAATTCCACTGTTTATTTTTAGATAAAAAGCACTTAGTAGTAATCTATATTATGTTAATGTTAGAAATTGTCTGTGTGCCAAATTATATCCAAACCCATTCCCATTACGTTTATTTCTAACAAACATTTTCACAAACTTTTGCATTTATGACTGAGCTGTTGGCGTAGTTTTATTGCACACTCGATACGGTCACCGTTCTGGGGTCCCGGTTCGAATCCCAAGTCAGACAAATTGACATTCGGTTTTCCCACTCCAGCCACCTATCATGTAACGGGACGGAACACGTGGTAAAAAGTTTGTGCTCTGATTACACCTTTGCCTACCCTTTTGGAGACAACGGCGTGATCTTTTTTTTGTTTCTTTCTTGTAATATAGCAAAGAAATCTTGTATTAAATTGGCAGGTATCGACATGGCGTTCAATAAGTGGGGCAGCGTGTACCACACGCGTTACGATGCGCCGGAGTTGTTGCACGAGGGGGTGCTTCAGTGGGCCGGCAATATGTTGCTGCCTTTGGTGGCGGAGTTGGGTGATATGGAGGAGTTGCAGGAGAAGGTATGTATCGTGCTATATCCTACTGTAACCGTGTATGAGTGAGTGTGTGTGTGTGTGTCATATTTGCCAAATAAATTACTTACCGTCGCAATACGAGGGAGTGAAACAATGGTGTGATAATATGCTGGTGCCTATAGTGGTGAACTTGGCTGATATGAACTCATGGAGGTATTACAAGTGAATGTATGAATCCTGTGTTCTACAGTAATTTATATTTGCTGGTGTGAGAAGTAAGTGTGTCTATGTGTGTGAGAATAAAACTTGGAACACAAATAGATCATCTTACAGATGGACCTAATTATTATAGAAACATCTTGAATGTTTAGGGCAATATATTGCTGTAAAAACTTGCCAGTCTGAACTTAGCATATCTAATATTTTTAATTTAAGATTATTATCTAAAACAATATTATTCTTATTTAAATCTTTCACAATTAATATTGACGGTTGAAAGGCTAATCGACCTAAGCGACATTTTTTTTTTCGAAAAAATTTAACTAGTTTAAAATAAGATAGAAAAAAGTGCTGATTTTAAATATGTATGAAACTTAGCCTCGCAAAACAATGTCGCTTAAGACAATTAGCGTTTCAACCGTCGATATAATTCGCTCTCTTAATAAAATAATGACTTCCAAAATTTTTAATTTCTGGGAGTCGTCCAAAAACTCATTTCTGTTTGCGATCTTTTAATTTTTTTTCACGCTATAGGTTTCATTTTTGACTTATCTTTAACTATTTAAATTTTAAAGCCATTTAAAAAAAGGTCGCAAACAGAAATGAGTTTTTGACGATTGTCACAAATTATTAACTGCCTCGGTGGCGTAGTTGTACTGCATGCGCGGTACGGCAGCGCTCTGAGGTCCTGGGTTCGAATCCCGGGTCGGGCAAAGTGATAATTGGGTTTTTCTGCTCAGTATCAGCCCGGAGTCTGGAATTTGTGCCCGATATGGCGATAGGCTCGCCCCCTATCACATCATGGGACGGAACACACTTGACGAAAAGTGGGTGCCATGGTTGCGCCTCTGCATACCCCTTCGGGGATAAAATGCGTGATGTTGTGTGTGTGTGTGTGTCACAAATTAACAATTTTGGAATAGATGATTGTTTTATTAAAAGAGCAATATACTTTGTTCCAGGCAGTCCCGACAGCGGCGGTGTACTACGATTTCTTGAACTGGTTCCTAGTTACATACTCGTTCCCGGCTTCGTACGCGATCGACGTATTCGTGTCGCTGCTCGCTTTTGTCAGCGTCGCGTACTACGTGTGGCTCGTGGGTCCTAGTACGTATTGTTTTTTTTTTTTCCAAATTATTCGAAAAGGGTATATAATTCTAGATTTTTTAATGAAAATGAAACATAAAAAAAAATATTTTTTTTTTATGTTTCACAAATTCTTTAAATGATGAAAATCGCGTCGAAATCTGTTGAACAATTTAGTACACAACGCATACATAATCAAGTATTTAAATTAGCTTTCGTTCCAGGGATGTCCACTATCCACGGGTTGATGTACGCGGTGTTGGGACGGCTGGCGGCCATGGTCGCCGGCGTCGTGCCGGTAGCGATTCTAACGCTCATCATGGTTGCGACTACCACGCAGATGAGGTAATGGAAAATGGCTTCCATAATTATTTTGTTCATATAGCCTCACTGGGAAAATAAGAAACCTGTTTTAGGGCCGCCATTTTTGTTTTAAATTTAACGTTGTCAGTACTAGAAAAGAACATATTTACGACTTGGCGAGGTTTTTACTATACTTGCATACAATCTTAAGTATATATTTTTTTCTATATGTATTAAAACATTCAATTAGATCGATTAGATAGATTCTAAAAAAATGTTTTGCGCCTACGCAGCTAATTGACCTATTGTCATCTTCATAATACAATGAAAATCGGTTATAACGAAATTGAAGAGTCCACCTAATCTAAACACTATATCCGATAGTCTAAGCGTTATTCTTTTTTTATAGATGGATCTACCGGGATCTTGCCATTTAATCGATATAACTGATACTTCGTTATAACTGAGGCTTCGCTATAACCGATCTCTGTTATTTATTTTGTTATTTCTAGGTACATGGCTTTGCCTTGGCTAGTGGTCCCTCTGTACTGGATTCCGTACTTGCTAACCGCCGTCGCTGTGTCACAGGCGTTCGACGCGTGGAGAACTAAAACGGTAATTATTTTTAATAATTCGTTTTTGTTTGATAATATCTTCAGTGTTAATTACAATAAGGTATAAATTATCTTTCTACGTCATTTTGAAAATTTAGTAACGCAAGATCAAAATGATGACGAATATGAAGTTATTTCAATTAAGTTTAATAAATAAAAAAACTGATATACACAGGCTGATCCCTAAACGCGACACTCTTGTGAGTAACTAGAGAAGGTTTACGCTTTGCGTACGGTGGTCGCTTAAGATATAATACCCACCAGCACTTTGTGTTTTTTTATTGATAACTTCTTTCTACATCACCCTATAGATAAGTATATACCTTTTATTATTAAAATATTTAGGTCGCAGGAACACGCTGGAGGCAGGCCGCTTTCGACAGGTCCGTCTGGAAATCTTTAGGAGAGGCCTATGTTCTGCAGTATTATATGGCTGATAATGATGATGTTATCCTCAGGGTGGTCTAAACCGCAGCATCCGCACTCTACAAGCGATGGCGGCGACGCGTCTCATCATGGCTATTCTATTATTGCTCCTGTGCTGCGTGTCGAGTCTTGTCAGCGTGCGGTACATGGTATCGACACCACTGACCGTCATGGCGCTTATGTCATTAGTGTCGCTTACGGTCGTGCGGTATATTAGGTTGCAAGGTAAGTGATTTTCATGATGTATATCGACGGATATGAGACTAATTGATTTAAGCGATATTTTCATAAAATTTAAATGTAATATAGCAAATATGTCGCTTAAGGTAATTCTTCCTTATAACCGTCGGATTATTTTTTATTATTTTCGAAAATATTAATCTACGCGCCAGATCGTAAGCGACATGACTACACATTAACAGCTGCAATTTTGGAACTTTTAATTACACTGCATGGCATTTAATGAACTCGTTAGAGACGGACTCTCGTAAACCAGAGATCTACCATATTGCCTAATACGTTCTTTACACAACACCCATCTCGAAACAGTGATTATTACATGCATTTTATCCCCTAAGGGATAGGCAGAGGTGCAACCAGTGCATCCATTTTTCACCGTGTGTATTCCGTCTATCATGTGGTGGTGATCCTATCGAGAAACTGCAAGCTGATATTGAGAAGAGAAAGTTACTAACTTACTGAGGCAATCATTTGCCTATCGAGAAACTGCAAGCTGATACTAAGAAGAGAAAGTTACTAACTTACTGAGGCAATCATTGTATTGTTTGTATTAGCTTGGCAACACCTGATAATGGAGATGATCTTGTCCCTGCCATCAACGATGTTCATAATGACGCTGGTGCTACGGTTCAACGCGATCATCCTCCCGGTGATGGGCAGATCGACAACAGACACTCCGGACCTCACCGTGGCTATGATCAACGTTGGGTTAGCCGCCTTAGTCTCGTGCACCGTGGTAAGCGACATATACAATTATCACCAAATTAAAACAAATTTGACTTAAGCGACATTTTGTTTTTTCAAAAATTGTAACTGGTTTTAAAAGACGCAGAAAAATACATTGATTATACATATGTATAATTTAATATCACAAAAAATTGCCTAACCGCCTTTTGCAAGAAATTTTCGTTCTGACAGTTTCTTTGTTAAATATCACTGCCATCGGTTCACTTATCTGCAACCCGTATAACCTTATTCCTCAGTCGGGAATCGAACTGCTGTTCTCGCGCAAGCACCTATGGGCGGTGTTGAGTGTGGTGGGGGTGACCTGCCTGGTGCTGATGTTTATCCCCTTCAGTCCGTACCAGGATGAAGGACCCTCCACGCAGAGACAATATTGGTTTGTGAGTATATTTTTTCGATTTTCGTGATTGGCTATATTTTATACTAGTTTTTGCTCGCGGCTTCGACCGCGTGAATATATCAAATCGATAAGTATCGGCTAACTAGTGAACGTTGCGCGTGCGCACCTCTCCTACAACACAGGGTCGATGACGTCAGCAGTCGTGCGGTGCACGATTGTACGATCAAGTAATGTGTTAACCACGACCCCTTTCTTCCTTATTCTACTACTAGACTTTTTTTATTATTCAACAAAAGGCATTATACAGAACACAATCATTAACAATACTTTAGCACTCAATTATTATTCCTTTTTTTTTACACCTTCCCATATTAATTTCATCTCTGCATCACCCAAAGGTCGACTAGTAGAGAATGTCTTCGGCATTAAGACCGTCTTTATACATTGCTGTATATGAAGTATATAATAATATCAGCTCTGTATTATATACTTGCCCACTGCTGAGCACGGGCCTCCTCTACTACTGAGAGGGATTAGGCCTTAGTCCACCGCGCTGGCCTAGTGCGGATTGGTAGACTTCACACACCTTCGAAATTCCTATAGAGAACTTCTCTAGATGTGTAAGGTTTCCTCACGATCTTTTCCTTCACCGTTAAAGCGAACGATAATTCACAAAGAATACATAATTTTAGAAAAGTCAGAGGTGTGTACCTTTAAGATTTGAACCTGTACATTCGTCTCGGCAGTCCGTTCCACACCCAACTATCGCCGCTTTTTAATATGAAGTGTAAATAAATAAACTATCTATTTCATTTATTTCCCCAGCATTCGCAAATAACTTCGTACAATGCTCGAGGCGAGCAAACAGAGCAAACTTCAGGCATATTCGTGTCTCGCTGGGACGTGTACAACACACAGACGGTGGTGCCCGCGCTCACCGCGGCCGGCATCAACCTCAACACGCGCACGAACTTCACGGCGGACTGCGAGCGGCAAGTGTACTGCAACCTGCCGCTGTTCAGAGCTACCTTAGGGGCGGACTTGTGAGTATATGAAGATGTGATTGTTTGTAGCTCAATTCAGTTGGGATAGACAATACAGAGCGACTGAGACAAAAAAAAAATAAGCCAAAAATAATCTTTAAAATCCAGTTTGATTTTGAAGTGTTTCTCTTTCCATCATCGAAGACCAATGGCTTATAACTGAATCGAGAATAGGACCATTCGAAACCTATACGAAATTTAACGGAAAAATTATCATTTAAATCGGACCACAGGGTACATAAATTATAGCTGAACAAAAAAAGAATACTGAGCAGATAAACTTCTTTGGAGTCGGTTAAAAACTTAATTATCTACGATAGTTTCGTTTTTTATCAATTTTTATTTAAATATGTTTTAACAAATGGCGGAAAAGATTTGATATTGAAATATTATTTTATTTCTTTTGGAACGCCGAACAATGTCCTTCAAACCGGAACACAACAGTGACTACACATTGCTGCTTAGCGGCAGAAATAAACATTGCAGTGGTACCTACCCAGGTGGACTCTCACATTTGAGAGACCTACCACCAGTAAATGATGTTCCACTACCACCATGTTCTGCCCTGGTCAGGGCCGTAGATAGGGAAGGGCATTACGGGGCAATGCCCTACCTTAAAATACTAATGCCCTATCTCAATCAACTAAATTACACATGACTACCCAAAATATATGGAGCAGCTGGTTTTTTATTTCACGATTTTAAAGTTGGTCCCATAGTAAGAGTTGTTAGTATTGATCGGTGGAATAACCCCCTTTCGAGATTTAAGGGAATTTTGTAACAATCTGTATATTATCTTAACATTTACGTAAGTTCATCTGACTCATTGACGTTCACAAGTAAAGAAAGCCAAAAATCGATTAACCAGATCAGATCTAGTAAAATGTTTACTTCCGCCCTAGCTGTAACAACTGCCCGACCTTAAATTCAAGTCCAGCTACGGCCCTGGCCCTGGTCCGTCATATTTTCACTTTTGCCTAGATCTCGAGGTCTGTTCCTATACACGGACCCGCCAGCGCCGTTCTCGCCAGCTGCGACTGCGGTCGCCACACGCGATTGTCTGGGAGAGACTTGCATTTACACCTTTACTATGATTGGTGAGTTTAAAGCGAGGTTTACTCTCGTATTTATTTATTAGCTTCTCCAGCAGGCTTAATATTACGATTACAATAAAAAAAATACTAGCTTTTGCTCGCGGCTTCGCCTGCGTGAAGGAGTTTACCGGGATATTTTTTTTCCGACTGACTCGATATGTGTCGTTATATTATGACCAAATTACATAAAATCATTATAAATCGTAGTCTATGTGTTATTCTGATGTATAAAAATATTATACATCAATCAATATAAAAATATTATACATCAATATAAAAATATTGATGTATAATATATTACTGTAAAGTTTTATCCAAATACGTTCAGTAGTTTTTTCGTGAAAGAGGAACAAACATACATACATTGCGTTTATAATATTATTAAGATCAGTAGCATTATAAATTATAGCTATAATGTAAGCTCAATTTACAATATATTTATAACCGTTACTCACCTAATAACAGAATAATCCTATAATAAAGTTTGTTTCTTAGTGCTTCCGGCGTGAGCGCTGTCAGTAGCTAAGTCATTATTCTCGTTAACAGGCGCAAACCACAATCTCTACACGATATGGCCGCGAGAAAACATCAGGCTGACGTCGTGGTCGCTGGCCTCCCCCGCCGAGCCCAAACTCCACCTCCAGGACAGGCCTGTCTACGTGATATACCAGTCTACAGCGACGTACAGCGCCGATGTACAGCCCGTGGTGTTCAGTGCCACTTTTATTGTAAGTACAAAAACAATTATAGTAAAAAAAATTGGTCATAAGTGACAATGATAGTTGATACACACATAATACATTTTCGGATAGAAATTTACTGTTATATTTTCTGGTGTACCGTGATATTTTCCGGTGTACCGTGAAATTATCCGGAGTACCGTGATATTTTCCGGTTTACCGTGATATTTTCCGGTTCACCGTGACATTTTCCGGTGTACCGAGACTTTTGGTGTACAAAAACGTCTTCCGGTGTACAGAAACATTTTCCGGTATACCAAGAAATCATCCACTGTACCGGGCTATTTTCCGGTATACGAGAAAGCAAACCTAACCTACATTTAACTTTCCCAGGTACCCTTAGCGCTCCAGTCTCGTCCCATAATGGACTTCTCTCACCATTCGCACAAGATCTTCCACCCTGAAGACTACACGGAGCAGTACAAGAAAATATTAGAAGCAATGCCGGCATACTTCAACATCGCCACCTTCCAAACATTCAGAAACAATTATGAATTCTAATGCCCAGGAATTAAGAATGCTAATAAATTGTTATAAATTTAATATTAGAGGCGATAGTGATACTTTGCCAGTAGCTATTTGATGATTACGAATTTTTGGTTAAAATATTGAGAACCTTGGTGTCCTTTATTTAGGGCTGATTTTAAAATCAGGTAAAATTTATTTGTATATGTCGAAAAGGCTTTTAATGAGCGTAGCCAAAATAGTAACGAACGCCTGCTTTACGAAACGTCATAATAATTGACAAAACTAATGTTGCTAATATCAACGTATTATAACTCAGTCTAGTTATAATTTATTTCATGGTTAACGTTAATCTGGCTTAAAAAATCAGCCATGAAGCCTCATTTAGACTGAGAAAATATTGCCAGCAATAATTGTTCGCAATTGTTGCTAGAAATATTCGTTTTTTGAATATCTGGCAAAAGACATTATACGTCAACGCGGACGTGAATTGCAACACCATTGCGCATTCATAGAAAAGATACCTTTTTTACGCAATAATCCTGAGTATATAAGACTGCTGGTGTAGTTGTATTACGGTAATACTGCAGTGCTGAGGTCTGGGGTTCGACCCTCAGTTCGGGCACTGGATTATACTACTCAATATCAGCCCAGTATGCAATTTGTATTCTATGTGACGATTCACCCATAACAACATCAAACGGAATAAACACGGTGAAGAGTGCGTACCCTAGTTGCACCTCTGCCCCTTTGGGGATAAAAGGTGTGCGTATGTTTAAATAACCAGTCTAAATGAGGCATGTTGGACGTAGATAAAAAGTATTCAGCCAAAAAAAATGACACTCGAAATAGTGATTGAAGTTTAAATCGCATTTTTGCACATTGATATTCTATTTTATATCTATACTATTATATAAAGCTGAAGAGTTTGTTTGTTTGTTTGTTTGAACGCGCTAATCTCAGGAACTACCGGTCCAAACTGAAAAATTCTTTTTGCGTTGGATAGCCCTTTGTTCGTGGAGTGCTATAGGCTATATATCATCACGCTATACCCAATAGGAGCGGAGCAGTAATGCCTAATCTCAGGAACTACCGGTCCGAACTGAAAAATTCTTTTTGCGTTGGATAGCCCTTTGTTCGCGGAGTGCTATAGGCTATATATCATCACGCTATACCCAATAGGAGCGGAGCAGTAATGGATAATCTCAGGAACTACCGGTCCAAACTGAAAAATTATTTTTGCGTTGGATAGCCTTTTGTTCGTGGAGTGCTATAGGCTATATATCATCACGCTATACCCAATAGGAGCAGAGCAGTCATGGCTAATCTCAGGAACTACCGGTTCGAACTAAAAAATTCATTTTGCATTGGATAGCCCTTTGTTCGTGAAGTGCTATAGGCTATATATCATCACGCTATGACCAATAGGAGCAGAGCAGTAATGGCTAATCTCAGAAACTAGGAGTTTGAACTGGGCCCTTATTCTCTATCCCGCACGTTATTTTAACAGTGCGTAACAAGCACGTAACACAACACATCATGTTTAGGACCATAGAAATTTGGCTTACAGAATACCATTTCACGCACATTTCTCAAAGATAACATGACACGGCCGCGTTACGCGTTTACACTATCATACAGAATAAGGGTCCTGAATAATTCTTTTTGTGTTGGGTAGCCCTTTGTTCCTGGAATGCTATAGGCTATATATATCATCACGCTATGCCCAATAGGAGCGGAGCAGTAATCGCTAATCTCAGAAACTACCGGTTCCAACTGAAAAATCTTTTTGTGTTGGATAGCCCTTTGTTCCTGGAGTGCTATAGGTTATATATCGTCACGCTATGACCAATAGGAGCGGAGCAGTAATGAAACATGTTGCAAAAACGGGGACAATTTATTAGTTATGAGAGCTTCCGTTGCGTGCGCTGCGTAAACGGTTAAAGTTATGCAACAATGATGTACGACGGGATTGTTCCTCTTAAAAGTTCTAAAAATATATTATAAAACAAAGTTCCCGGCTGCATCTGTCTGCCTGAACGTGTTAAACTCAAAAACTACCCAACGTATTAAGAGGAAATTTGGCATGGAGACAGTTTGGGACCCTGGGAAGAACATAGGCTCCCGGGAAACTACTACTTTTATAACGGTAAACTTTAGCCTGAAAAACTTTATAACGCGAGCGGAGCCGCGGGCAAAAGCTAGTTTTGTTAATAAAAGTTTAATATAACATATTTTAACTAAGATGTTTTTACTAATAGTAAATATAGACCTTATAGACTAGAAAAAATTTCGTATACTCGACTCATTTTCGACCATAGAGTGGTGGATTCTTTGAGTATCTACGCCCAGTTGAATGGATTGAGAAAATATGCTCAAGAGTAGAATATATTAGGACGCAGTCGACTCCAGTTATTGTCTAACGCCCGTATTCATAAACGTTATTTATCTAAGGACGGAGCATTGCTGTGATAAGTAATCTGTTTGTTCTTTTTTGTTTATCTGACAGACAACTAGATTCAAGTTGTATCTCAATATTAGCCAATCACAACGGCCCTATGTCTACCCACTGCGAAGACTGCCATGTCGTCAGCACTGAGAAACAGACTTGTTATCACAGCAATGCTCCGTCCTTAGATAAATAACGTCTATGTATAAGGGGGTAAGTTTATTTAGTGTATTTAAGTATGAAGATGCTCATGTACGATGTAGGGTTGTGGCAAAATATTAACAAAATCGAAAATAAACTCTAGTAGCGACCCTTTACAGAATGATGAAATAATCTCCATAACATTTTAGATTATTTAGTATTTATAAAAAAGAAAATAGATGTTTACGATTTTTCCAAAAAAACTATTATTTAATAGATACGTTAATTCTAACTGCAATATAAATTCTCTGTATTACTTTATTTAGATCGTAAGGTAAGGAAATTACCAATTTAAGTCAGGCAACATTTGTAAGTTTTACAGAAATAAGTTTCTTACGTAAGTAAAACTTACGGATATAGATCCCATCTAACAGGATAAAAAAAACGTTAATTTTTATTAGAAAATTTTTTTTTTCGTTTCCGTTCACATCTTGGAACATGTTAATAACTGAGCTGATATTCACTTACCAATGCCCATGTAAATTTTATTTGTGTTAACTTATATGAAATGTTTAAAGGTCATCTTACCCATGTCTATTTCAAGGTTATAAGTCGAACCAAATTGTTTATATTATTTAAAGTAATAATTCGGTTCAGAATGGAATCTTTTTTCAACCATTTTGTAACCTATTTAAATAAGAAAAAAAGTATTTTTATAACGGAGATGGCTTAATGTGACATATGTAACTATTAAATTATGCATTGTGAATGATGTTACCCTGCAAATTTATATAAAAATTGAGTAATCCTATTTAGGTATAGTCTTTTTTGTATCAAAAAATGTATTTATTTTAAGGAAATAAAACAATATAAAGATTTCAAGTATTTTTATTTTATATTTTCAGTCTTTCCGTCGCGTAAAACGCGAATTGTAAATAAATATTTTGTTTAAACCAAGAATATTTCCAAATCGTTTCAGAATATATTTTAAGATGGTAAATTTAATACGCCTATGGGTTTATTTTAATTAACTTTTAACTTAGAACGAAAAGTCAAATCTATGACGGACTACATCACAACTATAATAACACTACATAAAAGCCCATAGAGATTAAAAAACTTACGATCGTTACTCGTCTCAGTAGTAAACAGGAAACAACGATGGCTAAAAATGTACTTGTTACACTATTAAAGAAAAACTTACGCCGATAAAAACCAAACCATGTCACATAAAACTTACGCAAACCCTTACTTATAAACGCTCCATACGTCAGTCATAGTTATACAAAGTTTTGTCTCAGTTCGTATGACTTAGTCCTTCAAAACTGCATGACTATTACAGACGTATGCATTTAGAAGCAAGGCGGTCACAACAAACATTCAAAAACAATACATAATACACAATAAAACCAAATATTTACAATGTACAACACAATTTGTTTTTTATCGCCACAAATATTAATCTGAAAACAGACCTTAAAACTAATACAAAAGGGTGCTTTATACATCTATTATTGAAACACAGTTTTAAAAACTCCCGACCGCTGCATTTATTTTGAGATCTCGTAAAGGTACACGGCAAGGAAACCAATTCATATCTATAGACATATTTATTTGTATAAGCATATATATGTATCTAAGACAATCAAGCCCATACAAATAGTTACATATTTTTTGAGAAAAAAATCGTATTACCTACAATAGAGAATTATTTTTTAATTTCAATCAACAAAGAGGTAAAGTAAGAGTTTTGGGAATTGAAAAAAGATATTTGATTGGCTGTTTCGAGTACTGGAAATGTACCAATAACAAGGCTTCGTTCAGAAACGTATACAGTATCGTGTTAATCAGACTTTAGTGCCGGTAAATTTGGTACACGTATTTATTTGACTTCTATTGTAGGTAATTCATTATTCAGCCTTTTAATTAGTTGAAACGCTTTAAAACAGAGTGGTAAATGCTATTTATTTAGAAATGTACTAAATTTGGATTTTATTTCATAAAACTAGCTGTACGCGTCCAATACTTTAGTACATATTATATGTAAATGGTTAGTTTGATTGTTTTTGATGTTCCGATTCTTGATTCGCAGTTTCGTCTGCGTTCAAATTCTGTCAGAATCGGTTTAGTCTAGTTTATGCATTTACCAAAACATACGAATTTTAGAGTAATATTCTAATTTCCAAACTGGCTTATTCCAGCCTTTCTCTATATTATTACAAAAAATTAACGATATCTTTAAAGAAGTATATACATAAAATAAAATACATAATATGTTTGAAAACCTTCTCCTTTTTTTAAAAGTCGGTTAATTAACGTTTCGCTTATGAAGCTTCATTAGAAAATAGTATATTTGGGGCTTTCCAACCGTATATAGTTTTCGACATAAACCATTTTTATAATGGAGTAGCGAACACAAGCTTAATATTTTTCAGCAAGTTTTAGAAATAGAATCCAAACTTTTCACACTACTTCACTATTATACGTATCGTAAATTTACAACTAACACGAACATAATATTTTGTAGATGTAACGAAAACAAATTTTCTTTCATAAATATCGATACAACCGTTCCAAAATAGGCTAAGTCAAAAATATTGAATTTGCGAATCCATAGGAAATAAAAATATACATTATTTTCTTTTTGTACCACTGCAAACATATTTTTAATAGGGTCAATAAATTGAAAAACTTTTTTTTACATTATATTGATAATAATGTATTTCCGAACTGCTATATCGATATTTAGAGACAATTTACATTGACTTAGCTAAGAGCCTAAACCACATTAACATAAATTCTAGATTTATAGCTCTGGCTATTATTTTTATGTGGAAACGAAATAACAATGCTAACTTGAGTTTGACATTAAATTTATCCCTAGTAAATACGCTCTTGGGTAAACGAAAAGACAATATATTTTTTTAAAGTATTAATAGTTTAAAAATATCCGTTAATGACCATTTAATTCTACCAAATTAAACACCATCATATTTACGGGAACAAAATTATTTCTAACTAACGTAAAAATTAAATACGTGCTTTTGAACAATAGCATAATCTGGGACACAAATGGAGTCATTTTAGACAACCAGTTAAGTAATTTAGTAAAAAAAAAAATAAGCTCAGTCAGAAAAAGTAAACTTTTGAATTTTTACCATTTTAGAACAACCAATAAAATAGAGGTGTGCTTTAGTGAGTTTTAAAATTAACACTAATAGTATAAAGTTCCTAAACTTTTGTATCTATACACCTTTATTATGCATCGGTTTTTTTGCTAAATAATATGTAGACGACATTCATGAACTTCAACAATTCGTCTAATTTCATGAATGACTTGTAAAATGGAATTTTTCAGTATTTTTTTTTAACACATATTCATACTGAAATGACATTTCAAATTATAAGGTTTCGCATGAATCGGTGTCGACATTATTTTTTATCGATACCATAAATACAATCATAATTTTTTCGTATATTACATTTCATTTTTTTTTCGGTAAAAAGGTAAAACTATTTCACTTTTACGTACTAAATTTAAATCGACGTTAACCATTTTATATTAATGTTTGTTCTGGATAGAAGTGCAGTGTAATCAAACCGATCTATGGTAGTAAAAGTTTCATACACCGGCCTTTTATTTTGCTAGTCCCATTATAATATTTAAAACTTTTACTAAAATTAATAATTTTAACTATTATACCATCGCGAGATTAATAAAACTATTTCTCATTAACCTGCCCAAAGTCCTTCTACGGAATAAGTAAATTATTTTATGTAAACATAGTCAAACCACATAGTAGACAATCGTATTAAATATGAAAAGATATGGCTTATTAACAAAATGCCTGTCAATTTCTAAATTGTGGTATATTGTCATGACTACACTACACTCATATTTCTTTAATAGTAACACTTTAGATACAGTGACGTAACAAAAAATACTGTAAAGTACAAATAGAATATAATTTTTTTTTCTCATCTTTGTGATAGAACAAATAAGAAAACTTTCATCTCAGACACATATTTTGTACCTTTTCGTCCATTGTTACTTAAAAATAAAAAATTATAGCAAAGTGGCTACTGTTAGAAAAATATTCAAGTAGTAAAAAGAATCTAACATTCAATTACAAAGTAAATAAAAGAAAATCATGGCGTTCCCATTTTAAAATTCAATCGATTAAATAAACTAAATCCCATGTCAAGTCAACACAATCTCAGTCACTTGTGTTTCTTCAGCACATATTGTTAATTTTTATCATTACTTGTTGATTCCTTATTTAAGAGATGACATGACTTATTTATTCAACATAGTCATTATATAATATGATTTAAAACGTTATTTTTTTAACATACTTGTTTCTTTAGCTTTGCTGACGTAATAATGGGGGTTATTTGAGGCCAACTACGCATACTACGCGTCATCTGTTATCTATTGTATTAAATTTCTCAGACAGAGAGCCACTTTGCCGTAATTGTATGATCTACCACATATGTATCTTTGAAACAACTAAGCGACAAATATTGGTGAACTACCAACCAACTACTTAACATTAATACAATATGTTTGCATTGGTCTTCTTAAATCTCAATGCATTAAAAAACCCATATATTTGGAAAAACAAAAGCATATCGCCTTAGAGCAACACGGTTCTAATTGACTCTTTAATCCATTGCCAGATACAACCTCGTTGCACCAAGGCGATATGTAATTCATAGAGAGCGGAACGCTATTTTTCCGAGATATACCTCTGACGTTTACAAATCCATAGAGATTAACAAATATCAAGACAAATGATGCAAAAATAAATAAAATTTGCAATCATTTTTGACATCTATTAATATTGACTGAAGTTTTTTTTTAAGTTGAAATAGTTATCCAAGGTAATGCTTAGAACAATATCATTAACAAATTCTGAACGATAAGGGCAATATCTAAAAAAATAATAAATTCTCATTAATCTGGTTATTAACGAATTCTGAGCTACCCTATTTACTGTGTCCAGTTTTGCTTACATGAAAAACATTAAAGTCACGTATTACATACATTAATATGTTTGTTTTAAGAATACGGGAGTAATGTCAAAATTTTACCTCAGTACAGTCAAATTTTAAATAAACTTAGCATACATTCAGGCTAATTAGAAAGTATCTATTTGAAATATTTTACAGTGGACTTATACTGCAGATGAGATAAATAAGTTAATATTTAAAAAACACGTTGTAATAAGATGATTATTATCTTTAGTAATTATTTATTAAGGACTATACAGAGTGTCTCTTTTTAGAAAGTTTGCTCATAATATTCACCCTGTGCAGCTTAGTCTAGTTTTTTTGCGCATTATACAATGTGAACCTTACGTTAACGTTCTAAAACTCATATTGTATTGAAACACTAGGATAATAGACAGAAATAGTTATAAATATCCAGTGAAGACAATCCAAAAGCGTCACAATGGTGCTAAAACTTTATTCAATTAGTAAACTAATTTAAATTGTTATTGTTTTATAATCCTTAGAAAATAACAACTTCCCTGCAAAGTCCTTGAAACAACATCAAACGTAATTAACCCACTGTTGATCGTAGGCCAGCGAATTGAATAAAATTCTTCATAACTGACATTTTGGGTCAAAAAACCTAACTCGTGATGTATTTATTACCAAGCAACGGTAGTAAAGATATCTCTAAGGATATACTGTTGTATACAACGCAATTACTCCAAAACATATTATGGATTATTTTTAACTTGTTCCCCACATAATGTATATTTTAGTGTACCCAGAATCCTAAGATTTGACCATTCAAAGACGTTCTGAGCGGCGATAATAAAGTTTTTTTTTTAGCATCTTTTTTATGGAAGGAAGTTCTTAAGTAACGATGTATGTTACCATTATTTTCAATTAAATGACAAACGAAATGATTACCTATGGCTTTTCGATGTTAAAAGTACCGATCAACAATGCGTCAATGTACATAACATGAACATTTAGAACAAAAATAACAATTATCCTTTTGTTTCACAAATCTACAGAACACATACAAAATTCATGTATCCGTGTGACATATATTGTAATAATTATTTTACTTTAGAGGTGAAAATAAAACGTTTTCCGTGTAACAATTTGCTGTAATCTAAAATTACACTTAAAACAATATTTTTATTTTGTAAAAAATATTATCACCCCTTTAAAACTCGGTACATACACCTAGATGTAATTAAAATTTCTTACACTACACAAGTTTTACACCAGTGCTAGCAAGCACATTAAACTTTGATCCAAAAACAAACCAGAGGCTCCCAAATCATAGGTGTTACTGCCAAAATAAATAATATAAAAAAAAAATCATTACTATTTATTTTTTGTATACCAAACGCCCCCTCTTTGGGCGGCTCTGCGAAAGTGTCAAGCTAAAACGAAACCCCAAAATGTTTACGGCAGTAACACAGTCCTTGCACATTCCCGCCAGGGGGCGGTGACCACCAAGTTTGGGAGCCCCTGTCCACTACATTAACGGAGCGTGACAGTCAATCGGCTCGCGGCAACCATTTTGTTATTGAACTTTCTCTTGAAGTTTTCGGCGGCCGCCGGTGTTTTGAACGTGATTCTAGCACTGCGCTCTTCCTTATCCAGTATCAAACTCTGGAACATTTAATCCGGGCTGTTTTTCAGGCCATCCTTTGGACTTATGTTTATAGGCAATAAAATATACCCCTAAAGTGGAAACACGGTCGAAATTTATTCGTATTCTTCGGTTGAGAACGCATCGTTAAACGTGTACAAAACGCATCTGTTCGGTCTGCATACAAATATTATGGAACATTATACATAAACATATAAGTCAGTGGTCAGTTACAATATAGACATGATTACATACATTCAGCCAGTCACCTTAGAGAAGTAATGTGTCAAATAAACAAAAAAGTATTACAAAAAAAGTTACACCACTTATCGGAGTATACATTATTGCTTTTAATAAACCAATGGTTCCTAAAATGAGCCCAAATGCCTACACTTTGACGAGAGTGGTGTGAGCGCATTTTGAGTACCACTGACTTTAATTTTGTATTAATTTCTATACAATAAATGTTCAACAAGGAAAAGTTTTTAGTAAATCTTTTAAGTCAATTTTGAGTAATTGAATGAATGTGACCACAATTCATTCCACATTCCATACTTAAACAATTTAAATTTTTAACCCATCCATAACAAGGACGACAAGATCCTATCAATAAATATATAATAAATGTTTTAGTAATAATTATTACACTTAAATAAATAGATAAACACAAAAAGGAATTTATAATGTGGAAATGTATTATTATTATATCACTTCCAAAATAATATGTATTAAACAGAAAATCCTTTTCTTTGTTATTTCTGCTTACTAAAACTTTTCCTAATAATAAAAGAATACAATTACAATATGAACAAACAATCAACAATAAAAAATGTCAAATATAATATAGTACAATGCAATCCAAAATAAAACTTTGAAAACCATAATACCATACTGGAATTGTATTCTAACATATGGACATGCACTAAAATTAGATAAAAGACCAAATATATATCTAGAGCTTAAATTAAAAATCTAAAGAGAACAGATCATAATTTCAAACATAAAACATATGTTTGGAATACAAATATATTTATGATAAAATATAGCAATACAGGAATAAATTGAATCAAATAATACTGAGTAACTAATAACTATTCAGTTCGTTTAGTTTTAATTTTTCAAAGTTTTATTCCCATATAACATAATAATACATGTTAAAACATCGCTGTACATATTATTCAATGTAAATATATTATATCACAAAGTAAATCATTATATTGTGATATGAAAGAAATAAATGTGCATTATTTTCGTGTGATGCAAAGTGATTTATTTATTATTTATATAAATACGCAATGGGTACATATTTTTCAATTGAAGACTCAAATTAAAAATTATTTTTCTTGTATGCTTCAATAAATAGACCGACAAATTTAATAATATTATTTTGTATCAATGAAAACAGTTATAAATATTTTTACTGTAAATAAAAGAAAATTATTTGAGATTATTTTACATGTGCATAAATAACTTTGCATTTAATAAAGACCTTTTCAGTAAATACAAATATTTCTTTCACTTTTAAATAGAAATATGAAAACTTTCGAATTGAGATATGACTAGAGATTTTGATAATTAATATAGTTGCCTTGTTTTTATCTTGATAATATATGTCGACTAGTATGTTTTTATTTATTAAAGTATTTATAATGTTAAGTATACAGACATCATTTAAAAATAGTAAGTATAGTTATCTTCTCACTTGCATTAAGGTGATACCTCAAGGTCAATTTTCATACATTTTGTTTCACCTTTAATCTGGGTAACTAAACAAGTATTGGCAAGTAAAGAATTTAAATTCACGTCTAGTTAGTGATTAGTTCTCGCAGTTGAAAGAAAAACGTAAAAATAATTAATAATCATGGATATTTCGGCCTTTAAAATTTAATATGACGAAATTTTAAAGGCCGAAATAAAGCCCATATTCGAATAGCACGAAAACTGTACTTCATATCTCACCTAATCATAAAAAATAATGAACTTTTAAAAATGCTATACAATTTTGAACTTAATATTTGGTTGTATTGATATTAAATCAGTCTCAATTTATTAAAACTTAAAATGTGTTTTTCAATGCATATTTTGTTGTCTTATGAAAAACACAATAAAAATTAACTAAAAAGGTCCTTTCTTATATCGAATAGTAAAATAATATAAATAAATAAATATCACAGTATCTTATCACAGAATTGTTCAGTATTAAACTAAATTTTAATTACATCGATGTGTGACGTTTCGGATGTTTTTCAATATCAAATATTCCAATTATTTTAAATCACAATAGAAAAATCTATTATAAATGCAATGCATGAAACTGCACCTTAAGCCATCAGATGTTATATAACTAACCAGCTCGATTCGCTGTTATCATTGACCTATATTCTATAAACACGAACGTCCATATAAACTATTTGTTCAAAATCTGGAGTCGAAAACTAGTTCGCTGCAGCGCTAAAACATCGAACGTCGTCTAACCAAACTTTTAAAACATGCAGCGGTAAAGCGCTTTTAAATATATGTCAATATCGACACCATTCTAAAGTCAGTTTGAATGGATTGCTGTTCAATTCACTTGAACACAGTGAGTGTTAGAACGCCACATCTAGTACGTAGTACATACATATACATGGCTGTTATATACTTTAAAAACCTTTTACGTGAATGAGGTTTCCGAAATGTATAATATTATTTTGCGTTGGTCTTGTAACAGGATTTTTTTTGTAGACTAGTAAGTAAAATAGACAGCATTGCGTTCTAGCTGTGCTCGCATCTTTAAAGGGTGGATAAGTTTTCCGATACCCGATTTTAATGAAACAAAGTCTACATATTATCATAATTAGGTACAGTTTTATTTAGCAGGGGCGCTTCTCATAATAATAATTCATTTCCTAATTATAATCTGACCACCAGTGAAAACTACATGAAATTCCGCTCAGAGGTTTTTGGAGATATGCTCTAACCATTAATTACACAATTAAACTGACAGAAAATAATTCCATAAATCACAAATTTGTGTTCATTACTACTTAGTCACTGCCTTTTTATAACTTATCTTTTAATGTATAAAAACACCAAGTTCTGCCGATATCCCATCACTTGACAGCCAACTGTCAACTGTCGCAGACAGCTTTTTGCGAGGGACTTTAATAGACAAGAAATAAGGTCTATTTTGTTAATTAATTTTTGACAGCTAGACAATCCATGGATATTATAGACAGATTATAACTAATATGTTTACAACGCGGTCCAACTTTAATGTAACATATTTCATTTAATCGAATAAGTTCTATTAACATTTTCAAATAAATACAGTGGAATGTCACGACGGTTTCATACAATACCGTCACCATCACGTAACCAACAAAGATCTAATCTGTTGTAATGCTACATCTTATGAGACCCTAAAATATCGGAGCATAATATAATATTTTTTTAGGGCTCACCTTAATGACATACATTATTATGTATTATGTCATGACTCGCCGATCATACAACGCATCTACAACGTTATGTGATGCCTATTAACTCATGACTAGTCCATCATTCAACGCATCTACACCGTTATGTGGTACCTATTAACTCATAACCAGTCCATCATTCAATGCAGCTTCACCGTTATGCACTGCCTATTGTCATGACTCGCCGCTCATACAACGCACCTACACCGTTACGTGGTGCCTATAAAGTCATGACGGGCCGATCATATAACGCACCTATACCGTTATGTGGTGCTTATTAAGTCATGACTGGCTGATCATATAACGCACCTACACCGTTACGTGGTGCCTATAAAGTCATGACGGGCCGATCATATAACGCACCTATACCGTTATGTGGTGCTTATTAAGTCATGACGGGCCGATCATATAACGCACCTATACCGTTATGTGGTGCTTATTAAGTCATGACTGGCTGATCATATAACGCACCTACACCGTTACGTGGTGCCTATAAAGTCATGACGGGCCGATCATATAACGCACCTATACCGTTATGTGGTGCCTATAAAGTCATGACTCGCTGATCATATAACGCACCTACACCGTTATGTGGTGTCTAATTATGTCATTACTGGCTGATCATATAACGCACCTACACCGTTATGTGGTGCCTAATTATGTCATGACTGGCTGATCATATAACGCACCTACACCGTTATGTGGTGCCTCTAAAGTCATGCATGACTCACTGATCATACAACGCATCTACACCGTATATTTCGGTAAATATTTGGTTTGATATACCAGATTTTCCATCTTCAAAACGAATGAATAAAAATCGAAACAACATCGGAAACATCACACATACGACCTTAAATACATACAATGAAAGCCTACATTACAACGTTACCTGCACATCGTTGCCGGCAAGTGTCTTGAGCCTTGTATCGGTTATACCGGGTGGCAGATTCATCACGGCGGCGATTGCCGAGGTGGGCAGTCGCGCACCCTTCGCCGGGGGCTCGTCGTCGTCCTCGGCGAGTTCTACCCGGGGCTCGTCGGTCCCACGCACTGCGGTGCGGACGGCCCTGCTGAATATGCCTAATGTCGGCTGAGTAGGGTCGGTTTCCGCTCGTATTTTCTCCTTCTGCGTGACGCGTCGTTGGAGTATTACGCGGCGGTTAGCGAATTTGTGTTCCGTATCCTCTTTTTGTTTCTCCTGTGGGTGCAAAAAATATATTTCAACTTTCAGGTTTATAATGTAAGTACAGAGTAAGACTAGCTTTGCCCGCGGTTCTATTTAAGTGAATAACTTATATATCAAATAATTATTCAAGATTTGGGCTATCCGGTTTAAGGTTATAGCTTAAGGTCCATTTTTCATACATATTGTTTCACCTTTAATCTGGGTAACTAAACAAGTATTGACAAGTAAAGAATTTAAATTCACGTCTAGTTAGTGATTAGTTCTTGCAGTTGACAGAAAAACGTAAAAATAATTAATATACATGGATATTTCGGCCTTTAAAATTTCGTCGTATTAAATTTTAAAGGCCGAAATATCCATGCAAGCTATAACCTTAATACTTAGTGATTTTATAAAAATCCCACCTCCTTGTCAAATACAATTCTCTGTCTGTTCTTTGGTGCTGACGTGTCAGATTTTTGCGGCATCTGCAAAAAAACAGTAATGTTTTTTGTCAGTCTTTTTTTTATATTAAAAGTAATATAAATAAGTATTTCTCAAAATAAATGTACGTAATGATATTATTTACGAAATATTATCGAAATTTTCTGTCATGTCTTCTGTTTTTTTTTTCATATATTCGTTCTATCCTTTGATATCTATATCTATACTTATAATAAATCTGTAGAGAGGTCAATTCTGTACATGAAATATATTTCCAAAATAACTATCAGGGGTGATTAGGGATCGATACTGATGCCAAAAATGCAATTAGTAAAATTTTTGTCTGTCTGTCTGTCTGTATAACCGTTATAGAAACAAAAACTACTCGACGGATTTTAACGAAACTTGGTACAATTATTTGTCATACTTCTGTGCTGGTTATAGTATACTTTTCATCACGCTACAATTAATAAGAGCAGAGCAGTGAAGGGAAATGTTGGGAAAACGGGAGAAGTTACTCCATTTTTTAAGCTTCCATCGCGTGTGCAACTTTAATGGTTAAAGCTACACAGACATCATGTATGACGGAAATGTTCTCCTTAAAATTATGTAAAAATATCCCACGACAGCATATGTCTATCTTTTATGGTTGACTCACAATAACACGTGTAACTCCCGATAGCTTAGCAGTTCGAAGCTTTCTCATTATATTTGTCTACTCTTACGTTTATAACACTCTCAGTCATCCCTAATTAAAAAAGTTAACATTATTAAATATTCCATAAAAAAGAATCATAGAAATCGGTATAGAAACACCAATGTTATATATGAAATACGCTAATAATAAGCCATCACGCGTGAATACTGAATCATGCCATAAGGATTATTTTTGTATATATATAAGGTCGCGAACGCACAGGCAGGCGGCTTGCTTGGTACCTAGAGGCTAGCGAATCACCTAGCGAGTATCTTCGTAAAACGAACATTCTCGGACGTTCGCGACCGGCTCCATTTTTGAAGTCCGAAATCCACGCGGGCGAAGCTGCGGGCGGAAGCTAGTATATAATAAAATAGAGACAAGCAAAGAAAAAAAAAGTCGTAACGATATATCGTAAAAACTATTTCGTTACGTATATTTATTATAAGAGATACTCTAATACGAAAGTCTCTGAGTGTGTTTGAGTGTTTGCCGGCCATTAACAGCTGAATTGAGTCAAAAGAAATCTACCACATTAATAGACCACATCTTGTAACTTATAAGCCGAATTTTATCCAAGTTTATGTAAAGTGAGACTTTATTCTAGCATGAAACACAGACGGAACCGCGGACAAAAACTATGCTTTATTCAATGTAATATGTAATTTCCAAACTTTAACAGACTCACCTGTTTTTTATCAGCTATGTCACCATCGTCATTCTTTGTTGAGCTCACTATGGCCTTTCTTGGAGGAGATTTCTCTGCAATAGAAATTATTTTTCCGTCATTTCTCCAGTTCTTACAACGTGAATAATATTCAGTTTATTGTATTATTTTGTGGACAATTGATGTTTCCAACACTCCTATCTCCCTATTTTTTTGTTTGATTAATTTCGTTGCCGGATAGTGAAAAATTTGTTTTCTCTGAGACTCGCCGAGCTTCACCGCTCGGTGTCACAATGCGTGCCACTGCTGATCCTGGCTTACAGGAGTTGTAGTGGTGGGTGTGAGGGAGGGAAAATCTCTATTGTATTATTTTCTGGATTCACATAAGTTTCGAAATCTCATAATGACCAAATTGTACGATCCAAATCGGACCGTAAAATCGTGTCGTATTCGAATCGTACAGTTCATAAAAATCTTTTAGAAAATGTGTTCACCTTTTTTCTTCCTATCTTCATTGTCGTTGAACACGATTTTTTGTCGTTGCGATTTTTTCGCATCACTGGTGCTGGACGATTTCGGAGGCAATTTGCTCCTCAGATCTACCGACGGTTTGGTTGTGGTTTTGGTCAGTTCTGGTCTGAAAACAGAAAAAAGCACCATTTACAATTAATGCAGTTTGAGAGACTAGAGTCGGCTTATTACAAAGTATTACAAATGATTGTCCGCCAACATGACACTGCATCCTGAAGGAATGTCAATTGTTTATGCCAAACATTCTAGAATGTCCCAAAAACTCGACTCGTCAATCGATGTTCTTAAATTTTGATGTTTGTCATTGGTCGAGAGGTCAATAGTACCTTGAATTACAAAGTATTGTTTGGTATTCGACTGCGCTCGACATCCTGAGACATGAGATGTTAAGTCTTATTATGTCCAGTTACACTGGCTACAATGTTCTTCAAACCGGAACACAAGAGTGACTACACACTGCTGCTTGGCGGCATAAATACACAAGCGGACTTTCACATATGAGAGACCTACCAGTATCCTGATGATCAGTATATCAGTATCATTTTATCCTGGTCATTTACTCTCGTGGGGAATGATTCAAATTTTTATCTACTCTTTAAATAGATCGCGCTGGGGATTATACCGCTACTGTAATATAAAGATTTTTGTAGTGGAAAAGGCTTTTCATATTGGAAAAACCGCGGGCAACACCTAATTGTAAAAATAAATATCAAAGAAACACTGCTTGGCTCAATTTTTTTTATAAAATAAGGACGGAGCATTGCTGTGATAACAAGTCTGTTTCTCAGCTTTGTTTATCTGGCAGCCAACTAGATTCAAGTTGTATCTCAATATTAGCCAATCACAACGGCCCTATGTCTACGCACTGCGAAGGCTGCCATGCCGTCAGCACTGTGAAACAGACTTGTTATCACAGCAAAGTTAGAGCTTAGATAAATAACGTCTATGAATAAGGGGGTAAGTATATAACACTTACTTGATCGGCTTCTGTTTGAACCGTCCGGAGTCATCGTCATCGCTTAGAATACCGTCAATATCGCCCAGGATGAGGTCGAGGTCGTCGTCGTCGTCGGGCAACGGCGGCGTGAGAGCCACCTCGCGCGGCGGCGTCAGCGACTCTGAAACGGCACCTATTCACATTAGCAAGTGGTTCAGATTAGAACGGCGGGGCATGGATTTTTTTAACTATAAATAATACTGTTGCATGGTCGAAATTCGCTAGCGTAAAGAAGGAAAAGGAATCTTAATCCGTACAAACACAATTTCTTGATGCTTTCGAACCCAAAATAGGCACGTAGTGTAACCCAAAAGTTTGTATGTCAAGAAATTGGTCTATAATACTGTTATGAATAAGTGAATATTCAATACCAATTACAAATATCAATTAAAGTTCAAAAGTTATTATTTAACTTCAAATAAGCAGACAGATAATTTGACTGTTAATTTACAATATCTAAGTTAATGTAAATCATCGAATATAATATAGGGCGACTAAATACTAAAGTCAAGCTCCGAAATAAACAGTACACAAAAGAATGTTTTCAGTATTAACTGTCTTATACGTTAACATATATCATGCAAACAGAACTTAAGTAACAGTATCCCTTTGCACCTTTCACTTAATTTTCCAGAATAAGCAAACTACACTCACCACATGTAGAATTCACTTCGGCGCTCTCCTCCTTCCTGATCGGCGACCGCTCTCTGATTTTCTCCGGTTTGACCGGCTTATCGAATTTCTCCGGTTTGTCCGGTTTCTCGGGCGACTTCCGCGTGGTGTCCGGCTTCGGTTCCGGCTCTGTGCTTGACGGTTTGTCTACAACCGGCTCTGGTTTGGGTTCCTCCGGTTTTTCCGGTTTTCCGAGTTCTTTTTCTTTTTCAAGGGGCTCCCTTTCCCTGTTAGAAAATTAGAGAGTTAAATGTCATACAAATGTTTTGACTTATGTCTGGTCATGAAAGCATGAAGGGAGACTGCCATAAAACTAATTTCAGCGTAAGCTAAAATATCCTTTATAATCAAATACAAAGGCCTAAACATAAATCAGCCCTCTTCCCCTTCTACTCCCTAATCTCCTGAATCCCGACACCTTAAAGTATGTTCTTTAAAATTACCTTCATCGACGCAAAACTACGTATAGTGCAATACTATATTGATTAGGCACACTTAAAAGCGAAAAAAAAAATACAATTAGCTATGCAACAAACCTCTCCTGTATCTTATTGTGGAGTGCGACGGCATTCTTCCTCCTGCGGACCTCTTTGGCTCGCAACACTCGCTCCCTCAGGCTCTCTTGTTCTCGCAGACGACGTTTGTAGTCACTTTCCTGTTGGGAAATGTGAAAGTAACAGTGGTTTAAAGAGCTAGTTTATTCTCGATGGCTCCTGAGTAAGCTATTGCATCTGAAAAAAAAAAATGCTATTTACACTTTCATAGCGTTTCGTTGTCTATGTACTGTTATATGCACCTTTCAGCTTTCTCTATTTACTATCTCAGTTCCAAACTCACTAAAAAGTTTTTTTTTTTTTTTAATAGTTTTGGTAGTGAACCGTACACACATAGCGAAACGTTGAAAAGTGAAAATCATTATTTTTTAGATATGATAGTTTACTTAGGAGCCATCGTTATATGAATTTTTGAGATGAATCGAAATAAGCGATTAAATAATAATAATTATAATATCAGCCCTGAATTATATACTTTTGCCCACTGCGGAGCACGGGCCTCCTCTACTACTGAGAGGAATTAGGCCTTAGTCCACCACGCTGGCCTAGTGCGGATTGGTAGACTTCACACACCCTCGAAATTCCTATAGAGAACTTCTCAGGTATGCAGGTTTCCTCACGATGTTTTCCTTCACCGATAAAACAAACGATAATTCACAAAGAATACACACATAATTTTTTAGAAAAATCAGAGGTGTGTTGCCCTTGGGATTTGAACTTGCGGACATTCGTCTCGGCAGTCCGTTCCACAACCAACTAGGCCATCGCTGCAAAATAAGCGATTAGGAACGATTATTAAAAATGAAAAGACTATAAACAATGTGAAGGTGCCGCTTGCCTCGTCGTAGTGTCGCGGCGCGTCGGCGCGTGCGCGGCGCTCGGGGCTGGCGCGCGGCGACGGCGAGCGCCGCGCCGGCGACGGGGACCGCATCCTGCACCACAGTACGCATTGTTAGGGGACGATACTTCATACTTATATGGATAGCGACCACCGTACACGTGGCCCACGTAAGTGTCGCGTTCCGGGATCAGCCTGTGTATATACGGTTCCAACAGGCCGGTATAATTGTGACGACTAGTGAGGGCTAATCATGTCTCATCAGTGAACACTATCTGGACCCCATTCTTCTTACCATCAGGTACAAGGTTAAAAAAAATAATTAAAAATCTAATGTTTACCAATCATTAACCATGAAAAGCAACTCAACGTAATTAAAACCTTATTGTGATTACAAAAAGAATTATCAATCAATTATATACATTAATGACCAATGACGTCACAGTGTCCAGTGTCCCATACCTCCTCCTCAGGCCAGCGCGGTTCGCGTTAATGAACTCCTCCTGCCTCCGAAGGAGGTCGTCGTCCTCACTGCGACGCCTCACGCTGCGGCTGGCCAACTCATTCTCTATCTCTATCGTCGTGTTCTCTATGAACCTGCAATACCATACGTGTATTAGTAAAATTTCTTAACAAAATTGACAACATTACAATATCTAAACGTGCCTAAAAGAAAAATACCGTTTCTTAATTTTTCTAGTCTGAGTTCGATTATGATTTTTTTTTAAATACTTAATTTTGAAGAATAAAATTAAAAACCGAAAAAAGTTTGATGACGTCACACATACTTGACGACATTTGGTGCTTACGTTTTAGAATATCGTTGCTAATGTTTTAGAATAAAACAAAATTCAAAGTGAAAATCATGAATGAAATTTGGATCCCATAATTTTAGATCCAGTTTCATAAAATATAAACATTTGACTATGTTCAAAAAATGAAATGTTGTCAATTGAAAATTTTAATAAAAATCTCAAACTTATATTTACTGCCCCACTGCTGGGCACGAACCTCCTCTACTACTGAGAGGGTTTAGGCCAGCTGGATAGACGCAAACCGATACTTCCTCAGTAGTAGAGGACCGCGGCCAGCAGTATGATACTATATTTCGCAGTACGGAATTGAAACGAACACAAACGTCATAGTGACGTGTACGGAGCCTAGACAGTGGTGCTTATAAAAAATCATTCTCAAAGTGTAGGGATTCAGTCCACTTTCACTATTTGATAAGTTTGTTAAGCCCAGGCACTGTGTTGTGTACCGCGATTGTATTCTACAGTGCCTGTGAAATAAATAATTATCTAATCATCATAAGTGTTTTTTCTCGTCAGTTACTTGCTGGTAGGGATTGAGTAGCTAAATTGAGGGGGCGTGTTGAAGGTTTTATATGTATTATATCAATTTAGCTGGCTGAAGTAAAAAATGTCATTGTAGTTTCCATAGAGATGGAAAATAACGAAAACAAAAAATAGTGTTACTGTGATATATACGATGTAGCGTAAAACTCAGCTAATAGTAAATAAAGGCTGCTCTGTTTATAAATTCTCAGGGCGTTGTTACTCTACAACATATCCCATACCTAACATAAAATCCGTACCTGAGTGGCGATCGTCGCGTAAACTTCCTGCTGGCGGCTCTCGCCAAAGCGTTTCTCTGTTCAGCTATGAATCTCTCCGCTGCATCGTCTATATCCTTTATCGGACCTATAAACAAATACAAAATACTTAATACGTTAAACAAAACTTAGATAATAATTACGGCCGTCATCTTCATGAATTGAAAAGCCATAGGAGTTCGCAAATAGCAATGGCGTAGCATCGTTGGGGAGCGGGACATTAAGAGGGGTGGCTAAAATAAAAAATTGAAACTTATCACTTCATGAGTGGCGCTTTTTGTTTTATTGAATTTGAGCAATTTTTTTTTTGCTTTTACCCAGCACCTTGGCAAGCCAAATTTGGGTCCAGTGTAGGCGGCAAGGACACATACTACGCCAATGCTACAAAGCAACATCTGCAAAGTATAAGCCATAAGTTTCCACAGCACAAACATCATAATTTAGGTAAAAGTAACTGACTATTACTAAAACAAAGATTTGCAGAATGTGAAAGAAGTAAAACAACATTTTAAAAGTTATAGTTATTTAGGACTCAGTTATAGGGCATGGTAGATTATTGAAGATTTAAAAGAGATAAAAAAAATAAATATAGACAACAAAATTAATTTGTATTTTCGAGGCAATCTCAAATTTATTTTTCAGGAAAAGAAAAATATAGACTGTCTAAGGGGATAAAATATTAATAGCCCTATTTGAGAAAACAATTTGCCAACGTAACTTAAGGCGATACCTCAAGGTCCATTTTCATACATTTTGTTTCACCTTTAATCTGGGTAACTAAACAAGTATTGGCAAGTAAAGAATTTAAATTCACGTCTAGTTAGTGATTAGTTCTCGCAGTTGAAAGAAAAACGTAAAAATAATTAATAATCATGGATATTTCTGCCTTTAAAATTTCGTCATATTAAATTTTAAAGGCCGAAATATCCATGATATTTCGGCCCACAAACTATGAATTATGAACACAAACATAAATAATAAGTTGTTGTCCGGACAAAAGTCCCCCTATATGCATATTTTTCTGAGAGAAAAAGTAGCCGATGGCCTTTCCTTCTCAAACTATCACTATACCAAATTTCATCGAAATACGTTCAGTAGTTGTTGGTTCAGTAGATTATATCGCGTTGAGACAGACAGACGCGGCGAGGGACATTGTTTTATAATATGTAAAGTATGTAAATAACTATAAGTATATAAATAACTATAAATATTTTAATAAAAGCAGCACACAAAAATAGGCATTAACCCAAAATTATTAAAATTTTAAATTGTGCATTTAAACATAATTCAATAAATCTACGTGCAAACCACACTACATCATGCGCTGATATTGTTATTCTATTGCATTTGTGAAAACGGGAACGCACTTTCAAAATGAACACTTTTTGGTAAGCAAAGCTAATCGACATTAACCCAATCTTATTCCATCAAAAACATTTTGTATAAGTGACCAAACAAGTCAGTATTTTGTTTCGTTATGTCTAACTATTTGAGGTATAAAAAATTATAAATACGCAGTGATTTTTTTCTGAATAATAAATTAAGAAACTCTCTGGTCTAATAGCAAGTAATCATAACTTTGAGTATAAAACACTGTATTCCACAGCAATTTGGAACATTAAAGTCTCATGATTTCCATCGCGCTAGCCTCATTACAATAAAACGTGCATAAAACATTGTAAGGAAACCATGCATACCTGAGAAGTTATCTATAGGAATTTTGAGTGTGTGAAGTATACCAATCCGCACTAGGCCAGCGTGGTGGACTAAGGCTAATCCCTCTCATTAGTTGAGGCCCATGCCCAACAATGGGACAGTATGTAAGACAGGGCTGATATTATTATTATATTATACCCTCATTATGCTACAAACCAGAGCACACTGTTACTTGCATTATTGATTATTATATCCACTTATAAAAGCTATTTTATTGCCAATGTGACCCACATCTGTTTCATATTTATATAGATGGGGTATTTACTTAAATATTTTAACAGTAGCAATATGATTAACATGTGTGTGGTATACTAGTATTGCTGGCTCTCTATTACAAGGTTTTATGTTATACATTTAGCAAGATTTAATTTATAACAAATTATACTGTTTTTCAGTTAAATATTCCAATAATCTAGAAAGACAAATAAAGGACGAATTTTTATTAACATTACCAACTCCAAAATATAAAATTTTATTTTTCTGACTTAAGCAGAAATTAACGTAGCACCTTGCAATATTAAGCCAGCGATATGGCAACTGTTCAGAGGGGTTTTCGATTAGTGAGAAATCTTGCAAAGACTTCTGCAAGCAATTTTTACCATGTTATCATGCCAATCCGACTACTGCGAATTCTCAAGTTTTTTGACTCGCGGCAAGGCGCATGTATATTTAATTGTTGAAACATTGCCACTAGTCAAGCGCAGCTGGAAATTCACGCGCAATATATTGCTTCAAAAATTTGCCAATATAAACTTTCAAAATAACCATGCCCGTTTCCACAAACGCGTTCATCTTAAACTAATTACCGAATTTGCTCTCTAGCGTGGGACTGATGGGTGGCGATTTCGATATTCTTGTCGGTATGTAGGCTGGCAGCCCTGAGACATTAAAAATACTTGTATTTTAAGAAATTGTATTATACGGACGGCGGGCTCAATGGAGTTGTTTCCAGAGGCGTAATAAATAATTAAAAAAAAAAATGTAACTCACTTCGCATTCTCATAATCATTGAGTAATAACTTGAGGAAACTTCTAACTCATTTTTTGATAATTTGTAGATTGATACATTTTGGCCTAACTGGGTCGAACAAGTCTCCCAGTTTTGCTCCCCTAAAGTCCTATTCAACAAGATTTTTTTCCATAATACATACCTTCGACTGGCGGTTGGAAGTTTCCTTTGAAATGCGGATTGATGAGGACCTTCTTGCCGGCCAGCCCGCCGGGCGGCAAGTTCGGCGGCAACTGCACCGGCAGCATCCGGACTTCCGGCTCCTTCGGTTTGTCCGGCACGCCGATCGGCAAAGCTTGCCGTATTGTCACCTGAAGATAATAGGTTTTACATCACGGGCTATTGTAATTATTCTACACACATCAATACTAATATTATTACACATCAATACTAATATTGTAAAGTTGAAGAGTTTGTTCGTTTGAATGCGTTATTCTCAGGAAATATTAAACTGATGTTAATTTTTTCTTCACAAATTGGAAGCTACATTACTCCTGAAAGCTATTGGTTAGTTTTTATCCTGGAAAAATATTATGTTGATCAAAAATCTGTATTTTACTTTTCTATTATTACCACTTTAGCTTCGTCTGCATGAAAGTTTTCCGGAATAAATGTCCCGCTATATATTTTCCCGGGATAGCAAATAGCTTATAACCATCCCAGGATCTTAAACTCTCTCTATACCAAATTTCATAAAAATCCGTTCAGTAGATTTTGAGAAAATCGATAACATACAGACACACAGAAAAGGGGACTTTGTTTTATAATATGTATATTTATTCTTTACGAGTACCTTTTGGTAGCGATTTTCAAGAAGATAACTGATTGGTTTCTTTTAGCAACGCAACATCAAAATGACTCCGTATCACCAACAAGAAGAATAGCTAACCCACCTGTGGCATGCCTGGATTAGGTCCCATCTCCCTAGGCAGCGGATACGGTGCATACGGTCTCTGATACGGAAACATACGTCGCGGCTCGTAATTCGGCCTGACGTTGGCCGAAAACGTCGCCCTTTCGTCAATATTCGGTCTGTACTGGAACGGTTGGAATTGCGGCCGGAACTGCATCAATTCGGGAACGATCGGCCGATCCGGCGAAATCTCCGGACCGACCGGTAACATGTCCGGCGGCATGTCCGGACATTTAGGTCGCATATCTTGCCGCATTGGCGGTAGATCGGTGCGTATGTGCATTTGTGGCGGCTGGAATTGCATTCTTGGATTGTAATTGGTCTGAAAAAAAAAGCAATATTTCCTTATGAAATTTGTTTAGATATACGATTTTAATGAAATAAAGTATACACCGTGATTTTATAGTCGTTTTGGAAGCGAAATTTTTAAATTCTGTATTAATAATAGAGTTTAAAAAAATACCAATGTAATGAAATAAAAATATTTTTTTATAAACATTAAAATTAATACTATGAACTAGCTTTTGCTCGCGGCTTCGCTCGCGTGAAGGTGTTTTCCAGGATAAAATTCCACTGTTTGATAAAAGTCTTGCTACATATTTTCCCGGTACTTATAGGTTCAAACTAATTTTATCCCCAATCTATAATTTCAGTTCAATCAGTCGAAAATCTAAGAACATTTATACAAACTTTCATCCCCTATTTTATCCCCTTAAGGGTAGAATTTATCAAAATCCTTTCTTAGGGGATGCCTACGTCATAGTAGCTTTATGCATGTAAAGTCTTAGCCCGATCCGTCCAATGGTTTGGGCTGTTCCTTGATATATCACTGTCAGTCACCTTTGAGTTATATATTATATTAACAACTGAAGTTAGCTAAAATTGAGTTTCTCGAAGCCGACCACTATTTATGTACTATGTATTTTGAGACTATGCAATTTTGTCGCGTTCGCGATTCACTTTCACTTTTGTTGAGTTTCAGAACGCGATATTAGATCCTCCAACGCGCACGCGAATTTGAACTTTATGCAGCGGTAATAAATTACAAATTGACTCTCCATTTTATTTAGAAAACGTTTGTATGGGAAATAGAAAAATGCTGTTTTGAGGATTTTCTCGGCAATTATTCGATTTTTTCTCACCTTTTAAACCTTCCCTAGACCTCCACGAATAATTCAAGACCAAGATAAGATAAATCCGTTCAGCCGTTCTCGAGTTTTAGCGAGACTAACGAACAGCAATTCATTTTTATATATATAGATTAACAATTGAACATAACTATCATTATCAAATTTGAATAAGTGAAAAATATTATCAAAAACTATTTTTTAATTATCAACAGTAAAATTAATTCACTATTAAATTGTTTAAACTACATAAAAATCCGTGCAGTAATTTCGTAGATGTACACCAACAAACAACTGACAGAAATTATAGTTTCTTTTTATACCGTCAAAGTGACCCCACTGCACCTGATGAGTAGGGTCCAGATAGCGTCTGAAAAGGGATGATCATATCATACTGACCCTGTGTAGCACGCGGTGCCTGTGTCGCGGCACCCAGCCGCCACGGCCTCGTCCCCGGGGCACTACTACTTTATCTAAACAAATGAATCATCATCAGCCATCATCAAACACAGGTAGTCCACAAATCATTAATATGCAGTTAAAATCAAAATTACTAATACACGCACCATACTAGTTTAAAAAGTTAGTAAATAAAGATATTTAATGAAGATATTTTTCATTTATTAACTTTTGAATTAAAAGAAAGAAAGATTTTATTATTGGGACAACATCAGTGTAACATGTACAATAAAGAATATAAAAAAAAAAAAAACAAAAAATTATAATAAATATAACACAATTATACCCATTGTGCCAACAATGGGAGCCCTCATTCAGCTCCTTGCTGCAGTACCAGCATGACTGATAGTGCAGTGCTGATTTTCAACGAGGGACTCAGATGACGCATGGACACTCAGTTAACTTGTGAAATATAATTTGTGTTTTAAAAAAGGTTTTGTAGTAAACAGTACCTAGATAACTAAATGCTAAAAAGTGAATATTGCTTTTTTCCAGATACAATAGTTTACTTAGGAGCCATCAATATATCTGCATAAAAATATCTTACTCAAATAAACGTGAAATCTTGTGAACATGTGAGGATGTTTGTTAGAAGTAATCGCACACAGATGAAAGGATTTGGATTCAATTTGGCAAACAGATAGCCAATGTCCTGGATTAACACATAGGCTACTTTTATCCCAGTAATTTGCTTGCATGGGAAATAATGGGATTTTTATATAGATTGCGCTTACGCCGTACAGGTGGTTATATAAATCGCTACAGTGTATTGTAGGGACTTTTGTAACAGGAAAGGTTTTTCATACAAGCAAAGCCGCGAGCAACACCTAGTGTTTCATACAAAAGTAGAATACATACCAAGTGAATCAGGTATATCTCTGATTTGCGGCAGGCGCTGCGCCCCGGGCGGGCGCTCCGATATGAACCTCTCGCGGCCGGCTAGGTCTCCATCTGCACATACCATCATAGGGCTTCATTATACAACTGACACAGGCAAAACAGACCCTTAAAGTAGAGGTTCTCTTTATCTCAACAGCAGTGCTGAATTTAAATTTTCTTCAGTATAGTAAAAAATATAGCAAAAAAATTGTTATTGGGACAATATTTAAAAATATCTCGTCCCTAGGCCGCGCCATATACGGCCCATTAATAAATCCAGCTCCACAGAATGAATGGGCTGATTGGACTGCAGTTGTATTGTTTTGCAGAAATCAACGTGCTTTTATATTTTCTTACTTCTCATATTTAAGAGTTTATTTCAGATTCGAGATTTTTATAGGTGGAGCTTTAATCACTTATATAATAATTCATTTACATGCATTCAATCGAAATCTGTAAAAAAAATCATACAAGACATAACAGAGTAATACTTACTTAGAATAGGCGGGTTCAACTCTGAAGGTACTATTTGTGGTGATTCTATTGGTGCCGCTGGCTTTAACAATTATAATACAAATTAATAATAATACAGAAATTGAACAAAGGCAATGGAGGTGTAAGGAAAAACATTCCCTACACAGAATATATCAAAGTTCTCAATATCTATTTCCTCCTGTTGGTTTATAACTTACTTATATGTAAAATATTCTTAGTTACATTTAGCTTAAGTTGTTTTAACAAACACAAAAAATATTAGTTGTTTTATCAGAATGAGCCAGAATTTGTTAGTAAAATATTTTATTATATTGGTAATTTTTAAAACCCTATTATTGATACAGAATTAAAAATTAACAGTCCTAAAATGACTTAAATCATGGTGAATGAATAGGGATTTATATTACGCTTACAATAGCTGGTGGCACGGTCCTTTCAGGTTCATATACAGGCTCGTACGGAGCATATGTGCAGTGTGGATGTTCAGGCTGCGGGTTCGGCACCTCTACAGTTATGTTGGGGACAACACACTCTGTCTCCACAACAGGCTGGTAAGGTATTGGCTGCAAACAATGATACACTCAGTTTTATTTATTTTACACAATACAGAATATAACAAGTAGGTATATAGGATTTGGGTCCTATTTTGATATTTTCCAAAATAATGCTTCATATTACATATCGACAGTTAAAAGGCTAATTGACTTAAGCCACATTTTTTTGCGACACAAGTTTCATACATATTTAAAGTGGCGATAGACTAGTTGGTTGTGGAACGGACTACTGAGATGAATGTCCACAGGTTCGAATCGCAAGGGAACACACCCCTGACATTTTTAAAAAAATATGTGTATTCTTTGTGAATTATCGCTTGCTTTAACGGTGAAGGAAAACATTGTGAGGAAACCTGCATATCTGAGAAATTCTCTGTATGAATTTTCGAGAGTTTCTGAAGTCTACCAATCCGCACTAGGCCAGCGTGGTGAAGTAAGGCCTAATCCCTCTCAGTAGTCGAGGAGGCCTGTGCCCAACAGTGGGAGAGTATATAATACAGGGCTGATATTATATTATTATTTCTACATTTAAAATAGTAAAAAAATTTTTAAAAAAATTGCTTAAATCAATTAGCCTTTCAACCGTCAATATAAGCTTGCCAAATTCAAGTCACTCTAATCTATGCTACTATTTGCTAATAAAATGAGTACTATCTATGCTAGCCGTTTAATATAACTGTCAAATAAAATTCACTTGAAACTTGTCCTTTGATTACTGGCGACAAACTTAAACTTGCCCTTAGAATTAACTTCTATTTCTTTTTTATAGCAAGGGCACAAATACAAAGGTCATCAGACGGAAAGCGATCAATGCCTATCATAAACTTTCACAACACCAAACTTATACCTTAATGTTACATTGCTTTATACATCATGCGTTTTTTCACTAGTGGTGCCACAAAAACTATATATTAATATAACATAATGGGTGTTGGCCAGTAATATTAGCTTATTTCTTAAAACTGGAACTCTACTGCTTGCACACTAATGCGTATTAGCATAAATAGGCTATGTACTAAGACAAAAAAGGACCCTTGCATTCAATTACTTAGACAATTTCTAATTTGTTTAATTTTCTGATGTTTGTAGTTCAGCAATAATATTGCCAAAAAAAATCCTATAGTATAAAAAACTTATTTTCGTATATAGCCAAAAAACTGTAATGCAAATTAAAAATAATACACCTTGGTAACTATCAGCAACATCAGGCCTATTTTATATATAAATGTGTAAGATATCATAATAAAACAGTATATTAAAAATTTCGGCACAGTTCTTTGATCATATCCAAAAATTTAGTTTTTTTAGCCATTTTCGCCAGCGGACTGCAGATAGGCATTCCATCCATAAATTGAAACAAGCAAAAAATACGGATTGGCTAGTTCTTTGCCTAGTAGATTTTTAGGCAAGAGCTTATATATTATTGGATTTTTCGATAAGTTAACAACGTACTTGACTATATTCTATGCTGTGTGTTTGATATTCTGGTGGAATTTCTGCTTCATAATGAGGGCCCAGAGAAGTCGGCACATTTTGTGGCGCGGTGTCGTAGTCATCCGCCAACAACTGTTCCTCCTCCTCGTTCCCAAGGTTATAATCAGCAAGACTCTGGTCACCCAGGTCGTCGCCTAACAAATCTTCACTGCAAGGAATCAATAAATATGTCATTGATTTTCACTACGCACGGAGGCGTTGTTTCATAAACATATAAAAATGCAATTTATACAAGTATTTGTAACTAAAAACGTTATTCAATCAATAAAAAACACATTCACCGCAAAATTTACGGAAATTACTTATTTTATTCACTCAAATATAATTATTTACGAAAAATACCAACTTGTCCGACATATTGTTATCCGCAGAACACCACAGATTAGTTGAATAAAAAAGTGACGCCCACAGAGCTAAGTAAGCAGTAGTCCCATAGGTTATACACATACTAGTGTTGGGCATAGTAGGCGATTATTAATCGTAACATAAATAGTGGAAGTAATTTGTAAATGTTTATATAATAAATGTATCAGAAAAATAAAAATAAAAATTAGATGAGACAGAAAAAATGGTAATAATATTTCGAAAAAACTATTTCGATGCTAACAAATTATTTTTAGAAATACTCAATTAAAGGATGGTGACAGTTAGGCGACGAAACGCTAGAACGAGTTTTAGGTAGAACAGAATTCTGAAACAGGGTTGTAGGTTCGAACCCTACCAATACCATCATGGCACGCGTCTCTGACTTTCGAAAATATAATAAAACGTACCTATATAAACAAGAGCACTAGGTTTTGCTTGCGGCTTTACCTCTGTTCTGTGAAAAGTCTTTCCTGACACAAAAGTTTGTCACAAATATTCAAATTAAATAAGTAAGATTATTCGTGAATGCCATTAGCTATAAATAGATGCATGCATTTTTTTACTATGTTTTTCTTCACCGTTAAAAATGTTCTGTAATCAAATTCACATTAGGCTAACGTGGTGTTGGAGAAAGATTTAAATTTTCTAAGTAGTAGCGGAGCCCTATGCCTAGGAATAGATCAAAATTATAATACAGGTTTGCTATTATAAGTAAGTTTTATGTAAAATTCTGAAAACTCTGTCCACAGTAGAAGAAAGCGCAGCACCCGGATTTCTCAGCAAGCATATTTTAAATATTTGTATGCAATCTTGCCTTTATGTAATAATACCAAACACAAATCCGTTTTCAATATTATTTATTGGTTAACAATTAATTTTACATAAAACAATCTAATATTGACTTACATAATATGTAAAGGACGTGACTTGTTATAATTTTTTTCTGCCAAAGAATAATAGCTAAATATTATGTTCAAGCACATATTATTTTTAAAAACTGTTGTAGTGTGCGCGAAACAGAAGTGTTTGAGGTTTTTTAATGTGTGCGTTCATAACGACACAAAACGACATAGTATGTGCGCAGCACTTCTTATGTAGTAACTACCTACATTTAAAGCGTTTATTTTTTTCCCGCCTCTTCATTGCGCGGCCTTTCTAGAAGATCTAAGAATATTCATTTCTATACGTCTTAACTATGAATTTTGCAGCACGCATTCTGTCAATCGCTGACAGTTATTTCAAACAATTGACAGTTATATAAAATTAATATTTTCGTTAAGTTTTCTTAAATTTTTCTAATTTTCCGCGCATTTTTTATTTTTTTTTATAATAACCTTCTCTTGACAATAACAAACATAAAAAAAAAGTGAAATCGATCCAGCCGTTCACGCGAGATGGCGTGACCAAGGGAAATAGGTATTTATTTTTATATTTATAGATTTAAGTTCCATGTCATACAAAAATATTTTATACGTATCTTTCTTTTAGATATACCATAGAGTATAATACTGAGTTCCTTTCGATCTACGAGTAAATAAATCGCTCAGTTAAAAGAGACAAAGGCAGGGTGCGGCTAATTGTATCCTTTCTGTAGATCTTGGATCTTCTTGTCTTGGATACTATTTTGTCTATGGGCCGAACAATCCGTTTTTCTCCTGATGGTTTTCTCTGGTACTTTTCTGTCAATATTCGTATGACAACAGGATAGGAATGCTTAATTATTAAAGCATTTGATACAGAAATAAAGTTTATTATTTACAAAGTTGCTAATCATTTATTATGTGGAGAAAAAACAAGGTCACAAATCTCAGAGGTTTTAAATAATAAAATTACTATTGTTACAGACACCAATGGGCTGAATTTTAATTTACCTAGGAATACTTAAATAATTATACGCTTTCCCTGTAAATTCTAGTAATTTTTTATCTGCCTTGTTATATATAACATGTTTTACTTTTTCTTCTTGGAGCAAGCGATGAGCATGTCAAAACCTATTGTCACAATCTGGAAAATCAATATTTCATTATTAATTTGATATCAATCTGAATTGAAAGCATTTACTTAAGTGGGTGTAAATGGATTTTACAGACAAGAGTGACTTGGCAGAATGAGAAATTTAGAATGGCGCTTTACACTATGGTCGCGCTTCTCAGCTGGTCGGAAGATAAGCATGATCCTTTCTCCCCATATTTTGTTTCATGCAGTAGAGTTCAATAATTATGGCGTATAAGCTTCTCATGACGATCACAATTAGATTTTAATGGTTTTAATATTACATACAAATTTAGCACCACACTGTTTTTGTGTGCACATCCATATTTAACTAGTTAAGTTCTATGGCGGGGAGCTTATTACCATTGAATGTGCACAATTCCAGACCCGGGTGATAATCAACGTAAAATTCAATAGGTTAGACAAAGTTATAGTCTAACTCGGGAATCGAAACCGAGATTTCAACGCGGTATTCAAACGCACACAATACAACAACGCCATTGTATGGGTCAATAGTAATTTTGTATTAATCAAAATAAAAGAGAACAGAGAACATTAGTAGGGAAGTGCGTCAAAGGAATTACTGAATTATACTAACCTCTATACAGACAATTACTATTAAGGCAATTTTGAAAATAGACCCGTACTCTAGAACGTAATCGGAGAGTACAGTACCGCAACCAATGCTATGGCAGGTTATGTTGGCGCCGGGAGGGATGGTAATTCCAGGAGCAATAGTAGCGATATCAATCGCATCTGTATTGTTTGTGCAGCAGGTAGGAGGGATGGGCAACCCAGCAGCAACATACGAATCCGTTCCGTTCACTCCACAGCATTGTAACTAAAATAAAAAATATAAATGAATTTGCTCGGGACTTTGGCCGCTTGAATCGGTTCTATCTAGGTATACAACTGTAACTATAAGTTTAAAGTAGCCTTTGTGTTAGTTTTAGTTATTGTGTAGATTTCGTTCAATTTCTAACACAGATCGAAACACCTTTGGTAACATTAGCATTTACAATATAAGAGAATTAAAGTCAAATACAAAAAAAAAACTGAAGAACTCAAATCGACACTCCTTCCTACCCTCCCTTACTCCCACAAATCTAAACAAAGAAACAACCATAAAAATTATATTTACCGTATACTCAATTAATTGGAAAGTTCCATTCTGTGCTGCATTGTTGTTGAATAGATATTCTGACAGTAAGTCATTTATGAATGATTCAGTTTGCGCTAACAACTGTATCCATTTTACTAGAAGATAAATTGTCATAACAGCGAGGATAACAAATCCCGCGACGTTCTGAAACAAAGTCACATTGAAAGAGCAAGTTAGGTCGCATTTCTTCTTGTAGACGTAACAAACGTCTGTAAACTGAGGAAGAGTTATATTTAGTAGGCAGTGGCGGCCGTAAACAACGCAAGGCTGCGGGCAGAAAAAAAAGTTCCCCGATTTAGCATTTTCGTTGGTGAGATCCTCCTTCTCACCCGTTTTAACAATAACATAGAGTAGAGCGCAGTTGACCGCAGGGATGTTATGGATATACAATTTCGGATATGGATACGGATATGGATATAGGAATAAAATTATATCGGTTTCGGATACGGTTACGGATATGTAATTATTTCGGATTATCCGTAAGTTTCGGATAGTTTCGGTTACGGATATAAGATTAAAGTAAAATAAAAATGTTATGTAATACAGTAGGGCGACGATTACTAACTATTGTTCGTCGTCATCGTCGATTATTAATTATGAACTAATTGGGGAATTAATTAATTGATTTAAGATGAAGTTTCAGTGAAGTAGTGCCACCTCCTATCCGTGGAAAGTTTTTAACCGACTTCAAAAAAGGAGAAGGTTATCTATTCGACTTGAATGTTTTTTTGTATGTTTGTTACCTCAGAACTCACTCATTTATGAACCGATTTGGAAATTATTATTTTTTTATTCGAAAGAATATCTCTCCAGATTAGTCCCATAAAATCGCTTCAGTATTTTGGTTTTAAAACTAAAAAAATCCTAGAATAATTATGTCGTACAAGAAAACGAAATCGCGAATTTAGCTTTCCTGTGACGTTTTTAGTTATGTTTTTGCATTGAGTTTGGTTGAGTGTACTTCTTACATACTTATACATACAGCATAACACCTTTTCCCTTTTTCAGTGGTAGGCAGATGCGTAACATTTCAGCGCGATAGTCGTACTGTGTGTGAAACATATCAGTTGTGTTTAGTTGACTCTACTTCTGACATACATACGAGTACATATTTATAGCATCACACCTTTCCCTTTTTTAGGGGTAGGTAGAGGTATAACACCACAGCGCGATAGTTGTACAGTGATCGAAATATATCAGTGTGTTTTTGTATTAGGTTCGCTTGAATCTACTTCTTACATACAAACTCGTATAAGTCGTCTACTTTTTAAAAGAAATAATATAATTGTTCGAAACCAAAATTTTCAAAAAATCTGAAAAATATTCATAACTCGAAAACTATGAAAAATCGCGGAACATACATGCGGGTGATTCGGATACCCCAAGGGGTGCGCTATCTCTGGATCTCCGCTTGGCACTACTTTCTGGGACACCCTGTATATAGCATCACACCTTTTCCCCTTTTCAGGGGTACTCAGAGGTGTAACTCCTCAGCGCGACAGTCGTATTGTGAGCGAAAGACAACTACGCCATCGAGACAGTCTATTTTTTACTAACACAAAAAAGCAAAAAATAAAAATAATTTTAACAGAAAATATAACCGCCGAAATTATAAAGATTAAACGGAAATTTTTCGTACATTTATTAATGTATTTATCTAGCTAAACTAGCAATTTTAATTAGGCACCAACTCCAAAATTGGTATCCAATATATACTTGTTATGTGAAATTCTTTTTTGGTTTTGAGTGGTTTTTGAAGGTGGTTTAATTTTTGTTTAAATTATTTTTAATATTACACTGTTTACATTTTGCAAAATTACCTTTAACTTGATAAAAAAAATGACCAAATTAAATTACTTTGGACGCATTTTGTCCTTATAAATTAATTTAGTACGTAACACAACACTTTTCCTTTACTTTATTAAATTAAGTAAGTACCTACCTACTCCTAAATAAAAAAAATATTATGTATGAATGAGGTTATGTTATGACTAAAAATAACATATATATTATATAAGATTCACGTGGCGGGTGAGCGATGAAACAAAACCTGTCGGTACATATTATCCGAAACTTATCCGAAACTATTATACCGGATACGGTTACGGTTACGGATATATTTTTATTTCGGATATCCGATAGTTTCGGTTACGGTTACGGAGCTCCATAACATCCCTGGTTGACCGTACGGAATATTAAGAATGGATTTAGTGAATTCATTCGAGTTTCGACGTGTAGGAATAATTGATCAAGCAAGTCAAGTCAAACATTTAGGATTTAGGTTGCTTCACATTTGGCTACTTTTTTATAATTTCTAGGGGGGGGTAACTGTCTCTCTTTGCCTCTCCTTGGCGATGCTCTTGCTTGAAGCCTTGCTAATAATTTATTGGACGAAAGCGCTGCAGTAACAAAATTATAACTTCATCTGGTGGTAGGATATATTTTATATCTGCTCGAATAGCGACCACCGTACACGAAGTATTAAAACCTGCCATAAGGTAAGTGTGTCGTGTTCCAGGATCAGCCTGTGTACATCCGGATCCAACAGGCCGGCATAATTGTGTCGACTGCCGATGGATAATCATCTCGTAGTCGATATTCTATTGGATCCCACACCAATTACCATCAGGTGTAGTGGGATCAAATACCGTGCATGTGAAAAAAAAAACTTACCAAGATCAGACAGCATATAACTTTGCAAGTAGCTCCGATGCAACCAGTAATGCCAAACACGAATATTACTACACCAGCCACTATAAGCGGTATTACTAATACTTTCAAATCAGATACATCTGGTAGATCCTCAATTTGTAGTGCTTCCAGACTTGAATCTATAAAAACCTTGATTAAGACCCCAGCTCCCGTTGCAAGTCCACCTAAAAGCTAAAAATAACATTTTCATCGTAGATACTACGTAGGGTTATTGCGTTGTATGTTACCTTTACTATTATATAAAGCTGAAAAGCTTGTTTGTTTATTTGAACACGCTAATCTCAGGAACTACTGGTTTGAATTGAAAAAAATCTTCTATTATTGGATAACCCATTTATCGAGGAAGGCTATACGGTATATAACATTACGGTATGACCAATAAGAGCGGAACAGTAATGAAAAATGTTGCAAAACCGGGGAAATCATTTTGAGACCTTCGGCGGTACGCGCTGCCTAAACAATTAAAATTAGACAACAGTCACCTATGACGGAAATCTATTATAAAATCAAGTCCACCGCTGTATCTGCCTGAACGTAATAAACTTAAAAACTACCCAACTGATTTCTATAAAATTTCGTATAGATATAGTTAGAGACTATTTGAAGGACATAGGATACTTTCTATCCCGGGAAAATATATAAAGGGACTTTTGCCGGGAAAACTCTTTCACACGAGCGAAGTCGCAATCAAAAGTTATTTTTAACGAATATATCAGAAATGAGTATCAGAAAATTATTAGCTTAAGTATTCTTCTTTTAAATAATACAGTCCCCTTTTTTGTTTATGAAACGTAAATACTATTTTTGTAATTTACATAATAAATTTAAATATTGTGAGATATCATTCATATACCTAAATTCCACATTTGTAAATTCCTTCTTTCTTTCTTCTATTATAGTTCGAGAGTTTCAAAACTTTAAATATATGTAAATAAAAAAATAATCGATCCAACTATAGTGGTAAATGTAGTACATTATGCCGGGTTAGTAGGGGAAGATGTTCTACAGTGGATCACTTTTATTATAAAGCCATTTTGAATATTTCTTCATACTTGGACGAAGATTTATAATTCAATATGAAATGGCATTGATATTTCATGAGATAAACTGGAGATTCCGCAATATAACTATTATTTCTATAAATCAAAAACTACGAAGAATAATAAGGTTCTACACCCATTTTATAATAAAAATCTATAGAATAACATAGGTTCCATTCCAATCGCCTTCCAATTTTTTTATGTCATTCCCAAAGTAGAGAATGCCTTTATACTATAATATTATACATTTACCTTAATAGGCACAATACTTACCATTATCACTAAATTAGATATGAAAACCACAATTTGTGCCAGCACAACGAAACACCCACACATTTTGAATACAAGTTGATTTAACAATTCACACGTTAGTTTTCTAAGCAGTTGCTATTTAAAATGAATCATTATACTAAATATATGAAGTACCTAACACATCGATTAGAGGAAAATGGTGACCACATTTTATTATTATTAGGGGTATCTAGAGGTATTTTTTCTTAATGCTAAAAACATAGTTCATAAATTATATGATTAGTACCTACACAATTCATATAGTATAATGTTTTCAATAGGTAATTCCATGAATATTATCAAATATCTAAGTGTTGATAAAGTACTCCGGGTATCTTACTAATTATGACATAACAATGTAATTCGAGTGTCTTTTAATGGCATGGTTCCGTGATATTTACTCTAAGTGTAATTAGTATACTACACTAACATATTTACATTTGTTTCAAGGCAGAATTGAATATATTATAACAAAGATTTTATTTGAAAAGTGGGTATGTACCTAAATATTAAAATTTTTGAATATTGCATTGAAATACGTTATATTGTTTCATTTGTACGCCAAAAATGTAGCCTAGTAGATATTCACTTGGTGTATAGAAAACACAGTTTCATACGTCTGATAGGTTGGAGATAAAAGAACTAGGGAATCAAAAATCGTTAAATTATGCACACCAGTGCCAATGTAGAGCAGTACTAAGAATAGATTTTTAGGAAGCCATAAAAGAAAAAAAAATACAAATAATAGAAGCTTTTAAGCTCTCGATTCCATTTTATTTCATATTCAATGAGTTAAATAAATAAAATAAACTACGTCTTTCAATACTATTGTTTGCCATTCATGGTTCACTAGACATTATTCGCGATTACACCCGTGTGCATAAGTCTTTACAGCTATCAAAATTTTATAAATCACTGTACCGTTCCAAAGAGCCATCGATTAAAAATGTGATCATAAAATTATATTTTGTCCCACGGTGGTAAATTACCGATATAAAAGTAAACTATGTGTCAATGTACATCGGCTTTCTTTGTTGTAAATTTCATTCAAATCCGTTCAGTCGTTTCTGCGTAATACAAACATCCAAACTTTTTAGCAAAATATATTTATAATGGACTGCCTCGGTGGCGTAGTTGTACTGCATGCGCGGTACGGCAGCGCTCTGAGGTCCTGGGTTCGAATCCCAGGTCGGGCAAAGTGATATTTAGTGTTTTTCTGCTCAGTATCAGCCCGGAGTCTGGAATTTGTGCCCGATATGGCGATAGGCTCGCCCCCTATCACATCATGGGACGGAACACACTTGGCGAAAAGTGGGTGCCATGGTTGCGTTTCTCTGCATACCCCTTCGGGGATAAAATGCGTGATGTTGTGTGTGTGTTGTATTTATAATGTACATGTACTATTAGGTAATAGGAATTAAGATTTACATGTAGTCCCTGCAAGTCAGTTAGGTGTTATGTTAAGAAAATCGTTCTTTGCTATTTTGTAACTGGGTATGGCAATCATTTTAAAATATTGTAGTCTGCTAACCCAGGCTAGGTAGATTCTTTGGAAAGCCAAAATCTATACGGGGCCTTGCAGCGTCTGTATGTAGTAACCTTAATATGAATCAGAAAATCGATTCAGTTTTATCGAACAAGGATCTGGAGTATTGTGATAAGCATGAGGAGCTTGAGTGTGAAGTATGCTATTGGTACAGATTGTATTATCTAAGTAATTAAAATTAAAATTTCAATGCGAAATAAATGCAGAGCCCCAAAAATTCAGAGAAATATTTATAGCTATAAAAACCTCAAAAGACCAAGCTCCTTAAATGAAGATTTAAGAAAAAAACCTCAAAAGTTTGTTTGTTTGAATGCGCTAATCTCACGAACTACTGGTTCGAATTGAAAAAGATTGTAGTGTTGGATAGCCTATTTATCGAGGAAGGCTATATGCTATGTAACCATTGCGTTATGACCAGTAGGAGCGGAGCATCAATGAAAAATTTTGCAAAAACGAGAAAGAAACTATTTCTTTTGAGAGCTTCTGTTGCATGCGCTGTATAAACGGTTACATACGTAACAAAAATGTATGATGGAATTATTACTCTTAAAACGTTCTAAAAATATATTATAAAACAAATTCCCGCGCCCCGTCTGTCTGCATGTCTGAACGCTTTAAATTCAAAAATTGCCCAACGGATTTCGATGTTTTTTTTATGGCGAAAGTTTGACACCCTGGGAAGAACACTTTCTATCCTGGAAAAATATTTAGTGGGACTTCTATCCCGGAAAAACTTTGTCACGGGCAGAGCTGCGAGCAAAAGCTAGTAATCATACTCTAAAACAAAAGAGGTGTATTTATATTAATTACACATTATTATACCGATGATTTCCTTTCAACTCACTCGGACACTACGAACGAGAATTATGGGATTTATAAAATGGGATTTAGACTTCTAAGTAGAACAGCATCTGGCGAGTATTATAGGTTTCGAATAAATAAGAATGCTGTGATGCAAGAGATGACTAGCTCCGCTAATAATGGTTACTTTAACATGAGACAAAGTGATAATAACGAACAATATAACGGTTATTGGTAAGGTATTACGTACAAGTAAGGTAAGTACAACATTGTTAAAAGGAAGATATTGCATTAGAGAATTATGTCCAATTGTGTTATTATATGATAATTAAGGATAAATATAGATAAATAAAAATGGGTGGTAGGATATTTTGAAACAGCCCGGAGAGGGACTACGGCTTATAAGATGTGAAATTAAAAATAGCTCATATAAATGTGTTGCTTATTGTGATCAGAATTCAGTACTAGAGCGTATTCAGTATCGAATAGGCGATTTGTCATAATTGGCAAGAGATAACAATATTAAACAGGATGTGTAAGAATGGCTCTGAAATTAGTGTATCCGGAATCAAAGATAAACTTGACAAAATGATTTGGTATTGGTATTTGATAAGGATTTTTTTGAAAGTAATAATTGTATTTACGTCGACGCTGTCCAATGATAGCGATCAATAATTTATAGTACGTAGATACTATGCCAAAATTGCTGTGATTAGATTAGTTATGATTACGAAAGTTGTTTACGATTTAAACATAGTTTTTGTTTAATTAAAATTTGGTTGATCTTCACTAGATATGTACAGTCAGCCTCAAATGAAAGTATACGCGGATGAAGACCAACTTGTTTCCCCAGTTTGTTTTTAACCGCCTTGGATATAAAATTATAGGTATATGTCATGCACATCTTATGGATATTTTAATATAAACATTTAAAATCGAATGAGCCTATTTCGAAACACTAGATACCTACTTATGTAGTACATACAGTCAGCTACAACAGCAGCTGAATAAAATTAAAACTTCAAATCGCTTATAAACGTTAATTGACATATTTTTTTTTTATGTGAAATAAAGTATATTTCCTCTTATAGCATCCGGTGAAAATAATGCCCAAACCAACCAATTACACGCTGTGCCGTTGCGCCGAGCCCAGGTTTCGCCAACACCGCGCACGCGCAAGACGAAATGGCGGGAATCTCCGGCGACGTCATGCACGCGCCATTACTCACCCGGCACATTACCGCTAAGTTATTGCGTTTTAAGCTTTGTTATTATTTCCTCCAATAGAAGTTATTGTGAAACGCTTTATTTTTGTAAATAATAATAATATTTATAAGCATACAAAAATATATGGGCGATTTGTTCACTTATTTATATAGGTGACTCTACATATAGATAATTACAGGTATAGTATGTATGATATATAAATTGCACACTCAACGGATAAGATAACTAACTAAGTATATACAAGTGGAAACCCCCCTATCAGCATGAGCCCTTGATAGAATCGTCATTAAACGTGATAATGATGACTCGAAAAAGATAAATATTTACAATATAGGTTGGTATATTTTGTAGTATTTTTCCGGATGTAGACGTATGGATTTTTTGTAATGTAACGAAATATTACGTTTTGTGGACAAAATATATTTTATCAACATCTCACCGTAGGGCGTTGCTTTATTCTCAGACTATAAAGATATCAAATCCTCATACATATGACTTTTAAAAACTAGGCCGGGTCTCCGAATTTAATCTACAGAGACCTATCAACATAAAAATCTATATATAAAATCTCGGTCACCATAGAATTTAGTTGATAAACTTTATGATTGTATTGATAAAAACAATATTATATTTTTGCTTTGCATGCCAGATATAAAATATCTACTCTGCATATCTCTACAGATTGATTTATCTCGGAATAACAATTCTAAAAGATGAAACATAAAATTATACAACACGTATGTCGTATTATAAAATGTTGTCTCTTTTAGTTTGCATGATTTGGTGACAAACTTTTAAGTGTGACAAACATATTTTTCCTTAGGATCCCCTATGATGCGATTGGTATAATGGATAGTGGTAGGTTTCAGAGCTTTCGGGTGTAAACGCTGTGATACGCTGAATTGATTTGTCTGATCATGTGCACCCGATGAATTACTTTTGGTATAATTACTCTATGGTACCACGAATACAACACTATTGTTACTTTGACATTTCTATTCACAATTGTCATTTGTCAATATTTTGTCATATTCATTCAATACCGTTCAAATCATTCAAATTGTCACTTTATTGCAAAACACTGCTAAATATTTTTTACGTTTTCAAATCCCAATAATATTACTAAAATGGCAGACGCCGACTGTGAGATAGAGTACTTAGATGAAGACGCGGAAATCGTACAACAATGCTTTCAAACTCCGCGTGTGCCAGAGGTTGTTGTTACTAAAGACACTCCGTTACTCGTAGAAAGGGCAGAGAAAAGACGAAAAAGAAAAAAAGACGACGACTCCGACTATGATCCGAGCGAAGATTACGTTCCGCCGAGCCCTCCGAATCCTAAAAATAAGAAAAAACGGCATGGGTTAAAAAGGTCTTTTAAAGTAGAGCGCGAAATGAACGTTCCAAATTTAAAAGGCATAAAGAAAATAATTAAAGAGAACCAATTGTTGTCTACAGAGGAACAGCTCGCTATACGAAAGAAATTGAATATCCGAATACCAGATTACGATGATCCCTTATGTCTGCCCGTTAAGGCTTTGAGGCAAGAGGAGAATGATCTGAAGAGGTTAAATGTGTGGAATAATGTTTGTCTGGAGCATTTTAAGCACTGCGATACGATGCTACGGCCCGAGCGGGGCGAAACAAAGAGCTCCGTGAGGAGTGTTGTGCTCAGGAATGTTATGAACAAGCAGACTAGTTAGTTATGACTTTTTTTTTTATTGATGTGAATGACGAGACGTGCTTGCCGTTCGCCTGATGGTAAGCGATACGACCGCCCATAAACAGTAGAAACACCATCCATCACCTTGAAATACAAAATGTTGTTTAGTATTCCACTGCGCTCGCTATCCTGAGACATGACATGTTAAGTCTCATTAAGTCCAGTTACACTAGCTTCAATCAAACCGGAACACATCAATGACTAGACACTGTTGCTTGGTGGCAGAAATAGACATTGCGGTGGTACCTACCCAGGTAGACTTAGAAATGAGAGACCTACCGCCAGCACAATGATTATTATATTTGGTAAAAAGGTAAACAAGAATAATTGCATTTCTGGTATGGACTAAGACACCATTATGTCCACTGCAAAAGTAATGTTAATTTAAGGCGATACCTCAAGGTCCATTTTCATACATTTTGTTTCGGCTTTAATCTGGGTAACTAAACAAGTATTGGCAAGTAAAGAATTTAAATTCATTCAACTAATCACTAACTAGACGTGAATTTAAATTCTTTACTTGCCAATACTTTTAATTACAATAAACAAAATATAAAACTTATTGAAACATCACATGAAAATATTTTTCAACTCACTCAAACATTTACAGTGCCAGAAATGTTGCCATATTGTCTTTGTTTCCACAATTCCTGCCTTTGATACTGTTTTGTTGTGATGTTTATGTTAGTGAGTAGGTAAACGATCTTTTAAACTACTGAACTGTTTAAAAAAAATCTTAATAAAAAGTCATTCAAGGTGTAACACTGTAAATTAGGAAATCATTACTGTAGTCAAAACTATTTATAAAAGTTAAGAACATATGTTAATGCTTTACTAAACTATGGGGTGTTGGAAGTGTTATTCACTCAAGAACAGTGTTCCTAGCTTTACAAGCTGGTAGTCCATAGAATAGTGATTAGTTTGTCAGTAGATAGTAGTAGAGTCAACTATTTATAATAGTTGTCAATGGAGAAATCCTCACTGCCTAACTGAAACTCAAAAGATGGAAAGTCCAAACAAATGAATAGCATAAATGTGAATGACGGATTGCAATTTTGAGCAGGATTACCAAAAAAAGTAAAAAAAAATCAGGCAAACCCTTTAATATCATGAAAACCATTTTCACTGTAATATAATAACAATATTACAGGGAAAGTGGAAACAACAATATGGAGCAAGACAAGTGTTGAAAATGAAGATGGGGACAAAAAATCAGAGATATTCCAGTGTGTGTTGCCCAAATATAAGGAGAAAAAGGTTCTGAATGCAGTTATGATGTCATCACGGAAGACTAAAGCGTTCCACGTCATTGATGAGGTATGTTCATATTTTTTTTAATTGCTCTTGAGTAGTTCACTTACATACATACATAGTTTCAATCCTCTAACCCATAGGGGTAGGCAGAGACTATGGCTTGTCACTTTGCATGTTTCTGGCATACTTCTCTCGCTTTCTCCACCTTTATCAATCTTTGCAAGCATCCCCACTGGTCTGGGTACTTTTGACCTGGCCTTTACTAAGAATGTCAGATATCTGACATTTGAAGTTGGTGCGGTACACTAGTAAGTCACTTGATTTATGATACTTAGTCATTAAATATCAACAATATCATAAAAATTAAGGATGCACTGTCAACTTTAGATAAAAAGTGTAAGCATCAGAATAAGAGTAAAGTTTGGCTCATCACTACTGTGGACAAATGTGGTCATTTGTTATTTCTGTATTCAAAGTTCACAAATCATGGGATTTTATTTATATTCTGATAGATCAAAGAAATAAAATAAGCATTGAAAAGTTTGAGGTGGCTATAATAATTTTTATATAAGTGTGACATAGTTTCATAAACTATGTCACACTTTTATTAAAAAAATACAACTTATACCTGACTTTTAAAATAGGAGGATATTTTCAATTCATGTTTTTATTTTTTTTACATATTTCTTTGAGATTAGTGGGGCGATGCGCAGAATTCCTTTTTTAATTGGTAAATGTAGCAAAATCATAATAATATATTCATATATTTTAAATTCAGCTTAGATGGATTCATTCATAGTCACTAACCATTATTATTTTTTGTTTCAGGTAATACTGACAAAGGAGGAACACAAAGACGGAGAGGCGCTGGTGGCGTACAAACCGAGGGAAGCTATATCATCTGTCTACATGATGTTTGATAATGGGTAATAGTATAGCTAAGTAATAACTGTTATGATTTACAGTTGCTTTTATATGAGACGTGGTGTGGCTCGTCACTTCGCCCGCTTAAAAAGCCTTTACTGCTACAAAAGATCCTAAATAATTGCAATTTATAGCGCCTGTTGACATCAGTGACATCTATTTAAAAATACATTGGACTAAATGACTGGAGTATAAGTATTTTATGTGTGTTAATTCAGGCCATGGACTATCCTTGTGTAAAATTTCAACCAAATCCATGCAGCTGTATCTACATTTACTTCTAATCGATTTTTTTTTTCAAAATTATGATTTTAGCAAGAAAAGATAACATGTTTGACTACGAAGGATTTTTGGAAATTTGTCCCTTTAATCTATTTAATGATTAATAGCTATTAGATAATTAAATAAAATTCTTTAGAAGCACAAATTTTTACACCAAAAATAATAATTAAAATTTTATTCCACAGTAAAAGCACAGACAGTATGGACGGTACTGAACAAAATCAAGATAAAGATGAAGAGTCTAAGATGTACATGAAAGAGTTGGCCTGCTGCAAGGTTTGTGCGCACTGCTTCCAGACCTCATGGCGAGGAGCCAAGAAGGTCAATAAGAGTAAGTTGTCAATAGTTGTTATTGATATTCTTAAAAATCAGCCATGGCCTAATTGTGGAACGGACTGCCAACATGATTCTCCGCAGGTTCAAAACTCAAGATGGGTGCCTCTGAAATTTTGAAAGTTTAGAATTCTTTGTTAATTATCGCTTGCTTTGACTTATAGTTCCTTATATCACAGCAATGGTCCGTCCTTAGATAAATAACGTTTATAAATTAAATACCTCAAAATAAAATTATTATAAACTTGAAGTTATTAACAGAATAATTTAACTCAGAGTAAAAAGCGTGGGGTGCATTTTACTTCGTTTTCATATTTCTCCTCTTATAGATAGTAGCCAATAGAATGATTATAATACATACTATATCAAGCACCCCACGCTTTTTACTCTGAGTTAAATTATTCTGTTAATAACTTCAAGTTTATTATAATTTTATTTTGAGGTACTTAACTATGATTGATCCTTCAACCTTCTACTACTGTAATATAAATTCTTTGTACTTAGAAATTATTTTCTCCTTTTTAGTTCGATTAGCAATAGAAGCGTGTTTTTTTAGTTTTTTTAAACTATTATTTATTTTTCATTTTTTAGTTTGATTTATCAATTAGTTTTTTGTAGACATATGGTATTGAAATGTCTTATTAGTCATTTCGTAATCTAATCATTTCATTTAAGGCTTCACTGTTGCATGGGGTTGTTCGTCCGAAACCGCTGGCATGCGCAGATCGCGCGCAAGCTCTATCTCTTTTAGTCTTTCACAGCGGATCTATAAAAGAATTTATTAATCTTGGCGGTCCTAATAAGGATAATGGGAAACTCTTATCAAATTATTGCATTGTCATCGGTCCTTGATACGTGTGTAAAGTTTCAAATTAATCAGATTTCTGGAAATTGGTGAAAATTGAGCTCAAAGATTCCGTTACATACATACATACATACAACCCAAGTTAATAAAAGCGTGTTAATAAGGGGGAAAATTTATAAAACCGGAGTTCAAACTGAAGGCTTCATATTTTTTGTTTTACAGAGACTATAGTGTGTCCGGTGTGCGCTCGTACTTACGTGACGGTTCACAATCTCCTGGCACATTTCAAGACGCACACCGAGAGTGAGGTGCAACGCTACAAACATATCATGTCCGCAGCGTTGGCCGAGGTGGGTATGGCTGGCGTCGACCAGGCTGATCCGAAGTGAAAGAATTCTCATTCACTTGTATTTTTTATTGCTTTGAATGGCGAGACGAGCTTGCCGTTCGCCTGGTGTTATCGATACGACCGCCCATAAACAGTAGAAACACCAATGCCTTGAATTACAAAGTATTGTTTTGGAATTCAACTGCGCTCGCCATCCTGAGATGGGAGCTGTTAAGTCTCATTATGTCCAGTAGTTACACTGGCTGTAATGTCCTCCTAACCTGAACACAACAGTGACTACACACTGTTGCTTGGCGGCAGAAATAGACGTTGCGGTGGTACCTACCCAGGCGGACTCTCACATATAAGAGACCTACTACCAGTGTATTCAAGCAAAACTTTATAGGAAGCACAGTACGTCCGAACACACTGTCGACAAAGTATATATATTTTTTGCCTTGTCCAGCATTGTTATCTAGCCAATTAAAGTATTTAAATATTTACCACAGCACCTTCTATTCTATACCTACTGCGAAGGCTGTCACGCCGTAAGCAATTAGAAACAGACTTTCTATCTATTGCTCTGTTGAAGTATATGTGCATAATGAAACAGCCATTTGCTCTAGTTCCTCATTTATCTGGCTGACGTTAGCTTCGTATCGGCATGACAGTGACAGCTAATTTTTTAATAGTTTGCACTCAGACTGTGTCATACATATTATCTGTACTTGGTAAGCAACGTTTATGAATACGGACGTTAAGCTTGCTTGCTATATTATGACCTGCGTCCATTAATAATGAAATCGGTGAGTGTTGGATTAAATGCGATTCGGATCGTCGCGCTTTGAGACCTTTGTCGACGTAAACTTTTAGATTATTTCTAATTAATCTCTTTCTAGTTTTGTACAACTTTGTTTCTGAACTAAAATATTCATTTCAAGCATTCTGCACGTACTAGTCTTATTCATAATATGATGTTTCGGAACATAAAGGACTATATTTAAGTACTAGTGATTCTAGATAGTTTGATTCTGAAGCTACTAATTTGATTATGAACGTAGTAACATACATACGTTTATAATCAGATTAGTTAGACATATCGTAATATAACTTTCTTTTTTCAGATTGTCGATTATCACTACACATGCCGTATATGTCAAGAAAAACAGACCTCTATCAAAAATTAAGGAGGCACACTAAAACAGCTCATGGTGATGTTCATATTTATTTATACAAAAGATTAAAACTAAAATATGTACTTTTTTAGTGAGTTCCTCACTATATTACAGTATTTTTTTTAACTACTGCGTAAGGTAGGATAAATAACGATGCTGTACGGAATTAATGGTAGATGCCTCATTATTTCTGATGTTTGTAATATTCTAACTCGATCTGGTCTTGGTCTTAGCACGAGACATGATCGATCGCTATCAAATTCATTTATTATATGTAAATAAATTTTATCCAAATATATCCAGCTGTTCCTGCGATTACTTCTAACAAACATCTAAACATCCAAACGTACAAACATATCACTACTCAATATTCTTACAGTTATTTTAACAAATGTCCATTATGGAAACACGGTACTTTTTGTACCGTTTAAGTATTTAATTCTAAGAGGTTTATTGTTAAAAAAAAAAAATGTACACAAATAACAGTTTTTGATCAATTTTTTTTTTACAGTCGTAGGCAACGAACCGTTCTTATGCGAGGTTGGGAATCATTTGGCGAGATGAAGCTAATAAAATAAGTCAATACTATAACTGACGTTTTATTTTAGTAGTATAGCTTAAAATATTTTTTATGTTTACGCGAATGTAAGGCATCGAAATAAAACTAGTTTTTGGATTTCATAGCGGTTTTTATATTCTATTTCCTTCAAACCATTGGCAGAAAGTTAAAATATGAAAAACCGGGATAAAATCAGAAAACTATTTTTTTTTCGAACTTAGGACTTTACATAACTTTTTGTTACATTCCTAATGGCCGATTACAATGATCGATTTAATTCTACATATTGTTTTCGACATCATCATCATCATCATCATCATCATCATCATCAGTGGCGGAGCGTCCATACAACCAGATTCCTACCGGCTATCTTTTAGGTTTATTTACTTTTGTCATAGTTTTTGTTTTCTCTGAATTTGGCCGCGATATGTTATATAAAGCAATTTATTTTTGCCTCGGGTTTCCTTTTGAAAAGTTTCACCCTTTGCTACTGATCATCATCATCATCATCAGCCCGTTGCAGTCCACTGCTGGACATAGGTCTCTCCCAAGGTACGCCACAGAGCCCGGTCTGCTGTATTATGCATCCAGTCGTATTTCTGAACTTACTGTGGGTATTACTCAACTATCAATTTAATTTTAAATTATACTATGAAGGGACCATAATCGTATGGTTCTATATAAATATCGCACTCTCGGATGTTTACGTTATTTTGGTTACGAAACTTCTACATAGATCTAAGACTATTTAATTAATTTTACTTGTATTCTACAGAGACAAGACAAATTGCTGGCTTAATATTACAGGGTCCTACGTCAATTTTGATGGCGGGAAAATTTCATTTAAAATTTGATAGACAGAAAAGACATAATTTCATGGTACCCCATTTATCTGTATTTCGGGATAATATTTTTTTTAATGAAATAGACGAAATTGTGTATGTATATAATTTATTTGCTTATTTCTATGGTACACTTACATATACATATATTAACAAAATTACAACTTCTAGACATTGTAATAATTAGTGGTTGATATACTATATACTCATTAGGTACATGTATACACAGAAATAATTCAATTTGTGCAAAAATATAACTTAAAACCTAATATATAATGGTGGGCCAGCGAAACGTGATTTGTCTCTCTTAACTCTTCTAGATTCTTCTTATGGGTACTTACTAGGACTTACGAGAGTTCTCAACTAACCACTATGAAGCAGTTACCAGAAACGAATATATTTCGTATAGTTTGACCAGGTAAATGAAAAATCTGGTTGGTCGCGCCTCTTTTGCTTATTCTTCTTGCTTTTTAGTTTTAAAATTAACGTCGTCAGAACAAAAAAATAATTCCATATTTTACCACATGGTGAGTTTTTTTGGCCAGGGTATTGATTACTAGTCATACAAACATTTACCTTGGCGAGGTATGAGTATTGTACCCGTGACCTCACGTTTTGCATCGCCTTATCACCCGCAGCGTCACGGAAGCTGACATCGACGTGTTTTGCCATTAATCAAGTGACATGCGGAACGAATTACAATGCGAAAGGGGCAAACGCATTAATTTATAAAAACAAAAGATTGTCTTTTCTTTCAAAAATGGCTGCGCTGTTTCATTGTTTTTGCTTATGGCCAGTAAGTCAATATCATAATAAAAAAAAATCGCAGTCTAAGTTTAAGAACTGAAAGTTTCAAAACGAAAACGTTCTATTTTTAAAATAGTTTGGTATGTTTATTTCATAAACATAGAGGCAAGGCATAGAGGTTTAATTCGATACAGTACTCTTGAAATGTGACTTAACACAAACCAGGTTTAGGTTCAATGACCTTAACACGTGTCCTGTGCATATTATAACTTGGCCTAATTTCGCAAATAATTATCTATTACCATTTGAGGCAACCACAGGAGTTAAGTAATAGTTGGAATGCTATAAAATGTACCCCACATCCTCGGTAAAGAATTTATAAACAAACAAATTAATATTCATTCGCTCGTGTAACTTTCAAGCTCTTCATTGTAAGCAGCATAGTCCAAATAAAATGTTAGGGGTGCCAGTGAAGGGTATTGTTACTGGTAATCATATTTTACCTAGTCTGGCTAATGACACTTCATAAGGATCCTACAATTACAGTTCTTTTTTATAGCGGAAAAGTGACTTCACTGCACCTGATGGTAAGTGGAGTGGGGTCCAATAGAATGTTGACTGACGAGAGATTATCACTCCTCGACAGTCGACACGATTATGCCAGTCTGCTGGACCCGAATATACCCGTGGGCTACTATGGCGGGTTTAACACCTTGTATACGGGGTCGCTATCCGGGCGAATATAAAATATATCCTACCACCAACAGTAATTACTTGATTTTGCCACTAACAGTGTCGTAACTGGTCTTATATGCGGCCAACGCATGCGCATATGCATGATCCAAAACTTGGTCCCAGAGTGGTTATTTTTTATGCCCCTACTCCCTAACCGCATTGTTTATCTGTATAAAAGTTCTATTAGGTAGGTTCTTACTTTTTTGTATCTTAAATATATAATAATCTGACTTTCTGTATGTCCCATATCCAAATTCATTACGTGATTTATGAGTTTAATTTTTTTTTAACAAACATCAACAAATCAAACAGCTTCTATGTAGTTTTTAGTTATATCACCCATACGATAATATTATGCTACAAATAGTAAATAAAACGCTACCAATACAAACATACTTATCTTTTAAAAAAATCAAACTTTGAAAATAATATGTATAATATATTTAATAATAATATTATAGTACTACACACACGCGCGCACACACACTTACTCACACACACACATATTAAAACACAAAAATTTGCATAATCAATATAAAAGTCTAGTAGTTGTATAAAATAAAATAAAAAAATATAATAATATGTATATGCATATAACAAATACCTATTATAAGTAGTTAATTGTATAGTTCCTCTCTTGAAACATTGCCGTGCCCGACAGGGTCCACGATTATGTCACGTGAATTAAAGTGTAACATCTTATGTATAAAATGATTGTGCAGTGCAATAAACTTTGAATTTGAATTTGTTTTAGTCCGCTTAGGTATCTACTTTAAATATATAAGTATACGATGCATCACTTCCAATGTCAATGTTTTCAAAGTGAATATACTTACCTTCACTTATTTTCCTGGCTGGCGAGTTGTCCTCTTCATATTATGATTGTCTATGGGCACATAATTATAAATAACTTAGCTTAGACGGAGAGTCGCCATCTTGAATTACACACGCATTGGTAATTCTATACTTAACATAACTCTTAAAGAAATCTTTTATAAATGCCAAGTTACTTTTGCAGTCTGTTACACGAATGTGATATTTCTATTCATAGAGATAAAGATTGTTTTGATTACAAAAGCTAAAGTTGCCGACAGCCAGAGACAATTGGTTGCGCCAACGTTAGATTGCGTTTAATTATGATTGATGATGTTATATGATGTAATTTGCAGTTTTGTGTTATCTTAAGAATATGTTTTATTCTTTAAAATCTCGTGTTGAATGGTATATAGGGGACTGGATATCCAAATATATGTATGTCTTTATCGAAGATTTCAGACTTTTAGAGCTTGTTAAAGATGAGCCTTATCTGTCAAGCATTAGAGTTGTAATTTAAAAAAAATAATATGGTTGAAGTGAGCCGAAAAAGAGGTGCAATCATTTGATATTAATACGTATATAGATCAAGAGTTGGGTGACGTTAGACAACTTGATTCACGAATATAGCTCGTAAACCTTTTATGTGAGAGGACGTTCACGCACCCGCGTGAATAAAATATAATATAAAAATCATATCAGCCCTGTATTATATACTGTCCCACTGCTGAGCACACGCCTCCTCTACTACTGAGAGCGATTAGGCCTTAGTCCACCACGCTGGCCTATGTAGGTTTCCATACGATGTTTTTCTTTACCGTTAAAGCAAGCGAGAATTGACAAAGAATACACATATAACTTAAAAAGTCGGAGGTGTGTGCCGTTGGGTTTTGAATCTGCGGACATTCGTCTCGTCAGTCCGTTCCACACTCAACTAGGCTATCGTGTTTATTGAATGAAATGTTAAAAAATAATGTGTGTAGGTAGATATACGTATACACTATGGACTTCAAAACTGCTGGATCGTTTTTAATTAAATTTTTAGGTAATCTTCAGATTAGCCCATAATCCTGTGAAGTTTGGTAGCAATATGACCCTTAGAAGTCATCTGGCTATCAACGGTGAAGGGTCCATCTCGATTCCTGCCGGTCAACCTTTCGTATTTTATGTAAAATCTAACCCCCTTATTTACTATTTAGATACAACAATCTTAGCCAATCACAACGGCCTTATGTCTATGCACTGCGAAGGCTGCCATGTCAGCACTGAGAAACAGATTTATTATCACAGCTTTACTCCGTCCTTAGATAAAAAATGTTTATGAATAAGGGGGTAAATATCAGAACGAATTGCGGACCGCATTTATGTATAATAGTACCTACATTATGTTGTGTGGGGTTCCCATAAGCATTGTTTCACGTCTCGTCACTGCTGGCTATGGGTAATGCTACTTAACCCGGGGCAGATCTCTAGTATATCATAAAACATGTATTTAATCTCTTTTCTTTCTTGTGAACAGCCTAGTACACCTTGACATGAGAAACGTATCGAAAAGAAGGTTAATAGATATAACAAATGGCGGATATTGCAATATTTCCGTTTATTATCTATGGAAGGCATGTCCTATCGGAAAATGAATTCAGTAATAAAATTTATTTGTGCAAACTTCAAGGTGTTTTTAATGTTTTATGAGTATTATTGTTTTATATTTTTTGCCGGTATATTATGTTAGTGTTACTTTCAAACACGCTGAGAATAACAATGATTTATGTGGCGTTGTATGAATCCATTTACCTTATCCCACCAAGAAATAAAACTCAATTTCGTTCCCTCGAGAGCCTATATGAGTATTTCTTAAAATAAATGTACGCAACGAAATAGTTTTTACGAAATATCTATTAGGTCGTTTTTCTGCCTCATCTGTTTTTTGATTAAAACATTAATTCTTTATATTTGATAAAACTAATGTATTAATACAAACAAAAATAAAAAGACATGAGGCAGAAAAAATCGCAACATTATTTCGTTAAAACTGTTTCATTGCGTACATTCATTTTCAGAAATACTCATATACTCGTATGCTACCATACTGTTTAGAAATCCCATTTTGGGACCTGGGAATCGATCGCCCCAACTGTACGCTGAACGTCGCGCTATCTGGGGTTCGAATCTAGGTCAAAGTGATATTTTGTTTTTCCGCACAGTATCAGTATTGAGTCTGGAATTTTGTAAATACCTAAATCTTACTCCTCAAAAACTGCACACACATCCTCATGCCTTTTATCCCTGGGGTGAGTAGAGGTGCAACTAGTGAATCTACTTTCTGCCGTGTATTTCGACCCACTGTAATGAGAGCCTATCACACATCGGACACGAATTCTAGATACCGAACTGAGAAGACAAACCCAATATTACTACTCGACCCGTCGAATCCGAGACCTCAGCACTGCAGTCGTACTGTAACAACTTTGCCACCGAGGCACACTTCCTACCCTTGAAAAGATAAAAATAAGTACTTGAGGCAATGTATGAATTGAACGCAGATCTCTCGTTCCACAAACCACTACACTAAGAAGGCTATATTGCTGATCTGAAGAATTAATTATAGCTTGTTACGAAACGCATATTGAACAAGCCAGCGCAGCAATATGCCGGAAACGTTAGAATTACTCATCGTATGAGTAATCCTTATTGATTCAATTACATCTATAACAGCGATTTAAGAGTCAATTAGATCGACAGTTGTATCATGCATGTTTACTGTAAGGTCGCCTTGAAGCTATTAAATGTCTATTTTGTTATTGCTTTGAATGAAGAGATGAACTTGCCGTTTGGCTGATGGTAAGCGATACGACCGCCCATAAACAGTAGAAACACTATCCACCACCTTGAATTATAAAGTATTGTTTGGCATTCCACTGCGCTCGCCATCCTGAGATATGAGATATTAAGTCTTATTATGTCCAGTCGCACTGGCTACAATAGTGACTACACACTGCTGCTTGGCGAAATTGGTAGAAATAGCCATTGTGGTGGTACCTACCCAGGCGGACGCTCACATATGAGAGACCTACCACCAATAAAGTAAGTCAACTTGTAGTCAAGTCACTACTTTAAAATTTACAGTTATTGAACATGCTAGAAACATTACGAAATTGTTCAAGATGTAAGAAACACCATACTAGTTTTAAACTAACAGTTGTTTAATTTGTTTAAATTTTTTTATTGCCTCAGTAAAGCAATGCCAAAGACATAGCCAAGCCTTTGCCTACCGGGAAAAGTTGTTGTAAAAGCAACTGTCATTTTAATTTTCAGTAATACTACAATCTGATCTCCTCCTCTCCTTTCTCCAGTGGAACTACGCGTGAAGGCATGAGAAGTCACAGCTTGATGGTTCAAACCATCACGGCTCAAACCCAAAGGTTCACCAACTCTTCACTGTCAGGTTTTGGAATAGTTTGGGCGAATATTCCCTCCTTCCTATAATCCTGCGTCTTTCCGTCGAAGCGTGAAGAAGCATTTCAGTAGGTGGGTATGATTGTGTCAAATGGCATGAGATAGTTATCTTTTATGATTCAATACCATATCTATTATCTATTATCATCTAGATATCCACGTCCCTTATTTAATTGTAGATTCAGCCGAACTAACCTTGGTAGCCACTCGCCTGTCCCTCGCTTATCCCGATTATACTTATAACCGAATTGTAGAAAAATCTGATTGTATTGACATATTTAACGACTCGCTTCCTATCTTCAAAAAGAAAATATTAAACTCGCTTGTTGAAACCTAAATTTAGTTTTATATTCAGTCTTATATTTAGAATATACTGCACTTATGGTGCAGCCAATTGTTAATTGTTATGTATTTAAAATGTTCATGCTGTGACAGCCTGTAATTGAAACAGCACTGCAGAAATTACTTACCGAATTCTTAAAAAAAACTATGTAAGGTGTATGTTTTGTTGGCTGTTCAAATAAATAAATAAATAAATAAATACTCTATCTGGACGGCATGGCGCTTGCCATCAGGTTCAGTCGTGTTCGTTTAATATAAATATAAAAGTTTCCCCGCAAAAAATTTACAGCGTCTGTATGGAGTCTTAAATGAAACTGTTCACATCCTGATAAGTTCTCTTGAAAATAAAGTGCTGAGATAAAATGTTATTGACGCTTTCAATCAATCAGTTTATCGCCTTTCGATGAACATAGGCCTCCCCAATTGATGCTTTAGAATACAAATTATTTGGAGATTGAAAAATGTTCCCATAATGTAGGTAATAAAGTTTATATTTAACTAAATTTGATATGTTAGCTTTTAGAATGTTAAAAAGCAGCCTATATTTTATTTTTCCCCTAAACTAATTTATAATTATTTGTCGTAAAAATATTCTTAAACTTATGTTTATTCCTGGTAATAGGCTAACAGGTAGGTAGTCCCAATTCGCCCCTCCGTCGTGACCACAAGCATGTTGATATATTGTCATATTATGCACACGTCTTGCAATACAACTTATATGAGTTTTGATAAGATATTTGTATTCAAGTTGTCATGGGCATTGTGTCACATTAAACTGTACATGTAGACAGATACGGACTCAACAGCATAATGGGGCCGTGATCCCCCAAAGAAATAAAGCCTTGCTATCTACTAGACCGATTTCTATCCACATCACCGAATAATATTATAAAAGGTTCATATTCTTTAAAACGTTTTTATTGCGAATTTTTTATTCGATTTTCCTTCGTATCAGCTCAGCATAGCATTCAAGATTGTTTCTAAAAGGGGGAGGGGGTAATATAGGCGGCAGAGATTTCTTAATATCATTGACTTATACATTTTTGTCATCTTATGCGAAGTCATTGCCATTGTGTTATAAAAAAGTATACAGGCGAGCCATGTAATTATTTTGTCAGGGATAGTGCAATACCGCGTAAGTGACCAAAACTTCACAATTGAGATTAAGGCTTACTACACTAAACATTTGATTGATAATCCAAATCTTTTTAAATTGGCATTTGCGTGCTATTTACTAATGGTAGTTTCGCGTACTGCACCGTGGGATTGGCTGCGCTGTTACAGTAAAATCCTAGGTCCGTCTCTGCTCATCCCTTTGATGCACACGGCGCGTGCAGTCAGCGTGTAGGCTCCTCACGTAGCATTTACGGGAAACAGCAAAAACCATTGTTGACTCGATATTCCACAAATGATATTATGTCATTGACTTTCAAGTCAATAAGTGCATAATACGTTCGGAGAGGGACTTTTGAATTACACACTTACATAATATGAAAAGAAAGTTTGTTAAAGGCACGTGTAGATAGCGTGCAGGCACTGTTGTGTTCCCGTTTGGAGGATATTGTAGCCAGAGTAATTACTGGGCATTATGAGACTTAACATCTCATGTCTCAGGATGGCAGCGCAGTGGAATACCAAACAATGTTTTGTAATTCAAGGTGCTGGATAGTGTTTCTACTGTTTATGGGCGGTCGTATCACTTACCATCAGGCGAACGACAAGCTCGTCTTGTCATTCAAAGCAATAAAAAAAAACATCTTATCTTAGGGTGACGAACGCAGTGGAGTGTCACGTACTTTGTAATGTAAAGTTCTGTTTGGTGTTACTATAGTGTATATGCGATCGTATTGAATACCATTAGGTAAACGGAATGCTCGTCTCGTCATTTGCAATAAAAAAACACTTATTTGCATTACTTCGACTGGGTAGTATCACTGACTCACAGAAAACGTATGATAAGTCCATACAGCTCGCTTTTGGCTTATGTAAGTCAAGGAAGTCCAAATACCCTTTCTTCATCACCATTTCAGCCGGGAATCGTCCACTGCTGGACATAGGCCTCCCCCATTGAGCGCCACAGGGAGCGGTTCTGGGCCGCTCTCATCCATCGGACTCTGGCGACCTTCACCAGATCGTCGGTCCATCTCGTGGGGGGCCTGTCTACGCTGCGTCTCCCGGTTCGTGCTCGCTAAATACCCTTTACCTTACACTAAACCCAATTTCTTTTCTCTAACCACAATTTTCAATAAACGGTCTATCACTTTTTCCATCTATCTCAAAAATAGACCAATCAGAACAAAGGTTTTTTTGACATGCTCACAAATGAGTCATTTTGATTGATTCATATTCGGAATCGGATTGAAGTTTAAGATTGGGATCGTTTATTGAAAATACTTATAAGACTGGCAGTTAGATCATTTAACATTATATAACTGATGGTAAATATTATTATTCTAGTTTAGAACAATACTTCTTCAGTTCCTTGGTATAAAAGTATTTATAAGCAAAAATTTACATGGTAAAAGGGTATCTTTTAAGACTGAACCTTTTACTAATTCAAATTGCTATTAATATTTTATTAGCTTCTAATTCAAAAGCGTGTCAAACAGAAATATAAAATAGGTTAATTAATAATTCAACATGTTTATTATTTTCCCAAATTGCTAGTCATAATGGATTAATGGCATCCTATATCATCTGTTGTGTTCATATCTGTGGACTTCAGGGCCTTAGGTTGGATTCCTAATCCTGGAACGTTGTGTGGGTATTTGATCCTTATAAGAAAAATACTTATAAGGGATTTCCTGTTTGGGATATTTTATTATGGTTGACTTTAAGCGCGCGGCTGGTCGTAACAACTAAACTATACTCTTTCTACATTGTGCCCAAAAGTTTATAGGAAATAAAAGAAGATACTTGCTTAGATTTTTTTGGGCGATAGCTTAGTTGGGTGTGGAACGCACTGCCGAGACGAATGTCCGCAGGTTTAAATCCCAAGGGCACACACCTCTGATTTTTCTAAAAAAATTATGTTTGTATTCTTTGTGAATTATCGCTTGTTTTAATGGTAAAGCTAATAATTGTGAGGAAACCTGCTTATATGCGTAGGTCTCTATAGGTATTTTAAGGGTGTGTTAAGTCTACCAATTCGCGCTAGGTCAGCGTGCTGGATTAAGGGCTAATAGCTGTCAGTAGTAGGGGAGGCCCGCGACCAGCAATGGGGCATTATACGAGTGTAATTCAGGCCTGATATTTTTATTATTATATATGAGATTATTGACATTTAAACCTTCACCGCACTAATTAAAAATACTCCAACGGCGAATATTAGGTGTCCAAACAATTCTGAGAAACAATTGCGTTTTGGTCTGACAATTATTTCAAACACACTTAACAATCAACTTTGGTGAATTGTAATGATGTCATGATTTCTGTTTGGAGAATGCCCTTTATTCGTCCGTGTTAGGTCACCATAGAGATTTCGATTATGACAACAGTTTCTGATTTGGAAGTAATGAAAAAAAATATCTATATATATAAAAATGAATTGCTGTTCGTTAGTCTCGCTAAAACTCGAGAACGGCTGAACGGATTTATCTTATCTTGGTCTTGAATTATTCGTGGAGGTCTAGGGAAGTTTTAAAAGGTGAGAAAAATTCGAATAATTGCCGGGAAAATCCTCAAAACAGCATTTTTCTATTTCCCATACAAACGTTTTCTAACTAATACGTAGAGTCAATTTGAGCTTTATTGCTATTGTATAAAGTTCACTGTTGTCTAAGCAATGTAGGTGTGTTCCTAACATCAAAGCAGTGTGCGTTGGAGCACAGAATATAATAATGTAATGTCGCGTTCTGAAACTCAACAAAAGTGATATCGCGGACCCGACTAAATTGAACAGTCACAAAATTTAATATATCATTAGTTATTTGGTTGGCTTCACGATATTATTTCTTTTGTTTTACTTTAAAATGCATGTTTTCGTTATGGACAATTTTGAGCTACTTTTGCATATCTATACTTATAATAAATCTGTAGAGAGGTCAATTCTGTACATGAAATATATTTCCAAAATAACTGGGGGTGATTAGGGATCGATACTGATGCCAAAAATACAATTAGTAAAATTTTTGTCTGTCTGTCTGTATAACCGTTATAGAAACAAAAACTACAAAAACTACTACTACTACGACGGATTTTAACTTAACTTGGTACAATTATTTGTCATACTCCTGTGCTGGTTATAGTATACTTTTCATCATGCTACAATTAATAGGAGCATAGCAGTGATGGAAAATGTTGGGAAAACGGGAGAAGTTACTCCATTTTTTAAGCTTCCGTCATTTCGTGTGCAACCTTAATGGTTAAAAGTTCCTTCGATTTCACCAGGATCCCATCATCAGACCCTGACCGGACAATCGGACCACCTGCATACCACCATAAATTAAAAAAACATCCCGACAAATTGAGCACCTTCTCCATTTTTGAAACCCGAAATCCACGCGGGCGAAGCTGCGGGCGTAAGCTAGTCCCTCATAAATCTCCATTTCGTTTAAAAATAGTTTTCCTAAAAGCAGTTGCAATCTGAAATGACTACGGTTTCTATAAAAGCAACTGTAGGAGGTGCAGTTTGAAATGACCATCTTATTGGCAGCCGTGACTAATATATTTTTTTTAATGGACACGGCAAAATTACTCCATTGTACCTGATGGTGAGTAGGGGGGTCCAATGGAATGTCATCTGATGTGATTACTCATCGGCAGTCTGGGTAATTATTCTCTTTGCTGTTGATCTCATCGAGGGATAAGTAAGAGTAAGCCACCGCATAGACATCAAGTTATCGAGCACATGACGTGTGACATGCGTCCAGTTCAAAGGATGTGCGAAGATAATCCATGAATCCCTTCTAGCGGATAATTATGCCTTTTGCTGTTGATCTGGTTAAGGGGTAATTTTGTAGAGTAAGCTACCGCGTAAACGTCAATTTATCGAGCACATGACGTATGACATGGGATCGGTTCAAAGGATGTGCGAAGATTATCCATGAATCCCTTCTAGCGGAATTTAGGTCACGGCGGCCAAACTCAACAGAGATCAGCCAGTTACGCAGGGAATATTATAGTGCAAAAGTGTGTACCCAATACAGTACACTCCCTGTTCTTTCACTGTTATAATCCGGTGAGAAGGCAATCCAACATGACCGAAGTGAAATCAGGCGCAAGACCAACGGCTTTACGTGCTCTCTAAGGTACGGGGGTACACATCGCCAACTTCCTGACTCCAAGCTGGGACTCAGTAATTTTTAATATGGAAAAACCTAGTCATTATTACTTTTACCCGAACCCAGGATTCGAACCTAGGACCTCAGTGCCGTACTCGTCCCGCCTACGCATTACAACAAGGTCACCGAGGCAGCCATCTTGATAATCCATACTTTATGTTGCACACCCATACTTCTACTAAGATATAGAATTTGTCAAGTTAGGGTTGGTAGAGTTTGAGGCTTGATTGTTAAAGATCTATTAAATCAGTGAAAACGTAATTAGCTTGTGGGTCTTGATAACGTATTTTAAAGAATATATTTTGTAATTACTATCAACCAGAACTATATGAAAATAAAAAGTTACTTATTATTTTAAGTTTACTTGTGCTTTCTCTTATATATTTATTCTCTGCATTTCTAGCTTCTAGCTCATAGTTGTGAGCTTTTTCCTCTCAGTTATTTTGCTCGATAAAACCTTGTCTGATCGGGTAAAGTTATACACAAAAAAATATTGTATTTGTTTTTTTTACTAATTAGAATTTCTTCGAACTCAAAAGAGTCCCTTGCTTTTAGATGTATTCAAGTTAGTTCTCTACGTGACTCAAGTAGTATGACTGGATTTAAAGAGTGTGTTTATTATAATTTTGCACACTTGTTCTTTTCAGTTATTTTGATACGCTAAAAATTTTACCAATTTTTTATTATATACTTGCCCACTGCTGAGCACGGGCCACCTCTACTACTGAGAGGGATTAGGCCTTAGTCCACCACGCTGGCCTAGTACGGATTGGTAGACATTACACACCTTCGAAATTTCTATATAGAACTTCTCAGATGTGCAGGTTTCCTCACGATGTTTTCCTTCACCGTTACAGCGAACGATAAATTCACAAATAATACACACATGATTTTAGAAAATTCAGAGGTGTGTGCCGTTCGTATTTGAACCTGCGGACATTCGTCTCAGCAGTCCGTTCCACACCCAACTAGGCTATCGCCGCTTCCTTACTACTAATTAGAATTTCTTCGAACTCAAAAGACTTCCTTTCAGATAAACTTGAATTGGTTCTCTACGTATCTCGAGTAGTACTGGACTTATGTATGATTATTATAATTTTGCAAACTTATAACCGGCGATATATGTTCTGTAAATTCAGTTCGCGAGTCAGTCGCCTCTAGACCACGGTGGGGGGAAGTCGCGCGTGTTCAAAACTAAAATACACCGATGTCAGAGCGTTATAACTTTGTTGTTTTTAAAGTGATTTTTGAAGTTTTATGAGTGAAAATGAAATGTTTGCTGTTCGTTATATTAGCGGGATGCGCCGTCAAGTGCGATGATAATAAGTAAGTTTATTTTTTTAATGCTTTTTTTTTTAATTCAAAAAGCTACGAGAGGAAATGTTGAAAATAATTTCATGCTATTTTTCTTAGCTTTTTTGTGTTTTCTTTATTGATTTTTTTTGTGTGTATGTCCGATGGTATTTTTTTAATTATAAATAATAATATTATAGTCATATTTTGAAAATTAGTAAATAAAAAGAAACGTCAAATAGATATTTAAGACGCTATTTTTAATATATTTTATGTAATAAATATAAGTCCTTAGAAATTTCCGTACGTTCATTTATTTGCGAAAGCTTTACAAACCTGAAAATCGAACTCGGGACTGGACGTAGCATTGCTTTCGCGACTAAAGCAAATTAAAACAGATTTTTTAATTTGTTTACAAACAAATTTTTGCTTCGCGTACGAGCGATATTAAATTTCACTTGCATTAACAAAATAGTCAGACTTTCGCCCCCTTGGAGCCACATTCAGTCTATAACTTGCATTCCGTGAAAATATTCGGAAGGGTTACGTACAGGACCGCAACCAGGATTTAATGTGGGGGTATATTGAATTTAATGAGTGCCTATAATGGATACTGATTTATTATTCTGAAAAAACATTATGAAATTTAAAAAACGAATTTTAATGTTAACCGTTTCCAAAGATGCGTAGATAATTGTTATAATATTTTTTTTTTATTGCTTTGAATGACGAGACGAGCTTGCTGTTTTTGCCTGATGGTAAGCGATACGACCGCTCATAAACAGTAGAAACACCATCCAACACCTTGAATTACAAAGTGTTGTTTGGTATTCCACTGCGCTCGCCATCCTGAGACTTGAGATGGTAAGTCTCATTATGACCAGTAGTTACATTGGCTACAATGTCCTTCAAACCGGAACACAACAGTGACTACACACTGCTGCTTGGCTGCAGAAATAAATATTGTGGTACCTACCCAGGCGGTCTCCCACATATGTATGAGATACCTACCACCAGTAAAGAATGATGTAAGTTGTGCATAGATCGGACTACAAACAGCTAAAATTTAAAAAGTGTAGGTAGGTAGATATTGTAACTCTGACTTTGCGGATGAACAACATCTCAGTCCCCTCGTGATCTTGAAGGCTGCAAAGTTTTCGATAAGTCGGGAGAAAACTAAAATATTAAAACTGCGATAAAATCCGAAAAATAATTTAATTTTAACGTCTAACATTCGCGTAAACATAAGAAATCATTAATTATGTAAAAGTAGTACTATAATACAAATTCAGATGTTTACATGCGATTCGTTTCTCCGTAAATAATTATTAGTTTAGATAAGTAATTAATTATATTTAGTAGGAATGTCGTTACTCTGTTTTATCATGTTTACTTAGAAACTCTCAAAACTTTACTTCTTAAATTAATATCATGTATGTGACCCTATGGGCCATACATTTATCTTGATTACATCTCTGTTACTTTTTGTAGCCTACCAACCAAATATTTATCGTATTTCCTGTTATAGTATTACAAATAAGGTAAAATATAGTTAATGTTATAGCGATAAGGTTATAAAATGTTTTTTTTATCGTTCCTATTTCATCTTAAGGCAATATGAATTCAATATTATGTTATTGGCCAGAATATAAATTCAACATGATCATATAAATTCAATATAGATGTGGTTCCTTTAATTTTGAGTATATAATAATTACATCGGTGAACTTAGAAAAATGGGGGCCCAATATAGGCTGACCAGAAAAATAAAGCACCTGGCTATATTACGGCACGATATGGAACAATTTTTTTCTATTGGCAACGTTTTCATCTGACCCTACTTCTCTCGGTAATAAATGAAGTGGGATCCAATAGAATGTCGAGTGACGAGAGGTGATTATCCCTCGACAGTCGACACAATTATGCCGGCCGTTGGAGCCGGATATACGCAGGGTGATCCCGGAACGCGACACACTTAGTAAATACGTCGTACGCGGACAATACTATTTTGATCCCAATACTTTGTAATTTAAAAATATTTTTGCGTAAAATCTAATTTTACACATCCGAGTTCTTTGTTCTTGGCACATTGGCTAATGACGAGTCGTTGACATTTTGCCTAGTGAGTTAACAACGACCGATTCCAATAAATTATACCAAATTTACCTTAGGTCAATGGTGAATATTATATTTCTCAGTCGTAAACTCCTGGCGGAGTGGGCTTGGTTATGGATCGTCTGAAAAATTGGTTGTGACTTTTGCGAGACTTCTCTATCTCTCCCTATTCATGGAACTGCGTGTACATGCAATAAGGGAACGCTTTGTAGACGATTTAATGACGTCTTGTCATTTGGTGGGTATTCGGCCACGAGGACGTTTACCTTATACTCTTCCCAGTACCAACAATCAATGGTGAAAATAAGCCAATTTAAATAAGTCATTTGTGAACATATCAAATAAACTTTATCCTGATTGGTCCATTTTTACCATGGATCCGATGGTAGTTGGAAGATAAGGAATCGATCATAAGAGACTAGGTTTACTCTAATGGGCACGGTCTAATTACCCCACTGTATCTGATGGTGGAGTGAGATCTAGATAAATTATTAACTGATGAGAGATCAGTCGTCAGCTATCACAATTATGCCGGCCTGTTTGAAACCAGGTATTCATAAGGTGATCCTAGAAGCCGACTCACTTAGTTGCTATGTGATACACAAATAGCCTACTGTTAGCAGGATTCAGGATCTAATTGGTAGGACTCTCATTTGTAAGATTTCACCTGAACATGGGCCTTTTTTGTTGGATGTACGTGAAGTAGCAATTAGGCGGGTCGGCATAATGCCGATCATAAAGGGAAATAGTTCTTAGTTCGTCGGCTTTTTCTTTAGTCCCCACTTCATTTAACACCAGGAGTAATGAGTTCAGTTTTCCTTGCCATAAAAAAGCTAAGTTTTAGTTTATCGATCTGGAATACGGTTGTACATTTTTTCAAAATTAGAGACTGTCTAAAATTTTCTATGCCTAAAAGTAAAGATGGGGTTAACTTATATATTGATGTCTACAGTAATTATGAAAATTTAAAGGTATATTTTTTTTGTTTGCTCTAGAACTTTCACCATTATAATCATCATCATCAGCCATAGGAAGTCCACTGCGAAATATAGCATGACTTCTAAACCGTTCTCTTAGAAGCGGCCTGCATCTAACCAGATGCAGCTTTCTCATAATAAAATATATTTCCATTGCTCTATAATTTTCACCATTATAATCATCATCATCAGTCATAGAAAGTCCATTACGAAATATAGGATGACATCTAATCCGTTTTGTTAGAAGCAGCCTGCATCTAGCCAGTTGCAGTCCTTTGATAATAAAATGTATTTTTACTGTATTCCTACCGGATACCTAGCTAATACGTATTAATAATTGATCTTGGCCCAATATTTAATTTAAAAACACAAGCCAATGCAATCTTAACATTGACGGGAACAAATAAACAATCTGAATTATTTTAAACGTTTCCAAGAGCGTTCATCGAAATACGTTGACCGCCAGTTGACCTGTTCGCGATTTAACCCCAGCAAAAACTAAACATGCTTAGCATCACGCCTTTTCCCTTGGGTAGGCAGAGATAAACAGTATTTACACTGCTTTCGTCATCCTGAGACATCAGGTGTTAAGTCTCAATCACCACACATATTAATAACTTAAAAAAATAAATACAAGATAGGATAAGACTCCTAGATAAAGAAATACGACCTCTCAATGAGGAATACTACCTTAAAAGGTAAATAGGGGAAAGTAAAAAAAGAAAATACAGAACAAGAACTATTGTATTAATTGTAGAGCAACGAGAAAGTTTCATAATCCACTGGGCCCGATATACTCCAAACCTCAATACAACAATGCGTAGTGCATACCCAATGTTGCTTGAAGGAAGTAACAGACATTGCGGCGGAACCCAGACAGGCTCTAAGAGCCGTAGACGATCTTAAGATACTGAATTTATTTTGATAGCGTCTCAGCTATTGTAGTTCAGACCAAAATTGAGTTGCATCTATTTTGCCTTAATAAAATAGGCATCTACCACCAGTGTGGTAGGTGGTTAGTTGTTTTGCTGGTGGTAGGATATATTTTATATCCATTCGGATAGTAACCACCGTAAAGAGTAAAAACCCGCCAAAACGGTCCACGTAAGTGTGTCGTGTCCGGGATCTTGTGTATATTCGGTTCCAATAAGCCAGCATAATTGTGTCGACTGCCGAGGTACATCTCTCGTCAGCCGATATTCTATTGGACCCGACTCCACTTATCATCAGGTGCATTCGGGCCATTTTGCTGTTCTCGTATGAAGAAAAATATATTTCACTAGTTATGTTAGGTCCCATGAGAAAGTGATAACATTGAATTTTTTTTAAAATTTTATTATTCGAAGATTGCCAAAGTTTACAATAATATTTACATTATAATAACAATCAGATAATAAATGACTGACTGACTGCCTCGGTGGCGTAGTTGTATTGCATGTCCGGTACAATAGCGCTCTGAGGTCCTGGGTTCGAATCCCGGGTCGGGCAAAGTGATATTTGGGTTTTTCTGCTCAGTATCAGCCTGGAGTCTGGAATTTATGCCCGATATGGCGATAGGCTCGCCCCCTATCACATCATGGGACGGAACATACTTGGCGAAAAGTGGGTGCCCTAGTTGCGCCTCTGCATACCCCTTCGGGGATAAAATGCGTGATGTTATGTATCAGATAATAAAACCAATTGCAACATGGGCTTCGGGCAACCACAAAATGCATAATACAATTTCACAATATTACATAACTAAACATTACAAGGAACTTTACAAAAAAAGGATAGATTTATCACAAAGTTAGGGCCCCAGTTAATCCATCAATATGTACTACTATTAGATCTAGCGTTCCGGACACTCATTGTGTTCGACTCAACTGAACTTCAATCCGTACACCTAACTATAATATGATTTCAAAATTGACAGTGTGTGGTTATGCATGGAGTGACGCTCATAATATAAGAACTTGAGTTTAAGTGTAAACCTGTATGTGAATAAAAAATTTTAGTGAAATAAGTAAGTAAAATTATTTGTGTTCAAGTGAATAAATATGTTATAACTGACGTCTTGGTTGCCATTTTAGTTCAGATGTTGAACAAATAGTTTATATGGATGTTCGGGTCTATAGAATATATGTCAATGTTAATAAGTCCAAATTTACTAAGACGTGTTACGCAACTGACGTTTTAGACTATAAATACTATCAAGAGAAGATTGAGAAACAATCACAGTTTGTAATCCTGTAAATATCATTGACGATTCTAACCACCCAGATACCCAGGATGTATGAAAGGAAAATATTTCTTAACGCTTGCACGACCGTCATGGTAAATTAACACGAGCATGCTTATTGTCTTAGCCGGGGTTAAGTTGCTGAGTCACATGGCGGTCTTGTAACATTGAGTTCTGCTCAATATCTGCCCGGAGTATAGAATTAGGTCCCGTAAATAACAAACAATAACATTCCCCCATACCTCGACTGTCTGCATTGTAACCTATCACAAAATTGCTAATCTTGACATACTTCATGATGCTGTCCACGTTTAGGAAAACTCTTTTAAATGAGACCGATTAACTCATTGACGTATATTCTAGATACGAACGTCGATATAAACCATTTGTTCAAAATCTGAACTAAAATGGCAACCAAAACGTCAGTTATAACTTATTTATTCACTTGAACAACAAATAATTTTACTTATTTGACTAATATTTTTATTCACATCCAAGTAAACACTTAGACTCGAGTTCTTATGAGTGCTACTCCGTACACAACCACAAGCTGTCAATATTGACACCATACTAAAGCAGTTGTATGGATTGCAGTACACTTCAGTTGAACACAGTGAATGTTCGGAAAGCCAAATCGAGTACGTAGTACATATATATCAATGCTTATTAATTTTTTTTTCGACTTACATAATGGCAGTTACTTAGCTGTAGTACTGGCGACTTAACTCGTATCCGTGACTTAACCGCGCGTCAATTTACTCCGACCTTAAGTGAAAGCAACAAAGAACACAAACAAAGCGATAGTGTTTACGCACGCGTTGCCAAGCAACTGATGAGATGCAATGAATCAGCGCAAAAATATAGAGCAAACAATCAACACAGTAATTAAGACTGTATAAATTTGTAATACAGTTGAAAGTCGTTTAGCAAATTCAACCGCGCACGACTAAGGAAGTTCAATGAAATCATAAAATTCAAAGGTGATTTTTATTTACTGAAAAATCAATGTCTGTTGTTGAATTTTCAAATGTTTACATGTAATTTGTTTAGAGTTTCAAATTGAGACGGCTTGCTTATTAGACACAAACTAAATCAGACTGTTCATTTTTTACGAGTTTCTACGCGCAGTTCCGTCCTTGTGTAAAAGTTTTTTGAAGATAAAGGTCCGGTATTATATTTTTATTAAAATTGCAAATTCCATGCAGTAGTTTTTGCATACTGCGTGTACCAATATACAGGCAGAAAAAATCTAAAAACTGTTGTTTTGGCTTCTGTTGCTCTAATCAAAATCCTCCATATCAAGTTCTTTAATATCTATAATTTACAGACATCGGCCAGTTATAATTTTATTATATGTAAAGATAATTACTAAGATTTGATCGCGAATTCGTCCGCGTGATATTTCCAGGTAAACAAAATATTTTGTTCTTTTTCGGGATAAAAGTAGTCTATACGTCCATTTGGTCCAGTTCATGAATACGAAGAATTTCATCTAAATCCGTACAGCAATTACTAAGTTTACTTCTCACAAACATATTAACAAATTTTCGCATATTATTAAGATTAATATTTCCTCATATCGTCTTATACCGATAAATTTTTTGTCTGTCTGTATTTTTGGCGGTCAATGACTTCAAATTATTGATTTATTACATTATGAATAATTTTAACAGGCAGTGCTGTTCCTAAGGACCAGTGTAGTCAGTGTTATTCCTTGAAATGTGACTGCATGGGTGACGAATGCAGTGTCTTTAACCTAAACACATCTTTTATAACAAACATTAGGTTAATATATGTATATTAGTGCCTAATGTGCGTTGGAGTAATACCGGATCACGGAGTTATCTCTTTTTTTCAACATTAGGTGTAGCAAAACCTAAACTCATTTCTTAAAATGTGTAACGCAATCTGGGCCCTTATTCTGTATGATAGTGTAAACGCGTAACGCGGCCGTGTCATGTTATCTCCGAGAAATGTGCGTGGAATGGTATTCTGTAAGCCAAATTTCTATAGTCCTAAACATGATGCGTTGTGTTACGTGCTTGTTACACACTGTTAAAATAACGTGCGGGATAGAGAATAAGGCTCCTGAAGTGTTATTTTGTAACATACCATAATTATTGTTTTAAACTGTATTGTTACAGTTTAACATTGATGTTTAATTATCGGTATTATTTGCTAATACGGTATTACACGCTAATCCGGAATTACCCTAATCCACCTTACATTATTTATTATGTAATACAGTTACATTGTCTCGTTTCATCCGCAGGTAGACTGTCAGAAAATATATTTGGGATTAAGTACACCAGAAGTCTTGTAAACAATCATAATGTATAAAGTAAAGAATGTAATTTGCTGGTGGGAGCATATTTGTATCCGGCGGGATAGCAAAAGCCCATATTAGGTAAATGTGTCTAGTTCCGTGATCAAGCTATTTCCGGTTTCAAACAGGCCGGCAAAATTATAGCAACTGGTGATGGGTAATCATCTCTGGGAAGACACTTGGAGTCTACTCACTTGTCATGCTGTGGGGTCACTTTACTGACATTGTATAAAAAGACCCAAGAAAGGGTTGACTTTTAAAATCTTGCATTAAAAATATTGGAAACCGGAAATTTCGACCCAAAAAAAAACATACGTTAAAATCTCATTAAATCACTATTTATCGAAAACAAGTTTTAAACAAAGAAAATTGTTATTCAAATGCTTTGTCCTAAATACAATATTATATAGATGATACCAGAATGAGAAATTAAGCAATGGTTTTATCAGTTTTTTTATTCCTTTGAATGACGAGACGAGCTTGCCGGTCACCTGATGGTAAGCGATATGACCGTCCATAATCACTAGAAACACCATCGAACTACTTCAATTACAAATTATTGTTTGGTATTCCACTGCGCTCGCCGTCCTGAGACATGAGATGTCATCTTATTGTGTCCAGTAGTTGCGCTGGCTACAAGGTAATTCAAACCGGTATTCGATAGCGAGTACACACTGCTGCTTGGCAGCAGGAATTAACATTGCGGCGGGAGACATATGAGAGACTTACCAGTAAAAAGGTTGTATGTATATATGGTATGGTCAATAAAATTAATATAACAATTAATTTTACCATCCACAGTGAAAGTAGTTACAGCTGGCATAACGATTACAACTGATAAAACTGATGTTGATCATTAAATCTTGACATGACACTCATCAATCAAAATACAATGAAAGTGAAAGCATAAAACAAGTCACGCGAGATATGATTTTTAAATAGAAAGTTACAATCAGTTTTGGTTAACACTTTCCCCATTCTAGTTACAAAGACTTCTATCATGGCCCTTTTATGGATTAGCTAGTATAAAATCTAGGACTTCTTAGTCAAATACTACGTTGCAATTATATTAATTAGTATCGCCATTAGCATGCAATCGGAAAACTCAAAATTATTTTGAGATCATTGTATACACTACGTTAAAATGGTATATCTCTCGCATACTATTACAAGAATCTATATTATGTTTTGCATAAATTGAATTATATTAATAAGCATCTCGTGTTACGGTGTTTGTGGTCTCACTCTTCTGAAACTCCTCAACACATTTATATCAAATTATTTATGTATATTTGGTAGGTATGAGGATAGGTAGTGAAGTATATATCATAACGCTAGGTGAGTAGGGTACTCCGTACAGATTTGCTTTCCTATGTTTTGTAATTTTTTAGGTTTTAATAATACCTATATTATGCCGGGTCAGCAAATTATAAAATATATGTCTTTTTTTGCAGTAAAATATTCTAACATACCCGAAAGAGAAATAAAGGGGGAACTTTGACTCGCCTTCTCTAATTTTTACCAATTTGAAAATTTTAAATCCCGTTTTTCCAACATAAGTAAAAATTAAGATTGAACCTTGTAATAGTGAGCCAGCGAATCCCCAGCTGTTTTCTTTGCTCTTACTGATTTAAATATCTCAGCCATTTCACATTATATACCCAATGGCGTCGCTAGATGACCAGGGGCCCAGGGGCAAAATGGCACCCTCCAACCCAGTGTGTGTAATACGACTACTGGCAGCCTTAACCGATACGAGGACCCGGGCAGGACAAAAACCCAGATCCAGTGATAATTTTAAATCAGTTTGAGGTTTAGGCACTGGCCAGTGTCCGGAGACGCTTGTGGTCTCCGGGCCTGGCACGCAGGTTGACAAACTTAACTTAACTATTATAGGGCATTGTTATAATTAGGTTTCATCACGATGTTTTCTTTCACCGTAGAAGCGAATTATAATTGATAATACACACTTCGAAAAGACAAATGTACCTTGGGCTTTACCTTGATTCGTCACGGCAGTTCCTTCTATTCTCAACTATGTTATGATCTACCATGGAAGAGTTTAAATACTTATATTTCTACGTGTGAAGTCTCGGCAGTCCCTTCCATTCTCAACTACTTTATCATGCACCACGAAAGAGTTTAGTATAATTCGTTTTTATGTGTGAGTTAACTTGACTTATCTGTTATCGAGTATTGATAAGAATTGGTTAAGCAAATATAATTCACTTTCTTAGTACAGCTGCATTGGTTTACTTTCTTTATTAAGATAACAGTGTGGGAGAGTTACGTAATGCACGAAAATTATGACTACTGTTGCTCGCGGCTTCACCTGTGTTATGGGGAACAGCAATGGCGATGGATCCATTTATCTCTTTGGTAAATAGCAGAGACTACACTCCCAAAGTACATGATGAGCAGACTGTTCAACTTCGTAACCAGTTGTAGAGCATGGGCACGCAGGAGAATCAACCAGCCTAAACGAGAACAATTTACCCTTAAAAAGCATGGCCGATAAGGAATTGTGATACACAGTAATGTATTTCTACCCAAGCTTTAGTTAAGCGATCGCGAACGCACGGAAAGTATTTATTTATTTATAACTAGCTTCCGCCCGCAGCTTCGCCCGCGTGGATTTCGGACTTCAAAAATGAAGTCGGTCGCGAACGTTCGATAATGTTCGTTTTACGAAGCTACTCGCTAAGTGATTCGCTAGCCTCTAGGTGCCAAGCAAGCCGCCTGCCTATGCATTCGCGACCTTATATTTTTATACAAAAATAATCCTTATAGCATGATTCAGTATTCACGCGTGATGGCTTATTATTAGCGTATTTCATGTATAACTTTGGTGTTTCTATACCGATTTCTATGATTCTTTTTTATGAAATATTTAATAATGTTAACTTTTTTAATTAGGGATGACTGAGAGTGTTATAAATGTAAGAGTAGACAAATATAATGAGAAAGCTTCGAACTGCTAAGCTATCGGGAGTTACACGTGTTATTGTCAGTCAACCATAAAAGATAGATATATGCTGTCGTGGAGTATTTTTTATATAATTTTAAGGAGAACACTTCCGTCATACATAATTTCTGTGTAGCTTTAACCATTAAGGTTGCACACGCGACGGAAGCTTAAAAAATGGAGTAACTTCTCCCGTTTTCCCAACATTTCCCTTTACTGCTCTGCTCCTATTAATTGTAGCGTGATGAAAAGTATACTATAACCAGCTCAGGAGTGTGAAAAATAATTGTACCAAGTTACGTTAAAATCTGTCGAGTAGTTTTTGTTTCTATAACGGTTATACAGACAGACAGACAAAAATTTTACTAATTGCATTTTTGGCATCAGATCGATCCCTAATCACCCCCTGATAGTTATTTTGGAAATACATTTCATGTACAGAATTGACCTCTCTACAGATTTATTATAAGTATAGATTAGGACAAGCAGTAGTTGTTACATTATAGATAGCTCCAATAAAATATAACAGTAATGGTAATGGTTTAAATGCACAACATTTTAAGGTGTCATAGCATGTATTGACAAAAAAAAGATTAAATAACACCACACATATAACTATATTAACTACACATAAATCATTAATGCGTACTTTTTTTTACAAATAAAAGTAGCAACTACATTAAATTTAAATTAGTTTAAAGAGAAGTTTATGTATATAAATGATGGCGTTTCGAAGACAAGCGATCAATAGCAGTGGCGATGGGTTCATTTAAATCGATTCCTGCCGACTTCCTTTTCAAAATTTAAATAATAATATCTGCCCTTTATTATATACTGTCCCAGTGCCGGGCAAGGGCCCCCTCTACTACTAAGAGAGTTTAGATCTCAGTCCACCACGCTGGCCTAGAGCGGATTGATAGACTTTACATACCTTCGAAATTATTATGGAGAACTTCTCAGGTATGCAGGTTTGTTCACGATGTTTTCCTTCACCGTTAAAGCAAGCGATAATTCACAAAGTATACACATATAACTTTAGAAAAGTCCGAGGTGCGTGTCCTTCGGTTTTGAACCTGCGGACATTCGTCTCGGCAGTCCGTTCCACTCCCAACTAGGTTATCGCCGCTTCATAATGTACGTAAAAGCTAACTATCATTAGAACGATACACAGACAGCATATTATGATATGCGTATTATTACTTATATTCTGTGTGGGGTTCTCTTTCAGAAAATTTCACCTTTCGTCACTGGTAAATAGCACGCCGTCATAAGTTTATTCACATTGTACAAGCCTCGAATGAATGAATGAATTTATACGGTAAAGACTTAATTGATGTCAATTAATAAATAAGAATTGTTTCTCTATGTAAAGATAGGGATTTAACCTATTGCGATATATAAACAATTCCAATCCCAGACTGGTATGTCTTGTATCGAAAATCATTTTTTTTTGTGATCTGTGAAATGAAATAGGACCCGTGGAGGCAATTCAGCCTTCGCTAAGCCATCCAGGCGTTTATAGTTTGCAAATATACTGTAATACGTATACATATGTGAGCCGTCTGGTTTGCCCGTCCTTTGTGACGGAGGTCACGGTAAACCCGCCGGCCACGCCTAAATCACATCATTTTAAGAGCTCGTTTTTTACAAAGAGCTATCGATACACTATATTTAATGCATTATGTAGTTTTTAGGGTTTCGTACCTCAAAAGGAACCGTAAGGATCACTTTTTGTTCGTTTATCCATCCGCGAATCCAACTTGCACTTTTTTATGAATATTGTACCAAAATCGTTATGGTCAAATCTGGAGATGGTCAAATCTATTTTCGTATAATATATAAAGTTTAATTTTAATTAGGCACCGTTTTTAAAATTTGTGACTGGTTTAAGTAAAGTTAAATGATTTTTCGGTTTGTAGTGGCGGTTAATTTTTTTTTACAAAATGCGTGTAATCGTGGTAGACTAACCTGTCATACAAGCTTGGTGAAATGGTTAAGTTCACTGCCTATTCTACTGTAGAGAAAAATGTGGGTATATTGTAATTCCTGGTATTTTAATGATCCAAAATACATAACACGCAGGCCAGTTCCAATAGAATATTCTAGTCTTTTTGGGGCCGGATAGCAGCAGTGAACATCACGTGGCTGATGATAATGTTTTAAATGACGATGATTATGTAGACATTATCAAGTAAAGTGACTTCGTTAGTGGCTTAGTTGTATCACGGTACCACTGCAGTGCTGAAGTTTGATCCCCGGTTCAGGAAAAAACGATATTGGGTTTTTTATAGTATCAAGCAGTCTGGTATCTGTGCCTGATATGGCGATAGGCTTGCCCCCTATCATATCATGGGACGGAATACACATGGTGGAAAGTGGGTGCTTCAGTTGCGCCTCTGCCTACCCTTATCATGAATAAATGGTGTGAGTGTGTGTGTCAAGTAAAATAAACTCTATCGCGGTGGTAACGTCGTACCTCTAATGTCTCTTTCAATGTATCAATTAGAAGATTTGATATTGAATAAAAACTTTTTTATCGCGGTTTTTTTTATTATAAATTTGTCGCGACGTTTCGAAGACTTTGCAGCCTTCATGGTTACGGGGCGGATTGAGGTGTTGTTCATCTGAAATTCATAGTAACAATATCTATCTACATTTTACAATATCACAAAATTCCCGGAACCATAAAGATTGCAGTTCGAGACGTCGAGAGAAAATTATAATATAAAAAACCGCGATAACCTCCGTAAAATATTTTTTTTTCAATGTCAAACATTAGCGTAAACATAAAAAAATTACAGATGATTCGATGTTAATCATAAATACCAATCAATTCACATACCAAATGAAAAACATTATCGAATACTTGGTATTAAGTGTTTACGTGACGTATAGTATTTATGAATAGGCACCGTGCACTTTCCTATTGATTTGCAAAATGTAGGTCACATAGATTATACCGACAAGCGTTGACGTCATTCAGGAAACTTGTACTTGAGAATTTGACGTAAGGTAATACGGGTGCGGAACTGACTCCACTGCGCCTGACGGTAAGTAGAGTCAAGTGAGAATCGACTTATGTTGATTATCCCTCGTCAGTCGCCAATGCCGGCCTGTTGGAAGGATATAAAGGCGGATCTTGGAATTTCCTATGCTATGGTAGGTTTTACACTTCGTTTTTGATAGCTATCCGGGTGGATACAAATATCTTGCCATCGGCAATGCGATCGAGTAATTGTTTCAACTTATTTCTCATCAACTTTACTTCACGTTTGCCCAATTAGACCGGATTGGCGGAGTGGTTTCCAAAAGGCAAATGACCCCCAAACTGACAGTGGTTGTAAGGAATAGTACCCTTTCAGTTGCAGAGAAGGCTCATGCCCATCAGTGGGACAGTGTATTGAATTATTTTTACACATGCATCGAATACGAATGTACCTGCGCACGAGTTTATGACCACGTGGTTGCTAAAACCGCTGATACGTTAGCGGGCTACTACCGCTTACTCGACGGTAAGCGGTACGTGCGTTCACAAGGTCACAGGTTCAGTTCCGACTTGTATTAATATTTTAATTACAAAATGACACCTTCACGTGTTGGACTATATTTTTAACAGCGTAGTGATAATGCGGACATTCGATTGAGTTGGATTGGGGATCGAACCTCAAATGGGCCAAACGTAAATATCAACACTAACACATTACATGTTATGGGTCTTAATGCCCAGTCATCAAGGTCTTTTATCCAGTGCAGGGGATGTGGGCAAAAAGAATGAAGTTTCTTTCAAAACAAAGTGAAGTCACTACTGCTATATTGAGCAGATGTATATTTTTAAATAAATTTTAGAAAAATGTGGAGTTGGATTTGATATTTTATCAAGCTATACCCAAACAGATTCTATCGTAAGTGAATCTTTACTGAACTAATCAAATTATTTATATATTTGTTCTCTCCAAAATTCATCTCAAGAAACTTCTTTTTACTTATGTTTTGATACCCTCTTTAAAAACATTTCCACGTGGGAGACGAATCTACGCGTGATTAAGAAGGCCATATGCGCAAATTTATCACTTCATCTGTCCCATGTTTTTTGCTTATAAAAACCATTACAGCCGTTTGTTGACCTCTCCAACACTATGATGTAACCCATTTATTAATATTAAGTGTCAGATTGCGTAATTATAAGGCGTATGTCTGTACATTTTTATCGCCTTGGTCGAATCCTAATATTGTTCATGCGAATTTGTAAAGATGGTTCATTGTGGTGGTAGGTCTCTCATATATGAGAGTCCGCCTGGGTAGGTACCACTGCAATGTCTATTTCTGACACTGAGGAGTACTGTGTAGTCACTGTTGTGTTCCGATTTGAAGGACATTGTAGTCAGTGTAACTACTAGACATAATAAGACGCCATCTCATATTTCATGGCGAGCGATGTGGAATACCAAACAATACTTTGCAATTCAAGGTGTTGTACGGTGTTTTTACTGTTTATGCATGGTCGTCGATACGACCGTGCAGAAACGGTAAAAACACCTTACCATCAGGCGAACGGCAAGCTGGTCTCGTTATTCCAAACTATACATTTTTTTTAAAAGTCATCGCAAAAACCACTGCATGATTTTGAATTACATTTATCACAAAGGTAGACGTCTGGAAGAGCTCTAGCCTTAGCGACTCCCGCCCTGACCAACAACGTATTTGATATCTCATTTAGGCTAATGGTGGAATATTTTTCGTGAGAATCGACTTTCGGCTTACACGCGAATGGCGATGGGTGCGGTCGCTTAATCATGATGAAGAAAACTTATAATAAGGCGCCGAGTGTAGTCGCTGTTTATTTGGTGAAGAGAATCATTACACTACTATGAAATTGATGTTTCTGTAGGAGTTGTATGTTCTTGGTAACAAGTTGACACCGTCTGCTCAATGCTTAAGGATAAAGTAGCTTATCACTAGTCGAACTTAATAAAAGATATCCATATCTCTTGATTAGTGGCGATAGCCTAGTTGGTTGAGGAGCAGACTGCGGAGACGAATGTCCGCAGGTTCACATCCCAAGGGCACACACTTCCGATGTTTCTATAAAAAAATTATGTGTGTATTCTTTGTGAATTATCGCTTGCTTTAACGGTGAAGGAAAACATCGTGAGGAAACCTGCATACCTGAGAAATTCTTTATAGGAATTTCGAGGGTGTGTGCAGTCTACCAATCCGCACTAGGCCTGCGTGGTGGACTGAGGCCTGTGGACTAAGGCCTAATCCCTCTCAGTAGTAGAGGAGGCCCGTGCCCAACAGTGGGTCAGTATATAATACAGGGCTGATACTATTATTTAGTTGTATCTTTCCTGCGGAAAAACCACGGCGTAAACGCCGGTCCTTTTGGAAGGCTTGCGTGGGGACATCGATCCAACACGTAGAGGCCCCTTTAAGATACATTATTCTAGTTGGGGTTTATACACCTTGCGAGTACTCTCTCTGTCTGTACTTATGGAGGAAATACAGCCAAAGACAGTGCTTGCAAGATTTTTATTAATATTATTATTATATCTCTCGATTTGAAGTATAAAAATTAAATACAAAAATCAAAATTTATTTTGCTAGAACATGGCATAAATTATGATGTTAAATATATTACTTATGCACGATGTTTCACCGCTTCAACGGCATGGACAATTTTGTATAGGTACATACAATAAGAGTAGGTAGTAACAATTTTTTTTTTAAAGTTATTTATTTAGTTGGTATCTTTATATGTATAATTAGTCTATCGTGGTATTAAACATTGTTCAAAGTTCATATAATTTTGTCATTAAACAAACACTGATGTAATCCGTTTTGCGGGATAATTTTGTGTTTTTTTAAGATTAAAGTTATATCTCAGGAGTGCAGTTTATTACTGTCTGGTGGTATTGTAGCCAAGTGTATTATCAGATAGTTGGGTAAGACGGTCTTTAATAATGCTACATTAATGTTCACACATATATTAACATAAATATAGAAATCTTTGACAGGCCCATGTTCAGCAGTGGACATCCTGCGGCTGATGATGATGATGATGATGGTGATGATGATCATATATAAACATAACACTCTATAGCGTGGGTTCTTAACCTGGGTGTTTACCCCTGTTGGGGTAAATCAGCTATTTCACGGGGGTAACAAAAAATCTAATTATAGGCACGTATAATAAAAAAAGAATAACTGAGCTGACGTTAAAACTGTGAGGCTGTTGTGCAATTTATGATTAATAAAGCTATTTGTTTTTTATTACAGGCACATTTGGATATTGCGTTAATAAAGGAAACTAAATACCTATCTTTACCTCTGCTAATATTATGTCAAAAATGTTACAAGAGTAATGAATATTTTAACCCAAAAATTGCAGTCTTACTTTTAATTTTTTTTTATAATTTTGTACTTTAGTCTGAGTTTGATGTGTGCGTGGGTATCTTTCGGACTAGAAGTGTGATGTCGCCGCTGGGACGAATTCTCTTAAAGTAGTAGTAATGGCATTAGCGTGCCAAATTAAAATCATTTTGTGGAAATATTTATTTGTTCAAAACTTACACTTTTTTATTAGATTTATGGTTCGAGTATATTGTAAAGTGTTATTTTCAAAGAGAAAAGTATGTGGTTTCTTTTAGTAACGCAATATAAAATGCCTTTTATAATACTCGCTTTAATATCATTCAAACCGCCCAAAATGTAAGTAACTTGTCCTTAAAGACTATAGTGATTATAAGATTACCCAACTTGGGCATTCGATTCAAGACCTCCAGTTTTATGACCAATTTAAGTACCCTGATAATGCGAAATTGATACTATTATGTAAAGCTTACGAATGTTTTTTGTTCGAACGCGAATATCTCGGGAACTATTCATTCGATTTTGAAAAATATATTCACTAATAAATAGATATGTTATAGAGACTCAACTCCTGTAAGCCAGGATCAGCAGTAGCACGCATCACAAATTCGACCACTGAACTTCGTTGAGTCTCAGGGAACACTAATTCGTCTGAACCTGCAACGAAATAAATCAAAAGGAAAAGGAGAAGTTGGAAAAATATTTGTCCACTTCCCTCCACAGCAAAGCGGGAGACAAAACAATGAACTAAGGAGGCATTATAACCTCAAGTCTAGAGGCTGTTACAAATAGAAAAACCTGTCGTAAAGCACCACGGACTATAATTAAATGAAATGGTTTTATCCTATAAGCTCCAAATATGAGTTACATAACTTAGTTACGTTATCCTCAAATATTATAAGCTACTTTTATCACGGGATTTAATATGTCTGAAGTAATACGAGCGGAAGATAAGTGCAGTATTTTCCGACAATTACAAAAGATTTTGCAAATGTTATGGCATAAGATTATGATTATTTTTTACAACACTCACTAGAGGATAATAAACTTCTATTGCATTATAAATTGCAAGTCAGGGTATTAAAAGTATGCACAGAGAATACCTCTTTTAAAATAAATCTCAGATTAGTCGTTTACACAGAAGATATGTGTGGAATGTGGGAAATATCATCAGCCACAGGATATCCACTGTTAAGCATAATCTGCTCTACTTTTGGAAATTGCAGTCAGGAACTTATTATACTTTACTTTAATTTGTTCGTCACCTGAATATGATATTTACATATTACTAGTTTTTGCTGCGGCTTCGCCCGCGAATATGAATCGTTATATAATAACCAAATTACACAAAATCATTATAAATTGTAGCCTATGTTATTTTGATTATACATCAACAAATATTACTGTAAAGTTTCATCTAAATCCTTTCAGTAGTTTTTTCGTGAAAGAGGAATAGATACTTCCATACATCCATATATCCATCCTCACAAACTTTCGCATTTATAATATTAGTAGGATTTATACATATATAGTATAACACTATAACAGTTACAGTACTAGAGATGTTATACAAAGTAGGTATTAATTAACTTTAACAATTGGTTTCGAAATACGTGTGGGTCACTTCTATGAATTCCTTACTTAATACATGTTTGGAAAAACACTTGGACCTTCGATGGACGGTAATGTGTGGACTGTATCTACCACTCACTTGCACTCGCAATGCACTCGCAGCTCATTTCCCTGGGTACCCAGTACTGGTGAATGGCCATAGGAAGCTGGCTGCTGTTCAGGATTGCACCGTACTATCAATGGTCATCCTTCTTGGATTTGAGCTAATTTTGAATATAAGACACAGCGCACCAAACTATGTTATGTTCGAGTGCGTTACTTCAATTGGATAGGAAGTGCGTAATGCACGTTTTAGAGGGCAGCAATTGTCGCTGCTTAAGGTGCGATCGGATCTTGTGGCAGATGCAAATCCATTCATATTAGGAATATCTTAATCGCAGAATTGTGCTGGAATATTGCATTTAATGAAAGTATGGAACAATATAATTAATTAGATTCCGATCAAAAACGTTTATACGCTAACAATTAAACACAAAATATAATTTTGAGTCTCTAATGAGATTGTAGTCTTTGGTCCTTATAATATACACTATAGTCTACCATGATCACATCGAATTCTTCTAGTATACTTATCAGTTTCTATTGTTTCAGTTACTACGTGATAGAGATGCCAGAAGACCGTCTAGAAGACCAGGAAAGACCATTCAGTGTGTACTGGAACGTCCCGACGATGCAATGCAAGTCAAAGAAGATACCATTTCGAAACTTATATGAAAATTATGGCATTCTTCAAAATGCAAATGACAGTTTTCGAGGAGAGGAAATCTCGATCCTGTACGATCCTGGACTGTTCCCGGCGCTTCTGAAAAATGAGACCAGCGGGAAGTTTAAGTTTAGGAACGGAGGAGTCCCGCAGGAAGGGGATCTGGAACTCCATTTGGAGACATTTAAGAGCGTTTTGGAGCAGAGTATTCCAGATGCCAATTTCCGTGGTACGTATTCCTTGCATTGTATAACTAGAGTTTTTCGTATCCTGGGGTTAGGTACCACCGCCATGTCCATTTTGGACTTGGGTTTAAGGGGACTTAGGCTGTTTTAATAAATGAATCTCATCTTTGAGTAAGATCTGAAGTAGACATTTAATGTAAGTATAGAACTATTTAATGAACATAGCTTAAGTTTTCATTTGAGAACCTGTTCCCATCTGGGTAAAAATTTTAATAAAAATTTGTCGTATACCACAACGATACGAGTTTTATTTATTAAAGAACTTAAGATATCGTTGGGGATGTTGTCTGTCTCTGTTTATTAAATATTAGATAAACAGGTACCAACTAATAAAATACTTTTAGGTCATATTATATACTGATTTTATTAAATACCAGTCATCTTTGTTCATTATTAATTTTCTTGTGCCAAAATTTATTTTTTTATGTATGGATCTTTTATCTGAAATAAAGTTATTAATAAATAGCGAGGACCATAAGATGCTGACTTTAATTTGCCAGCGTCTCCGCTGATATCGATCTTCGGAGCGAAACTGACTTGCGTCTCTTAATAAGGCCTTCAATATTAATCAAATTCAATATTAATAATAATCTCTCAGGGTGATGAATACTTTCAAATAAAGCGAAAAAGTCACCACCTTAGTTCTTTATATTTTTATGTAATAATATTTACTTTATGTATTTATATATCTATACGTATATATATTTGAAATTTTTGAACATTTTAAATTTTCAACCTTTCTTTCATGCACCTACCGTGATTATCTCTGCACCACCCTAAGGTTGGCTGGTAGAGCATGCCTATGGCATTAAGTCCGTGTATACATTTGTATATGGAGTTGTAAATAAATAAATGTAAAATGTAAAACAATACAGTACTTTATGCTTAAAATGAATCACTGCCTCTGTGGCGTAGTTGTACTGGATGCGCGATACAGCAACGCTCTGTGGTTCTGGGTTCGAATCTCGGATCGGACAAAGTGATATTTGGGTTTTTCTTCTCAATATCAGTCTGAAATCTGGAATATGTGCTCGATATGGCGATAGGCTCGCCCACTATCACATCATGGGACGGAACACTTGGCGAAAAGTGGGTGCCCTGGTTGCGCCTCTGCATACCCCTTCGGAGATAAATGCGTGATGTGTGTTAAAATGAATCACAATTAAAGTATTACCAAACGTATTGGTATTTTCCTTGCAACGAGTTTCATGAATCATTCTTACGTAACGTGACCTACTAAAGGTCATATCAGATTACTGATCATATGTTACGCGTAATTATTTACTACTGTAATAACAATACTGGGTCAATTCATTTTCGTAATTTTTAGAGTACGCTATAGAATAGTTATTTTTTTTATACTTATAAAAGGTAGGTAAAAATTGTAAATTGCGTTCGCTTTAACGGTGAAGGAAAACATCGTGAGAAAATCTGCACATCTGAGAAGTTCTCTATAGAATTTCGAAGGTGTGTGAAGTCTACCAATCCGCACTAGGCCAGCGTGGTGGACTAAGGCCTAATCACTCTCAGTAGTAGAGGAGGCCCGTGCTCAGCAGTGGGCAAGTATATAATACAGGGCTGATATTATTATAATTTTTTTTACTGACTTTTCGGACATCTAACACCTCAGTCGGTCCCGTGACCATGAAGGCTGCATTCCTCGAAATGTCGGGAGAAAAATATAAAATAAAAAACCGCAATAAAATCTGAAAAATAGTTTTATTTCAATATTATATAGAAGTTAGAGTTATGAGAGTTGAATGATCTACATCGAGTATTATTATTCTATATGTATATCATTGTTGTCGCATTAATACTTAAGTCGTACTGTAGCATCCAGTTGAATGAAAGGTACCTTTGTTAGTCTTTATATATTTTTAAATTATTTATGTTTAAAATCGTGCCAGTATTAATTTTACATTTTATAGGACACGGTTGTAAAGTTATTACTGTATTTCGTAGTGAGTGTAAATTTTCGTATACTTTGTATAGTTAGACTAATTTAAATTAGCTTTGGCTAGAGTCTTTGTCAGCGCGAAAGAGTTTTTCTGGGATAAAAAGCTCTTCTCAGGGTCCTAAACTATAATTCTACCAAATTTCATTGAATTACGTTCTGTAATTTTTGAGTTTATCGCCTTCATACAGACATATGTGGAGGACTTTGTTTTGTAATATGAAAAATTGCGATATTAATTCGATGTTTGGCACATTTATAGACCATGTTCACGGATATAGGTTATTTTTTTTTTTATTTATTGTTTACACATAAATACAATAATTACTCAATAATAGCATCTATCAAACCCAAGAGGTTTATACTAGAGCTGATAAGAGTTTACAACAGTAACGATACATAACTATAGGTACTTAGTATAAGTATATATAAGTATTTCCTGTGAGAGTTAAGAATGTTTAACTTACAGTTCCGACTTCGAAGTAATAGTTTTTGGTCGTGTAGTCATTGGTTATATTGAGAAACTGGAAAGTTGTTAAAGAAACTCTTAAGTTGATAAATAATATATATGGGGTAGGTGTATGTTTAGCAGTGGGCATCCTAAGGCTGACGATCAAGATTAACTGTTAGTTTGAAGTTGTGTTGAAAACTTTTAAATAGCAAATTAAGTGATCAATATAAAGATTTTCAAAATAATACTACATAGTGCCTCGGTGGCGTAGTTATAATGTACACGTGGTTAGAGTACGGCCATTGCTTTGAGGATCCCGGGTTCGAATCCCGATGCGGGCTAAAAATAATTGTGACTGGGTCCATCTTAAAATTTACTTAATCGCAGCAGCCGGAAGTTGGCGGTGTGGCACCTCCTTACCATGGAAAGCACGTAAAGTCTTTAGTCCTGCATCTGATCTCTCTCCGGTCATGTCGGATTGCCGTCTCACCGGACTAAGCTAGTAAGGAAACAGAGAGTGCTCCTATGTATTGCGCACCCACTTGTGCACTATAATATCTCCTGCGTACCTGGCTGACCTCTGTTGAGACGAAATTTGCTGCTGTGACAGAAAATCATCTAGAAGGGATTCATTGTAAGCAACACTATTTAATTAAAAGAATAAAATTCCACGTAAACAACGGAAAAAAACAAACTCAGACTGATAGGGAACAATAGTTAACCGCTTGATAATTGTTGAATTTGCGGGTTTATTTATATTCGTCACGCTTGTATCTCGTAAGGGGTAGACAGATGTTTTATTTTTTTTACTTTGAATGACGAGACGAGCTTGCCGTTCGGTTGATGGTAAGCGGTTCGACCGTCCATAAATAGTAGAAACACCATCCAACACCTTGAAATAAAAAGTATTGTTTGTTATTCCACTGCGCTCGCCATCTTGAGACATGAGATGTGAAGTCGTATTATGTCTAGTAATTATACTGGCTACAATGTTTTTAAACCGGAATATAAGTGACTACACACTGCTGCTTGGTGGCAGAAATTGCGGTGGTACTTACCCAGGCGGACTCTCATATATGAGAGACCTACCACCAGTTCTAAAAGTTCTCTCAACTCGCTCAAAGTATTTTCATCACATTATATTATAGATCTCTCGTATTACGCATAAATATGATCATGATTAATTTGTATACGTTTTTAAGATTGTAGATCCCGTACAAAACGATTATTTCAATTTATTGTTGAATTGACTACCTTAAGGTGCTTTCCTCGTCAAAATGGCGTACTAATCGTACTTTTAGAAGCAATTTTTATAATGAAAATGCCATTACAATTGTTGATTCCATCTTGTGTCCGACGTTTGCAGCCTTTGTGATCACGGGGGAGACAGGGGAGTCCCCAAATATAAAAACCGCAATAAAATCCTAAAAATTAATATCTTGGTAGATTTTAATAAAAAAAAATATTCTTTTTTTTTGTTGGTAAATCTGCATATACCGGAATGGAACGCATTCTCAATGTCGATTTACCGAGGGAGGTACAGGTGAAATCAGTCTAAAATTAACATATACGGCAACATTGGATCATACAGCCTCACGACTATCCGCCTCTTGTAATAGTGAATCCCACCATAAACAAACAGTTGTATAAAAACTGTATCGACTGCCTTCCATCTCATTGATTAAAGCATCATACCGGAACAACGCCGCGTGGGCTGTTCACACATACAGCAATTAGAGCGTTGGCTCATTACAAGGTCATGCGGAATCTTTCATCCATTGTTTTGCTCGAAATGGTTGACCGTAGTTTTCAATGAAAGATCATAATCGCTCTTTTTGATGGCTCGTGATTAACCAATAAGAATTGACAACACTTCAAAATGTAAACTGTGCCTAAAACAAAAATAAGAAAGAGAAAAACAAAAAAAAAATGTTACTTTACTTCTTTTTTACTGCAATGCAAATGTCTACACCTTGAGCCGTATATGACGTCATTTGGTGCTTACTTAGTTTTACAATAACACAAAATTCAAAGTGAAAATCATGAATGAAAATATGGGAATTTTGAGAAAAGAAAAAATATGAGTTTGATAATTTTAGATCTAGTTTCAAATAATATAAACATTTGAGTATGTTGAAAAAATGAAATGTTGCCAATCGAGTGTTTTTGACATGGCAACTGATGACTTATTTTGATTGGTTCATTCGCAGATCGGGACAAAGATTAAAATTGTAATCGTTTATTCCAAACGGCTGTAGGAGGGTATTTAAATTTTATAAATGGATTGTCTATATCGTAGTGATGGAATGGGATACTTATAAATTGATTATTTGGAATATTATAAATGAGTAATTTATTTATGTTTGGCTGTTTAGCAATAGACTCAGCAACCGTTGAACAAAGCCGGTCATAGCGGACGTACGGGGCAACATAGTCGTGAAATAACGACCAAGCCCCTTAAATAAAGATAAAAAAAAACAAAAAACCCGCTGAACGGATTTGGATGAAATTTTCTACGCACATAGACCATGCCCTGAATTAACATTAGGCTAATCATTACATACATACGTTCGCCTTTTATCCCTTAAGGGGTAGGTAGAGGCGCAACTGGTGCACATAATTTCCACTGTTTGTATTCCGTCCCATGATGTTATGGGGCGCTGCCAAGAAAATTCCAAACACCGGGGTGACATATAATAAAAAAAACTGAGCAGAAAAACCCAATATCACTGCCCGACCCGGGAATCGAACCCAAGACCTAAGTACGTACACTGCTTGGTTTTTTTTACTATATAGTGTAAAAAAACATAGAAAAAAGTGCTGATTTTAAATATGTATGGAACTTAGTGTCGCAAAAAAATGTCTTACGTCAATTAGCTTTCAACCGTCGACATGTATCATACTATAAGTAGATAAAAAAATATATATCACCGAGCGTTGGAACTCGGCCGTTAGTTTCAGAACTCCGACTTGTTGATTAGTTTCGGAACTATTGATAAAACTTTATTAATTTACTAGCCTATGCATACAAGTATAAACGCTGTTAAAGTTTTACTAGCTTGGCATGGCTTGCGCGGTACAACGCCGCTCTGAAATCCGAGGTTTGAATCCCAGGTCAGGAAAAGTGATATTTAGTTCACTGCTGTATCAGCCTGGAATTTGAACCGAAATGGCTATAGTCTCGCTTCCTATCAGATCATGGGACGAAACATACGTAGTGAAGAATAGGTTCTGTAATTTACTTTCTGCCTACTCATAAGAAGTGATGTGTGTTTGAAGGAAATTTATAGGAGAGGCCTATGTCCAGCAGTTGACTTTATATGGCTGCTGATGATACATATATATTTACTAAACATACAAGCGATAATGAAAAAGATAAAATAAAGCAAATTAGTTAGTACATGGCTCAGTTAAGTTTCTACAATTAATTAACACAAAACAGGAAACTTATACAGAAGTGAAAGCCTGTAAGGTGCATTTTCCGAAAGCAGCATGTGTTTACATATTTTCACAAATTATCACACTTATTATATTAGCAGAATGTGAAAGTTTGTGAAACATATTTGGCTGTTATTTAGCGTTAAACCGCTAAATGGATTAGGACGAAATTTGGTACAGCGATAAAATATGTCCTGGATGGTCACATACTTTTTATGTTAGAAAATGTAAAAGTTCCAAACATTGCGAATATAATATATACTACTAGATATAATAACATTTAACATCTCATGTCTCAGGATGGCGAGCGCAGTGGAATACCAAACAATACTTTGTGATTCAAGGTGTTGGATTGTGTTTCTACTGTTTATGGGCGGTCGTATCGCTTACCATTAGGCGAACGGCAAGCTTATAAAAAAAACGTTTAGTAAAAATCACCATTACAAAGTGGCCATAAATATAGCAATTAATTAACCATGAAAACTTCTAAGCTAGATAGGAATGTAGTTATTCTAGCATCTTACTATCCTTGACCATATGCGGGTAAACTTGATCCACTATTTATTTATAAATGTTTAATAATGCTCGTGTTGGCATTTAGCAAGGTTGTGAGGTGAGACTGCTTGGTTTAGTGATTGTTTGAACTGATTGCGAAGTCCCGAGTTCTATTTCAGATCTGGAGACTTAGCTCCCTCTGGTCCATCACTAGAATTCCTGTAAGCTCGGTTCAGCTGGTGGTAGGATATATTTTATATCCGCCCGGATAATGAACACAGTACACAAGATGTTAAAACCCGCCATAGTGGCCTACCTTAGTGTGTTGCTTACTGGGATCAGTCCGTGTATATCCGGTTTCAACAGGCCGCCATAATTGTATCGACTGCTAAGGGATAATCACCACTCGTCAGTCGACGTTTTATTGCACCCCACTCCATTAACCATCAGGTGCAGTGGGATCAATTTGCCGCGCGCGATCGTATAAAAAAAGACACGTGGTAGATCCATGGCTAAGAAATTATTAGCTTTTTAAAATAATAAAGCGTTCTTGCCACGCGAATTAAAACCTTACACACATGCAAATTGACAACATTTCATTTTTTCAACATACCCAAATGTTTATATTTTATGAAACTAGATCTAAAATTATGAGACCTATATTTTTTCTTTTTTCGAAATTCAGATATTTTCATTCATGATTTTCACTTTGAATTTTGTTTTATTCTAAAACGACGTAAGCACCAAATGACGTCAAATATACGGCTCAAAACGCAATGACCTTTGCTTTGCAGTAAAAAAGAAGTGAAGTGACAGATTTTTTGTTTCTTTCTCTCTCTTTGAAAGTAGTAACAGTTGTGACGTATCTATTGTAATATTGACATTTGACCTTGACAAATGACGGTGTCTTAGTTTTTTAAAATAAATAGTAAGGTGGATCGAGGAACTATTTCATTCAACCGTATATGTGACGTCATCAAGCATTTTTCGGTTTTTAATTTTTTTTCTTCGAAATTAAGTATTAAAAAAATATTAAAAATTCGTAATCGAACTCAGAGTGGAAAAATTAAGAAACGGTTTTTTTTTGTTTTAGGCATGTTTACATTTTGTAATGTTGTCAATTGTGCTTCATAGCGAGGCGAAGGCCCTCGCGGCGCACGTAGCGAGCGCGCAGTAAACATGCCGATTGCAGCGGAACAAACCAGACTGATTTTGACGGCAACTCAAACCTACAATAGAGTTTCGCAATTACTACAACCAGAGACTTTTCAATCATCTATAAACCCATTAACAACTGGTGTAATTAGATTTAATGTAAATATTTAATCATACACCATCTGAAATTCGTTAAATTGTGTTTATTATTAAATACAAACCAGATGGCACTAATGCATTGATATTGTTTAATGTCTACATTGTTTGGACAATGCATAAACAATTGTAAATGTATTGCAGTTGTTTTTGTTTGTAGGAAATGTTTATAGCACCTACAATAAATATTTATGCAAAATTTTCATTTGGCTTTAATTAGTATAATGAGTGCTGGAAACCATAAGGTTCAATTCAGTTTAAACCTCCGCGCAAAGGGATTATTGCATTAGAGTCAAGAATAGCGGACACATTTTAAACGATTTTACTTGATTTGATTATCAATATGTTTTAGTTTATTTATTTAAAATTAAATTCATAATTTAGAATTATTGTGAAACGTAATATCGATAGCTGATTTTTACTGTTTTGTGATAAGTCTTCGGTCGTGTTGGATTGCCAGACTCTGGACTTTGAGAGTGATGGAACAGAGAGTGCACCTGTGTATTGCGCAACACTTATGCACTATAATATCTCCTACGTGGCTGATATCCGTTAAGATTGGCCGCCTTGGCCAAAATTCGGCTAGGAGAGATTCATTCACTGTTTTGCGTCGGGTTCTCAATACGACAATGGATAACGTCTGCGCAGCGTCTAATTGCTACGTCCTTTAAATTTTACGTTATATTCCGATTAAACTAACATTCAAACGGAAATTAAATTATGTGTTTATTTTTATATGAACATAAAATCTAACGATTTAAGAAAAGTCGTAGAAAAAACATTTTTATTTATATGTAGATAAAATAATATACAAACTCAAACATAGGATAATTCTCTTTTGTTAGTTATATTACTATATAACACAACGATTATAAAAACTTTTTATCTTTAAATTTAAATCATTCCAGGGGTCGGAATCATCGACTTTGAGTCTTGGCGTCCGATCTTCCGGCAGAACTTCGGAGTGTTGGTACCGTACAAGGACATATCAATTGAAATAGAGAAGAAGCTCCATTGGTGGTGGCCGAAGCAGTGGATACAGGCTGAAGTGAGTTGGACTTAACCGATAAGTACATATTAATAAAATGGTACAACAGCTCGCTTTACGAGAATCAATTCAAAGCAAATAAATTTATTTTGCACTAGCGACCAACCCCAGCTTCGCACGGGTGCAATGCTGACTATTTAATGGATGTTATTATTATACATATAAACCTTCCTCTTGAATCACTCTATCTATTAAAAAAAAACGCATCAAAATCCGTTGCGTAGTTTTAAAGATTTAAGCACACATAAATCCCAACTAGGCTATTGCCGCTCGGAGCGGCGATAGCCTAGTTGGGTGTGGAACGGTCTGCCAAGACGAATGTCCGCAGGTTCAAATCCCAAGAGCACACACCTCTGACTTTTCTAAAAAATTATGTGCGTTTTCTTTGTGAATTTATCGTTCGCTTTAACGGTGAAGGAAAACATTGTGAGGAAACCTGCACATCCGAGAAGTTCTCTATAGGAATTTCGAAGGTGTGTGAAGTCTACCAACCCGCACTAGGCCAGCGTGGTGGACTAAGGCCTAATCCCTCTCAGTAGCAGAGGAGGCCCGTGCTCAGCAGTGGGCAAGTATATAATACAGGGCTGATATTATTAAGCACACATAGGGACAGAGAAAGCGACTTTGTTTTATAGTATGTAGTGATAAAACAGGTATAAATTATGATGTTAAATATCTTACATGTGCAACATGTTTCACCGTTTCAACGGTATGCAAACATTTTATATACGTACTTATAATTAGAGAACGTAGTTACGAAAATTACCTCTTATTAATAATAAAAAAAAAACTTTGTTTGTTTTTACAGTTGTTATTAGAAAACTATGCTGTTGTAGTTTTATAACCGTCTCCGATGATATACTTATTTATATTAGATAGATTATAAACTTAAAGGAACAGTAGGCATATATCTTCTCTTTTAGAGGTATTTATTGAAGTCGAAAGTTTTTAAATTTTCACATGTTATTTATATTTTGTTGATATAACTTAAATGTTCACGGTATTCTCGACACGTTAATGAACATATTATTGACATGAAATTTTTAATTCGGTCAAGTTTTGGAATAATAATACTAGATGATGGTTCATGTTGTGTCGCGACTATTATGTTTGATTCCAGTGTTGGGATTATTATTTTTTTTATTTCGATTCGACAAATATAGACCTAACCTGGATATAGTTAGTGGTGGTAGGTCTCTCATATGTGCGAGTCCGCCTGGGTAGGTACCACTGCAATGTCTATTTCTGCCGCTAAGCAGCAACGTGTACTCACTGTTGTGTTCCGGTTCGAAGGACATAATGAGACATAACATCTCATGTCTCTGGATGGCGAGCGCAGTGGAATACCAAACAATACTTTGTAAGTCGAGGTGTTGGATGGTGTTTCTACTGTTTATGGGCGGTCGTATCGTTTACCAACAAGCGCACGGTAAGCTCGTCTCGTCATTTAAAGCAATAAAAAAAAAAATAGTTTCATATTTTATAAATTTACGCATTCAAGAAGAAATGACGTAACAAATTCCAATTAAGGAATGCACTTAAGTACCCTCCACAAATGACTAATTATAGTGATTTCTGCGTATTGCATGGACGGACGCATTTCATAATATATACTTACAAGCAGTAAGTTAATTTGTTCGCGCGTCGCATAAAAACGGCTGAACTGATTTAGATGCGGGTTTATTATGTAGGCGAAATTTTAGAGAGCATTTAAGTTAACAAACAAAAAATTATACAAGAAGTAATATCAGTATATTTACATGGATAGACTCTGGTACAGTTAGTAGGTAATGAATTAAGTGAAACAGATTGCCAATTAACAATTATAAATTTGTAAGTAATCCTTAAGAAGAATTACCAAATTTTTTTTTCATAGCGGGGTTCCCAAAGTAATTTTTACTAGTTTGCTGCCTCATACAGAAATGAACATGTCCCCCTGCTCTTTAATGCAAGAAAGAGGAAGACAAGGAGATCACCAAGTATCCTAACTAATATGAAAGTGAGTTTGTTACGTCTCCTCGCTTTAACTACTCAAACCGATGATCATGAATTTTTGCACAACGTTGTCAGGGGTACAGAAAGACATATGGTATCTTTCATCCAGAAAAAGCACTGTTGCCGAGAAATAGAAATACTTTGACACTCGCTGAGCTTCAGCACTCGGTGTCATGAAATGCGTGCTACTGCTGATTCTGGTTTACAGAAGTTGTAGTGGTGGATGAGAGGCTAGGAAAGTGTCTGAAGATACAAATAGATTGAAAAAATCTACATTAATGCCCCTCTTTTCGACTGTCACGCCTCCTTGTCGCTCTCTTTAAAAAACAATGTTCTAGAGGGTTCTATATTAAAGTTCGCAACCAAATTTAGGGTAAACACAGCAGGGACACATACAAAAATCAGTCAGTCATTGCCATTGAATTGACAGTAACGGGCCACATCTATACTATTATATAAAGCTGAAGAGTTTGTTTGTTTGTTTGTTTGAACGCGCTAATCTCAGGAACTACCGGTCCAAACTGAAAAATTCTTTTTGCGTTGGATAGCCCTTTGTTCGTGGAGTGCTATAGGCTATATATCATCACGCTATACCCAATAGGAGCGGAGCAGTAATGGCTGATCTCAGGAACTACCGGTCCAAACTGAAAAATTATTTTTGCGTTGGATAGCCCTTTGTTAGTGGAGTGCTATAAGCTATATATCATCACGCTATACCTAATAGGAGCGGAGCAGTAATGGCTCATCTCAGGAACTACCGATTCGAACTGAAAAATTCTTTTTGTGTTGAATAGCCCTTTGTTCGTGGAGTGCTCTAAGTTATATATCATCACGCTATGACCTCTAGGAGCGGCAGTAATGAAACATGTTGCAAAACGGGGACAATTTATTAGTTTTGAGAGCTTCCGTTGCGTGCACTGCGTAAACGGTTAAAGTTATGCAACAATGATGTATGACGGGATTGTTCCTCTTAAAAGTTCTAAAAATATATTATAAAACAAAGTCCCCGCTGCATCTGTCTGCCTGAACGTGTTGAACTCAAAAACTACCCAACGTATTAAGATAAAATTTGGTATGGAGACAGTTTGAGACCCCGGGAAGAACATAGGGTCCCGGGAAACTACTACTTTCATAACGGAAAACTTTAGCCTGAAAAACTTTATAACGCGGGCGGAGCCGCGGGAAAAGCTAGTTTTATATAAATATATTCGTTGCGCAACCAGTGCCCTAAATACTTGCCCATCAAACGCTGCTGTGGGATCGCTTTTAATTGTTATATCTATAGTCTTAGGAAGACAGCAGCAGATTTTTTAAAGTCTTTCGCGACAAATTTAGCCATGGAACTTATAGAAGAAAACAGATGAACACCAAAGAAAAATAGAAGTAAAAGAGAAAATTGACTCAATAACGAAACAGTTTTGAGGATTCGTAGTCAGTTTTTATCAAGCAATTAATTTCTTTTTTATATTTTCTTTTCTTTTTTCTTAGCTTGCCTTTCGCCTAATGGTAAGCAATACGGCCAATAAACAGTAAAAATACCACCAAAACCTTGAATTATGAAGTATTGTTTGCTATTACACTGCGCTCGCCATCCTGAGACATGAGATGTTAACTCTTATTATGTCCAGTAGTTACACTGGCTACAATATACTTCAAACCGGAACACAACGAGTGAGTACATATTGCTGCCTGGCGGCAAAAATAAACATTGCAGTGATACCTAACCAGGCGGACTCTCACATATGAAAGACCTACCACTAGTGTAATGAGTAATGAAAAAAAACTCACATACTAACATTATATTAGTAGGGAATACTTAGAAAGTAAGATAGGATTCCTGTTACTCTCATCTCAGATCTGTTGACAATTCTAAACAATCTTTAATTACATTGTAAACGTTTGAGCAGTCCCTTTATTGAGCGCGCTGTCCTAATTAAAAAGTGAGATAACATGCGTTTACTGTCCGTTATTGCAACATTTGTTGTACAAGAACTTTGTTACATACATATACATATCGGTTAAAAGGCTAACTGACATGCGACAATTTTTTCGAAAAACTTTAACTAGTTTAAAATACGTAGAAAAACGTGCTGATTTTTAATATGTTTGAAACTTATATTTACGCGAATGTTAGACATTACAATTAAACTAATTTTCGGATTCTATCGCGGTTTTTTATATAAATTAGTTTTCTCCCGACGTTTTGAAGACTTTGCAGCGTTCATGGTCACGGGGGGTCACATGGAATCCGAAAAGTAGTTTAATTTTAATGTATGAAATTAGTCTCCCAAAAAATAACAATTAGACTTTCACCCGTAGATATACATATATTCGGTTTATATACTTTGCCTTTATTCTTTCAGTCTTACTTAAAAACTTGTTTCATCGTTAAGAGGTGATTAAGAATTGCTTAAATGGCTGTTAAAAACATTACCGTTTTCCTAGTTTAAGCCTTATTAAGAGGCACGAGGGGTTTTGACTTACAGCTGATCGAGTTAATTTGCGTTTTAACTAAGCATAGCTTTGCGATTTTTTTATAAGTAAGACTGTTTATGTTTGGAAGACAGCGTATAGCCAACCCGACATGATCAAAGACTAAATGTATGAATTTATAGTAGTGATTAACGGGAATTAATATGAGACCGCCTCTAGGACGTTGTTGTAATTCGGTACGACTACAGTGCTGAGGTCTCGGGTTTGATCCTCGGGTCGGACAAAGTAATGTTGGGTTTTTGTACTCAGTACCAGTCTGTAGTCTGGAATTTGTGCCCGATATGGCGATATCCTCTATCGCATCATGGGATGGAATACGTATGGTGAAAGTGAGTACACCAGTTGCACCTCTGCTTACCCTTTGGGAAAAGTGTGATTGTGTGTGAATTATAATCGATTTTTTACAGTCTTCCTATTAAAGTATATACATTTTTTGGAAACCGGAATGAATCCTTTACCTTAGCCTATCTAGTAAAAAAATAATCTTCCATACTATTATATAAAGCTGAAGAGTTTGTTTGTTTGAACGCGCTAATCTCAGGAACTACTGATTCAAACTGAAAAATTGTTTTACTGTTGGATAGCCCTTTGTTCGTGGAACGCTATAGATTATATATCATAATCAATATTAACGCATATTCCTGTGCTTTAACAGATAAGTCTTGGATACTTAGTTGGTATCGAAAATTTCTAGAAACTTTCTATTCTACGATTTCAAAAACAAAAACATGATTTGTGAAGAACAATTTTGATCCATTTGGGATGTTGAACTCACGGTCCTCGTTTCAAAGACTCATCCTCCATTGCGTCACACATACGTCATATTTATATGAAAACATTAGTTATTTCATGCTAATTGTTATTAACTACAGAAGCACCGCAAAACTGATATGATTCACTTGTTTACTACAATATTATTGTTTGTGTTTATGAATTAATTGTGGTTAGGCGAAATTCCCGCATAGGCTATTTTAATTGACCAATGCGTAAAATAAATATGATATTCTTAACGTTCGTCATTAGCATACATAGTGGCGAATGGTCCATATAACTTGATTTATGCCGACTTCCCTTCATTTTATTTTACTGGTGGTAGGTCTTATATGTGAGAGTCCGTCTGGGTTTGTAAAACCGCAATGACTATTTCTGCCGCCAAGCAGCAGTGTGTAGTCACTGTTGTGTTAGGTTTGAAGGATATTGTAGCCAGTGTAACTCGACATAATAAGACTTAACATAACTTAGGATGCCGAGCGCGGTGGAATACTAAATAATACTTTGTAATTCAAGGTGTTGGATGGTGTTTCTACTGTTTAAAGGCAGTCGTATCGCTTACCTTCAGGTGAAAAGCAAACTCGTCTCGTCATTCAAAGCAATAAAAAAACGTAGTATTTTTGTAGAATCTAATTATCATTAGAATGATTTGCAGATTTATGCATATTAGGACCTATATGTTGTGTTGGGTTCTCTTTTGGAAAATCTCACTTTCCGCCACGGATACACAGCAGTTTGTGTTGTCGAGATTAGTGCAAGTATAATAGAGTAAACGCGCGCACACGCCTTACAAAAAAAAAAAACGGAATTAGAATTGGAATAAAAATTCTAAAAGATACTGTCTTGGTAGGTGTTGCATGCGCGGTATGGCTACTGATTTGAAGCCCGGGTTCGAATCTAGTGTCGGGCAATGATAATGGGTTTTCTACTCGGCATCAGCCCGGGGTTTGGAATGCGTATCCGATATGGCGATAGGCTCGCCCCTTATCATATCTTGGGGCGGAACATATAAAGCAAAATGTGATTGCCCTGGGTTCCCCTGTCCCTCCCCCTTTCAGGGATAAAGGCGTGATATGTGTTTGTTTCTTGGTAAAGAGCAAAGCAAGAAACAATTGCATACTCATTGGTACTAATTTTAGATGACTTCAGACTATTAAGAGAATAAATGGTATTTTCCAGGCGAAACAACGTTTTGAGGATGCTGCGCGCGCATTCATGCAGACCACTGTCTCTATCGCCAAGCAGATGCGGCCCAACGCCCTATGGGGATACTACGGCTTCCCCTACTGTTTCAACATGGCGAATAACAAGATGAAAGAATCATGCGCAAATAAAGTCCCTGAAGAGAATGACCGGTAAAGAAACCTTACATGAGTTCCTGAATTGTCAGTACTGTATTATAATTATGATCATGTTGCATACTATATTGTATAAAAAGGTGTTACAGTAAATTATAATTGTATGTGCCGTCTCGCTGTTGGGAACAGGCTTCCTTTACCATATCGAACCGCGTTTTAGGGACTAGACTGTTGTACGCGCTTACACGAGATCCTCGCGCGAAGACTTAAGACTTTAAGCTGACGACTTTTTTATAAGTCACCACTCTGTTAACCAATAAAGCATTTATTTTGCTTTTATCCGGGGCCTTGAGCTGGCTAAGGTCTTCGCTAAACAGCCGAGTAATGACGAACGGTCCATATAATTCAATTCCTACCGGCTTCTCTTGATGTAGAATTTTTGTGGACTTTAAGAATCATTAAAATGATTTGCAGACCGCATTTATGAATATTAGTACCTATATGTTACGTCGGGTTTTCTTTCAAAAAACTTCACCAGACGCCACTGCAGCTGAGAATATAATTTTTCCTCCAACCAGCCTCTAAGCTGAGATAATAGAAAAAATATGCTAAGACTTAGCATAACAATATCTTGTAGGCAGGAAAATATGCATCAGTAACTGATAAGTGCGTGATGCCGTGCCTCAATATATTACGCAGTACATATTGTTATTCAGAATTTGTCACGACAATTCACAATTACAAATATGCATTTTATGCAAATTTATCTTACGCATTGTTTACGCTGTAAATAATGGAAATATTTGTTTACTATAAAATTATTTTACGGAACAATGAGCATAATTATAATATGGAAGCGTTATAACTTGACGTCCAATCGTAGATTTAGTGGTGGCTGGTTTCTCATATGTGAGAGTTCGTCTGGGTAGGTACCACCACAATGTTTTTTCTGCGGCCAAGCAATAGTATAGTCCCTATTTTGTTCCGGTTTGAAGAACATTGTAGCCAATGTAACTACTAGACTGGAGGTTAGATGGTATTTCTATTGTATATGGGCGATTGTATCGCTTACCATCAGGCGAATGGCAAGCTTGTCGTGTCATTCAAAGCAATAAAAAATAAAAAAAATAAACATGCTCGCCAGTGGCAATTTATACAAAAATATGACGTAAACATCATGACTACCTACAAAAGTTTATAACACTACCCAGAATTTATACTAGAAGAAGATTCTGTAAATATAGAGTGGCACTGTGCTCGTCACTTAGAAGTTATATGTTAAGGTCCGTGTTCAGAAACGTTACTTAAATATAAGGCGCAATGCGTTTATAATAAGTTTATTTCTTGCTGCTTACGGCATGACAGCCTTCGCAGTACGCAGAAATAGGGCCGCTGTGATTGGCTAATATTGAGACACAACTCTACTTTAGTTGGCTGTCAGATAAATAAAGCTGAACGAAGCCAAAGAAAACTATGACATTGCCGACACTATGAGTACAGGCGTATTGTATTTGTTTGTATCTTAATATTGTTTGTAAATACGGGTATTAGTCTTCTAATGCCCAATAATTATACTAGTTACTATCTCCTTCAAACCTGAACACGATAATGTCCAAAACTTGGCAGAAACAGAATATATAGCGAAGGTAACATTCCAGCCGGTTTCTAGCTTACGAAAGATCATCTATTAGACAAACTAAAGACAATATGGGTATAAACGTGCTAATCCCGCGATGCGACTCTCTTACGTTTGATATTATGGGGTTTTTATATCATCTATACGGTTATATCAATCCAGGTGGATATGAGTAACCTACCACTAGCAACATCTAATGAATCGATTCTTTATACTGAGCATCACATATAGTGAAGTCGCTTTGTATATATAATCTTTTGTATTTCCAGTGCACACTGGTTGTGGTCGGAGAGTACTGCTCTCTATCCTTCAGTATACAGCTCGCGGGACCTCACCTCCTCCCAACTGGCAGGCCTCATACGTGGGAGGGTGAAGGAAGCTGATAGGATCAAATACAAGAACACTCCAGTGCTCCCTTACTTCTGGTTTCGGTACAGAGATGGAGGATATTTCAGTGAGGTTTGTATTTTCATTTAATAAGAGTGATTGCAGAAAACCTAATGATAACCAGGGTTTTCTCACTGCTTCAAAAGTCTATATTTTCTGTCTGCGATTATATTCGGTTAAGCTATAAAAATTTATACATTTAAATACTCTATGATGCACTTGTATTTATCACTTTCGTTATACTTTTCTAGGAGGACCTGAAAACAGCCTTAGACACTTTGTATAAATCAAATGCGTCAGGCTTCATCATATGGGGAAGTTCGAATGATGTAAATACGGTGAGCAAATGTAAGAAACTGAAAGATTATTTAGACAACACCTTAGGCCCTGCTATTGCAGCGTACACCAAACCATCGACGAAGATAAGAGACGAAATGCCACCAATATCAGTCGAAAGGATAACAACGAAAAGACCAGATTTTCAAACGAATATCACAGATCCAGAGTTCGATTGGGTTCCACCAGAAAATTACACGCAAGATATTGAAAATTACGTTGTTGAGGAAATCAAAAGAAAAGGTTCACAATACGACAAAATCAACCAAACTGTACCAAATATTAATGACAGTATACTTATGGAGATCATTTTCAATTCTTTAATGGAGGAGCATAATATGACTAAAAACGAAAAGAAAGGTCTACCGTTTATTGATATTACAACTGATAAACAAAGTTATTACAGAGATACTAGTCAATCCGTAGATATAGATGGTATAGTTCAAAATAATAAAGATACAAATATAATGTTGAGTACAGAATTACCTACAGAATTATTAAATATTAGTCATACAGAAACGATAAATTCTAGTCCAGAAAATTTAGTCACAAAATTCGTTCAAAGCAATCAAAATGTTCAAGACATTGATTTAACTAAAGCTTCTACAGATTTTCCTTCAAATCTAGAAACATCACAAATAACTAGTTCAGAATTTTTGACATTAAAATTACAAAACCATCATGTGACCACAGGTATATCAACAGAAACGGCAGAATCTATTGATCTCAAAGATGATACAAAGAGTTTAAGCACAGAGTATATGACACCAAACGATTATTCAAAAACTATAAAACTAATAGCGAACCCATCGTCTACAGAATTTACACAATATGATAAAAAATACACGTCAACAACATCTAGCACAGAATTTTCCACTACAGAATTACAAAACAAATCACCCACATTGTCTACTGAAAGCATATCTAAAGATCCTGTAAAAAAATTCAAAGAATACTCAGAAGAGTATGATTCTCTCAGTAACGAAGATTTAGTTGCTAAGTTTGTTACTAAAGGTATTACTAATACAGAAATCTCAACTACTGAATCTGTTCATAGTTCTGAAGAAACGTTAGATAAAATGTTTAGCGGAGAATATTTAATCACCAAATTACATCAGAATAATCAAAATGACGTATTCGACTCTACTACAGAAAGTGCTTCTGATATAAGTCAAGAGAATCAGAAAGCGAAAGAAACGTTTACATTAGATTATTTAAATAATAAACAAATAGGGATGTCAGAAACAACTACTTCAGGGAATTTAAGAACTTCAGATTCTACAGAAACAGAATTAGAAAATTTGTATCTGGAGAGTCAAAAACAAATTGACAAACTAGAATCAATGGGAACATCTGATGCTGATGTAACGCAATCCATAGATGATGAATACACAAATGTTAATACAGACATAGAATTCAAATCTGAAATTAATAATATCAACATAAATGATACAGAAAATACACAATTCTTTAACCAAGATACATTCCTGGACAATCTAGAAAGTTCTGACGACGCAATCAGTATTAGCAATTCATCATATAATGTCGATAATAAGATTGAAGCTGCAGAAAGTATTGATTTCGATACCAAAGAAGCATCGGAAGCAACTGCTTCTACGACAGAACTAGACCAGGTTAATGTCTATGTACTTTAAGGTATATGTTTTTTCTTTTGCTTTATTAATACAACCGAAGTTGTACCAGGCAAACAGTTCGCAGTGAAGGTCACTTCTTTATTATTATGACGCTGGAATTTACTTCGTTGGTTAGTTGATACTTCACACACTTGTAGGTATGGGCGCCTTTATTATGAATAAGCTATTGCTCGTGCCTACGCTCACGTTAAAAGTTTTTCGTGATTTCAGTCCCACTTTATAATTTCTTTTGATAAAATGTAGTCTACATTTTAAGTTACACCTCTAAGCAATATAGGTAAAATTCGCATTCAATTATACGCAGAAGTTTTTAGATGATGCGAGTACAAACAGACAGATAAAAAACCTAAAACTGTTGAAATAGCTTCTGTTGCTCTAATATATACCCCTATATTATTTTTTCTTCAATATCTATAGGTACAGGCATCGGCCTGTGACAATTTTATATTATGAATTAATAATAATATTAAACGAATGGAAACAGCGATATCAAAACTAATGACAACAAAGTGTCTGCTTTGCACTTAACAAGATGTGTAAATTCTTTTAAAAGGGTTAAATATTTAACGTCTTTATTGCCTTGCGAACTCTTTGCCTGATACTTCTAAGGTTTTACTGTCGCATTTCTGCAACGTGATATCATTTTGTTGAGGATAATTCTATCAATATAATAATAAAGCTTAGGTCATTATACCTGCCGCCTTCAATGACCAACAGATTTTGTATGCCTCACGATGGCGTCGCCTTACTGAGAAGAATTAAAAAAACCCTTTTTAATGTGTACGTTAGAATTGAATAGTGATACTGACTCCAGTGAAATTATGTCTGTCTATAGTCTGTACTCCACTGCTTGCAGCACCTGGTGGCTTTAAACATGGTATTTTGCTCCCAATTAATGAAAATGTTTTTAGTCAATAATAATATTTACAATATCAGCCCTGTATTATATACAGTCCCATTGCTGGGCAAAAGTCTCCTCTACTGAGAGGGATTAGGTCTTAGTCTACCACGCTGGTCTAGTGCGGATTGGTAGACTTCATACACCCTCAAAATTCCTATAGAGAAATTATTAAGTATGCAGGTAGCAAGCAATAATTCACAAAAAAACATACATGATTTTAGAAATGTCAGAGGTGTGTGCCCTTGGGATTTGAAACTGCGAATGTTCATATCGGCACTCCGTAAATAATAACACTTCTACCATACAATTTAAAAACTTATTAACAAGATGATTCACAACAAAATCTTTATCTTGGTTCTTGCATCTAATTCCTAACCTCTCAAGATATTAAACAGTGCAACTAAGAAATAACTATCATAACATTTCCGTCTAAAATAGAACACGAATGAAATTGACAAACTAAAAGTGAATAATAATATCTTATCCCTTCTTTGTTATTTCAAATAATATTACAATATCAGCCCTGTATGTTATTCTAACCTACTGCTGGGCATGGACCTTCTGAACTATGCTGAGGATTTAGACCCGAGTCTACCACTCTGACCTAGTGTGGATTGGCAGACTTTCCATTAGTTTTAATGAATGAATTATCCCAAACACTCCATTGCCTGTTAACGTATCTATGTCATAACTTTGTGTAAATAACACCAAATCTTTACATATTTTTCTAATTTTCTGTGTGTATATATTTTGTGTAAAAATTATAAATTTATTTATTAAATTATGATATTTTAAAGCAATATATTGCAAATTATTAAGAGAAATACGGAACATTAAATTCTTAATACTTTATGAATGAAAATAAACTCAATCATAATAAAGATAAGTACAGTAAATAAACTATATATATGTTCTTTTGGATCCTTTATTGAGTTTAATCTTTTGTGAGAATTCTTATTGACGAATAAGTAATCAATCTTCATATTTGCGGAAACCTTAAGCAATTACTATGAAAAAGAAATTGTTACAAAAATATATGTTTTTTTTCATAATCAACACAATGTCGGTCACAAATTCCAAACTCCAAATAATTTGCAAGCTTTTTGACGTCATCTGTCTTTGTTTCTTGGATTCTAATCTTCTGTCTCTGTCCTTTCTGTGTGTGTATGTATATAACTATCTCTTTTAGGTGGCTGGTGCTGGGACTCGAGTGAGCGTGCCGTTCAGAAATTATATTTGCGTGTTTTATTTTTATTCTGCGGTCAAGTGTCTATGTGCCGTTATAGGGATGTGCTAGGATTATATAGATTGTCGATGTATCGATAGATTTAACAATTAATTAGTTCTGTAGTACGTTTACAGGTATTAATTTTCGGTCCATTGCCTTTTTAAAAGAGGTGTTATGTCTTGATTACAGCAATGTATCAGATGTAGGCTGACTTGCACAACTCACTATATTAATGATTAACGCTAAAAATGTTTTAATAATTGTGCTGTCTTTGTCATCTCCTAATGGATGACAGTGATAGCACGATGTTTTAAATTTCCTTGGCGGTAAATATATTTAGTAAGTTGTCCAAGCCAGTAAAATCTAACCTCCATTCTCAAAATGTACTAGTATTGTTGCCTCATACAAACTTCTTCATTTAGATAGGGTTGTTCTTTACAATCTGAAACTAGGTCAAAGACCGTGTATATCAGTATTTTATATATTATCGATATATCGACAATAGTTAGTACATCCTTAAGCTATATGTGACTAACAGTCGTATTGTCTGTGATATAGTATTAATTGTTATATGTATTGTAAATACGAATAGAGAATATTATGTAATTGTGAATATTTTTATTAATAAATTTTTATTGTGTATTTTTGTTTTTGTTTCAAGTTTCTCTTCATATAGTTCCTGAGTTGGTTGATATCACTCCCTCAATTAATATAATTCAATTGTTAGATTGTGGCACCATTGACAGACGATGGTTCTGCCAATATCAAGGTAGGAAATTGGCAGATGTGCAAACTGCGCCTTGCGAAAGAGAGAGAAAAAAGTATGATAAGTCTCTGTAAAATTATGAAAGGACTAATATTGTCTGTGAGTGTTGAGCGGTGAATAAATAAATATATTTTTATTTTCAAAAGTTACATAATGTTTTTTACAGTTCCAGACAGTCGTTTAACAAAAATAATTTTCAAAAACAAATAAAGCAGAAAATCTAATAAAGCAATTGTATTAACATCCCCTCAATCACTCATTCAAGATGTCGAATCTGTAGAGTTAAGGCCCCTAATATCCAGTTCTTGAACGAGATCGTTTGGACTTCCAAGTATCTCTCACGAATGCCAAAAACACAACTATTAAGAATCTTTCACCAATATAAAGCTCGTAATTTTAAATTTATTTCTTTTTGAATTATGATTGCATAATATTAACTTTATTTTAATATACATACACTTGAGGTCTGACGACAAAAGAAAATAGATTAAAAAACTGAAAATCATTTATTCAAGCTAAACACCACATAAAACCGCGAAACATTGATTTTTAAATAGCAAAGGAGTTTCATCATCAGTTATGAAGTTTCTGTCGGGCCGGACGCTGGCGAAGTAGTTCCTCTGAGGTTCCACCATCACTTTCACTTCTCCGCATTCCTTGACCTTGATTAGGTCGCGGTGAAGCTCCGTAGGGGTGTGAGAGGTGATGAGGAATGGTGATCGGAGCCTCATCACCGATGAAATGATGCCTGGCCACTGGTCCTTGGGGTAGTAGGAGGAGCGGTTGATGCTAGCGTTGAAGGCGCAAACTGAAAACGGTATTGTAGTTTATTTCTTCCACATACCCTTCAAGTACGGGTTCGGTTCAACAGTTTTTAATGCAAACAATAAAGTGACTCTACTACATCTGATGGTAAGTGGAGTGGCCAGAAAGAGTATCGACTGACAAGAGTTCGTTATCCCTCGCTAGTCGACACAATGATGGAAAAAAGTGATGAAAAGCACATATATTTTAAGGGATAGTGCAAAAAGGATTTGGTTTACTTTTTACCATCGGGGCCCTGTTTTGGAAGATCAAGATATTACCCAAGAGTCTCATATGGAAATAAAACTAGTCGTATTTCGATGTCTAACATTCGCGCAACCAGAAAAATTAAAAATATCACAATTCATAACCTATTTGCTGCTAGTAAACCTTAAATTGTTTGTGTTTGTTTTCAAGACTTTTCTAGGCTTTTTTTTTATTAAATACACAGAAGTCTGCCTACCTATATCAGGGTATATGAAGTCATCACTGGTCCTATACTCTTGGTATGACAACTTGTCTTGGAAACTGAAGATCACGCGGCGCTTGTTCTGATGGCAATTCTCGCACAACCTGGAAAAAGTTTGGTTTTAATAAGATAAATGTTCTGTAAGGCGGTGTGACCCTGGTTTTGATCGATGGACTGTACTGAATGCCACCAAGGATTTAGTACAGTTATACTGTCCTCAAGGATATTAATATACATTCGTCCACTGCTGAAAATAGGTCTCTTCACTTTCACACCACTCTCAAGTTCTGACTTATATTCAGAAACATTATATTCAAAAGATTAGTTAACAATTACCGAATCTTTCCAAGCAAATCCAAAGGCAAGTTCCCAGGGTTAAGGTTGCTGCTGATCAGGACCACAACCAACTCGGTCACGTCAGGTCGAAGGTGGAGGAAGAACACCTCCCATTTGTTCAGAACGTCGGCTTCAAACTGGAGTTCAGCTCCTAACACGTGGATGACGAATGATGACTTCTGTAATGATATCAAGATTATAATATTTTATATATTATAGAAACTTGTTCTCATCCGATTAAAATTCAAGTATTTAGGGAAGCAATGCTATATTAAAGATTTATTGAGAGGTGTAGCCATTAGAATTACTGTGCATTATAGGGCTTAAAACCTCATGTCTTAGGGTGGTGGGCGCAGTGCTATGCCGTCAGTGTTTTGTTTAAAGTTCAAGTTGTGTTGCAGTCATATCGCTTACTATGAGGCGAGAGGTTAGCTGCTTTTGTCAATTTATATTAAAATGCATATTTTTTATTATTTTGATGATGTGCAAGTAACTTGCTAGGCAGCACAACGAGTAAGCACAAACAAGATATCCCTTATCAATCATAAAAGGCCAATGTAGTGATAGTCATACCTTGTATATGCCATTGGTGGAAGGTTTGCTAACTTTCCGATATAGCTGGTGACTGTAAGCTACAGTCAAAGGCGCTGTGGCTATTTGAGTCAATGCCGCGTACTGTATGTCGTTCATATCTGAAAAATAATCATTTGTTTTCTATTTACTGAATCTATAATAGAGTCGTGACTTACTCATATAGGTCAGGAAATCGAATGGCTAAGAAAACTTTGAAAAATATTAAAGAAAATTAAGACATTTAGATAGAATGATTAAACTCAGTAGCTGACGTTGAACTTACGTATCTGCCTATTTTTTGGAGTTATGTAATTTTGAGAAATTATTTCACAGAGCATCGAAACCTAGTTCTACCGGGGTGATATTATTTTCAGATAAAGCCACACTCACCAATTTCCTCTTCATACATAGAAGCTAGCACCTCATTGATCTTCTCCGGTATTTCGTAGTCTCCCGTCATTACCTTGGTAGGGAGCTTTGGCTCCAATCGTCCTTTGGTCTGTTGGTATGTCACCAACTTCTGATATAAGGCGTAAGATTTGCACCAACGTTGGTGAGACAATGGTAAGTGGTCGAGGCTATTGGCGCAGTAGGATATCTGAAAAGCAATATAGGCATCAATTGTTAATATTTTCAAAAATTTATCTCCTTGATCAAGGTCTAAAAATTATCAGCTATATATCCGAAATTAATTCTATAATGAAGGTTTTGTTATAGATATAGACCGAAATCCTAAAGAAGTTCAGATGCTAGAGGCACCGGTTTGGCAGCTGTTCATAAATATTAATCTAAATCCTTTCTGCAATTTAATATTGAAATGGAATTAAAATTTTAAGTTATGAACCTTATCTGTTGCTTTTACAATAGCCATTGGAGTGCCAGAATATGCGTTCTCTTGGCAAATACATCTCTTGTCGACAGGGAATGGCAAGACAAATGATTAAGTAGACGTACGACACTCAGAGTATTTAGCTGCTATGCGCGGGCACCAACCCAAATACTAAAGCTAAACGTGTTAATCGGGTTCATCGTTGTTTACGGTTCGTTAGCCTAATCGAAAGTAATCTTCGGTAATTAGATATAGAGCTATAGAAAATATTTCTTTAACCACGCTATGTTGTTTTATTGTTCTTCATATGGGCATGGTAATGTGACGTCACTGCAATATAAGTGAACTGGCGTCCCGGAGGAGTAACGATTGACGATAGATGATCTCTCGCCAGATGACATAATGCCGGCATGTTTCTAAGTCGGATATAGGTACGCATAGGTTGATTCCAGAACGCGATACATTTACTTGGCCTATTAAGGAGGGTCATTTTTATGACTCACGTTACCATACGGGGTCTTGATAATATAAAGATTTTGCATTTCAACATTCAATATGTCAAGGTGAGCAAAGTCTACAAGTCTACTTAATTCAAATTCCCAAATTGATTAAATCTGTTCATTAAATTATAAGTTGTCCATTAGCCGAGCGGCTTGCTTTTCTCATTATAGATTTAACAAGAGGTTACCTGTCCACATCCCTCACAATCTTTAAGCCTTGTCTGCCTCCATTCCCGACATCTGACGTCAGCGCAAATCCTAGGGTACAAGAGCGCCTCCTGCTCCCACGGCACAAGCCTGCGCTTCAGGACCTTTTCACAGGAGAGTATCATCTGCATTCTCAGTAGACGATAATTCTGCCCAGTAATGTTCTTCGCTTCGGCATAGATGTGTTTCTGATCTGTAATAGAAATTTTAAATAATGATATTATGTAGGATTCTAATAAATATGGAAGTTCTGAACTTGTATGTACAATAAATAAACCGTTAAATTTTGGTTGTTTGATACATAGATAGAAGTTTTGGATTGACTTAAATATATCCTCTGTATATTAATGAGGAAAAATAAGTAAAGAAACTAAGAAAGATTTTAGCGCAGCTTAAGTCACGACTCGTCAGCAAAAGCTAATGAACAAAGAAACACTTGAGATTTGGTATAAAACGGAGAATTCTATCAGGTTTCAAAGTTTATTTACACTAACCTTTAACATGAACGATAGTCGAAATAGCGAAGCACAGCGCTTGGTGCTGTGGCCAGTCTTCATCCTTATGTTTTATGCTGCAGTAGAACAGCAAGTTGCAGAAATTGCACGGAACTCGTATAGAAGACAACTCCTTAGCGCACACGTGGCACGTATTCTGCAAGAACACCTTACGAAAACTGTATTTGTAAATAAAATCTCCGTTTTCATTCGAATTTTTCAACAGGAAGTCTTTTGATGCCTTCTTGCTTTTAGTTTGAGATTGCTTTGATTCCTTCATACATTCTATATCATTGGCATCCTTTATTTTCACTTTAGCTTGTTTAGTATTCAACTTTTTATGTTTTTCCTTTTTAAAGTCGTCCTTATTCGATGATACAGGAATATTTGGATGGCCTAGCAAGTTTTTTGGCTGGGGTACATTGGCTTCCCGAAAATCCTCTTCGGGTGCTGTGATATTTATATCAGGTTTATTTGATGCCAGTTCCTTTTGGTTAGAATCAGTTACTTCGCTCAGTATCATTTCAAACGTTTTATTAACATCAACGTCGTCAGGACTTGAACCTAAAGCGTCTTCGAATTTTTCTATTGGATCATAATCTACATCTGTAATCGGATCTGAAGTATTCACATCATCATTACCTGGTAATATTTCTGAGTCTTTTTGCTTAGTCTCTTGTTTACTTTGTTCTTGAGTCTCTGTCTTTTGTTCAGTCTTTTCTTCTCTTTTGTCTTTTGAGGATTCAGCTGAAGTTTGTGTAGTAGTTGATTGATAAACTTCTTGTTTACCTTTCCGTTTTTTTCCTTTGCCTTTGTTATCTCTTCTTGCTGGACAAATTGGAGGTGCTTCAGCACATTGTGTCTTTTCTGGTGGTTTTTCAATTTTTTCTTTTTTGAGTTTACTGTCCGTGGATTCTTTAGGTATTTCTAGATCTTTATCATCTTCTTGTACGGCAAGCGGTGCAATTCCTTTGGTTTCTTTTGGTATTTCTTCTGCAGCAGGTGGTATATATTCAGGGTTTATTTGCAGGTCTATCGATTCCTTCTTAGTTGTTTGAATATCTTCCGGTTTAGAGAGTTCTTTTTCAGAAGTGGTGATTTCAACTTTACTACTGTGTGTTTCTTCATATTGCTTTTCTAATTCTTGTTCACTTTTTTCCATTGCTGTTAACTCAGCCAACGACCTTTCTATTGATAATCTCAATTCTTCCATTTCTTGATTAACTTCTATCACTTTAGATTTCAAATCGGTTTTTTCTGTAGGGCTTTCCATTTCGGTTATATTGAATGAAGATACCATTATTGGTGTTCCTATTGGAGTTTCTCCCGACCCTTGAATTAAAGGCGAGGTTAATCCTACGGGGATATTCAATGTGTCTGGTAAAGATATTTCGCAAATTACCGTATTGTTATTATTATCGATATTAAGTTGGCTTGTTGATCGAGGATACACGATGTCTGGAGTGACGTCACAAGGTGAACATTCAGAATCATCCGCTTTGACACTTCGGATTTCTAAAGTTTCAATTGGGGATTGTTGTACAGTTATTTCAGGCTCTTTTGCACATTCTTCATTTTTTCTTTCTATATTTAAATTGAATTGTTCGTCTTTGACCCCAGGAGTAGGTGGCATTTTGAGCGACTTTTTTCCTCTCCTTTTTGGTTTTATCCATTGTTCTTCAGGATGTTCAGTACTTTTAGAATTTGTATCTACAGTTTCACCCTGAGATTCTACTTTCAACTTAAGAATTTCGTCCAGTTTTTGGTCAGTTGCTTTTACTTCGATATCTGTTGGGACCAAGGTTTCAAATATTGATTCGACATCACCAATGTCTTTTCCTTCTTTGCTAAGCTCTGTTGTCATTTCCTCTAAAGTTTGAATAGGTTCTACTTCCACGGGGCTGGGTATAGGCATTTTTAGTGGTTTCCGTTTCTTTTTACCCGTTTTGTTATCTATAGGTACATATTTTTGCTCTTCTGCACTATGTTGTATTGTGGATTTATTTCCAATTGCTTCTGCAATTATGTTATCCCTACGTTGTAGTGCTGCTGTTTGATCAAATTGTTCCTCCACAGTGAAAGTGTCTAATTTAGTCTCTTCTTTTGATGCCGTAAATTCACAGATATCAGTTATTAATTGCTGTGTGGGTTTGAATATTTCTTTTAATTCTGGAGTATCGAGTATATTTTCTTTTTGTATAATATCTGGTACGTCAGGCGTTGTTATGACCCTAGAAGGTTGTTCTAAAATTAGCGATTCAAGTGTAGTACTAACGCCTTCACTCATTGAAACATCTGTAGACTCTTGTTTACCCTTTCGTTTTTTATCTACAGGCTTTGCTATTTTTGCCTTTGGTTTCGGGCTTCCTTTATCCGGCTTAGAGATTTCTGCAATACTATCATCTTTAGGGATTATATCCACATTCTCGTTTTCTCTCGTTACCTGCACCTTGCTTGCTTTGATTACATCTTTAGATGTGTTTTCGAACTGAGTGTCTAATTCAATATTCTCTGATGAAATTACTTCTGTAATATCTTTCAGTGATTCTGCTTCAATATAAGTAGCTTGTGTCTGAATAATTTCATCAGGCATTTTAGTATCACGTACTGGTTCAAAACTTTTAGAGGATTCTACTGGAATCAACACATCAATTTCTTCTGATTTAGGCGGATTTTTCTTATCTTTTTTATTTTTTTTCTTCTTACTTTCAAATTTATGGACTTCAGGCGTTACATCTATATGTTTCTCAGTTTCAGGCGTAGAAATGGTTTGAGTATCATCAGCAACTAGGCTAGGTCCCTTGTCATCTTCTGTTACAGCCAATAGGTTATCTTCTATTAATTTTTCTTTTACACTATCACCTTCTCTGTCCTCCATTCCATCCGTAGGTTTTTCATCAGAGTCATCTAATAGTTTTTGAAATGCAGCAGTACACAATAGTGCATCTCCACTCTTATCACTTCTATCTGAGTCGTGTCGTTTCTTTTTCTTATTCTTCTTCTTAGAGTGCTTTACCTCTTGCTCAAACGGCTCGGTTTTCAGTACATTTTCTGCTATTTGTATTTCAGTCTCATCTTTTATTGGTTCAGTAGGGGCAATAGAAATGTCCTCGATGGGTTCGGATACAGTTTTCGGTTTCGAATCGGTAATATTAATATTAACGTCGGTGTCGGGAATTTCACTTTTATTATCAATCTCTTTAACTGGTTCTGGCGTCTTTTCTTCATTCTTATCATCGTCTTCTCTATCTTGTTTCTTTTTCTTACCTCGATTTCTTTTTGGTTTCTTAGGTATTTCAATCTCCGGTTCAGTCACTATACCACTAATTATATCCACTCGATCACTTAACTCACTTTCATTTTTTTCCTGTATTTTCTCTGATTGTTCTTTTTGTGGTGGCGTCGGGTTCGGCTGCTTGTTAGCCTTTTTGTTTTTATTTTTTTTCGCGTTCATTTCCGAGGTTAGGTGACTTCCACGTCCGCGCAAATCTAAAATCAGAAGCGGTCTGACCGATTTGTTTGTCTGTATTATTCTGGTCTACAAATATTCGCGTGTGATGTTTCAAATGTCATCATATTCGCCACAAACTGAATTGGACTTTAGTATGGAAGCAAACAGTTTGTTTTGAAATGACAATGAGTACAGATTTATGCAACTACTCGGCCACAAGGAAGAGCCGCTTGCCAAAAGTGCAAGCGTTACGAGTACGCACTAAATATAAGAATTGATTCGATTGAAAATATAGATCACTGAGTCAGTGGAATTACAGTTTTTTAGGAAGAATTCCATTGCATGACGGTTCGTGGATTTCATACCCATGATATCGTCATTGAAATTTCTAAAATTAAGGAAATTTTTCATGTTGATTTTGTCATTTTGTTTTTAAATCGTGACACATTGTATTAGTGAATTTGTTTCGTATATTTTTGCAAATTGACTCAGGTAAATGAACTCACGATTGTTTTTGGGAATTCTATAAATATTACTCGTATTATAGTCCTTAATCATGCGTTAATAATAGGTTTTTGGAAACAAAATTAGTTGCAGATAAGAATTAAGCTAAATTTACCTTTATTTTTTTATAATATTGTGCATGCCGCAAACTACGACAACCAATTGAATCTAGACAATCACTATTCTCATATTAATACCTTATACCTACAATATTGTCATAGCAATAAAGTTGAAATTGCATAAAAAATAGTGCAACATCTATTTAAATAAAAATGGATTTGTTTAGAATGTTCGATGGCGTAGTTGTTTTATGGTACGACTGCTGTGTTAACGTCTAGGGTTCGATTCCCGGGTCGGGCAAAGTGATATTGGTTTTTTGTAGTATCAGCCCGGAGTCTGGAATTTGTGCCCGATATGGTGATAGGCTCGCCTATCACATCATGGGACGGAATGTAAGGCGGAAAGTGCGTGCTCCAGTTACGCCTCTGCCTACCTCTTCTGGGATAAAGTGCATTAATAATACGTATGAATATGTGAATCTATTTGTCCTCTAAGCGTTTTTAAACCACTCATCAGATTGTGATGAAATTTTGTTGAGTTGTTACGTAGAACGACAATTAAAATTGATCTGTATTTTACTCAAAGGAAGTACTAAAACAGTTTGTCAAACAGCTATAATATATTATAAAAAAAAAACAAAAGCAATTTTCTCAAACTGTTCAAATCCTCGCAAACAATTGCGAGTTGCAATTTTTAAAAAATTTACACTGTTACAAATTGACCCACATAAATCTTTTGCTCTATTTTACTGACGTTTGAAATGGGGCTGGACTTGCCAAAGGATAATCGACTCTATGGTACGTAAAAAAGGGTTCTTATAGGTGCGGATTTAGGGTACAGTATGGAAGAACCCTAAGGTGGTGTCTGATCTGTATGACATGTAATAAAGATGAAATTTATTTTATAAAATACTAGGCGTTGCTCGCGGCTTCGCTCGCAAGAAAAGTATTTCTCATCATAAATATTACATCTTTGCCAACTTCTGAAAAAGAAAAACATGATGTAAATAATAAGGCGGATAAATCTTTACATATAATAATATTGTAACAGGCCAATGTCACAGTATAGATATTGAAGAAATATTTATATAGGGGGTGTTTTACTTAGTATCTTTTTGTATGTTTGTATAGGCATTACACAAAAACTACTGCATGGAAATAAATTCAGTTTTCATTGATATATGGCAGGTCTAACTTGAAATCGACGGTCCCTACGTATAGTATCGAATCAGCAAAATTGTATTTTGCAGATTCAATACTACAGAGGACTGTCGATATTTAAACGGTCCTTATTAAAATGAATTGCATTTATTTAAGACAATAAGGATCGAAGTGCTTATCGCCATGGAAATTAACACTAAACAAGTGATGTTTATTCCACGATCCATACGTAAAGTATTGGATCTACACAATGTAATTTTGCAGATTCGATACTTTACGTAGGGACTGTCGAAATATAGGCTCCATTTTATCCGAAAATCTTCATGCGAGCAAAGCCGCGAGCAAAGCTTTAAATAAATCTACGGAACGTGCACACCGAGACCCCTTGCATACATTTTTAATCAAGTGCCCCTCATTTTAAAACACTAATCATATGGGGTTGGACCCTCAAAACGCCAGAAGCAAGTTTGATGTATTATTTTAAGTACATTTGTTTGGCATAAAAGAGATAAAAGGAAACTATGGCAATAAGCATTCATGTACCTTTTAAGTATATGACATACTACAATAATTTATGCTAATATTAAGGACAGTTGTGAGTTTTTTGTCTGTAGGTTTGAAGGGGCTAATATCTGGAATTACTGAACCGATTTTGATAATTCTTTCACCAATAGGAAACTACATTATTCTCCTATAGGCCTTCTTATCCCGGATTTCTTTTCACGCGGAGAGAACCGCGGGCAAAGACTAGTTTGTAATACAGGGTAACTGCCCGTAGCTTTGACAAATTCAATATTTTTATGACTGCTCATGGCATTTTAAAGCAATCGCCATCTTGAGATATTAGATACATTGCAACTCAGTAACGCTCTGAAGTATATAATACAGGGCTGGTATTATTTTTTTATTATCGCTCTGAATTATGATATCAGATGAAACGCTGTTCGGCTGATGGTAAGCGATACGACCGCCCATAAACAGTAGAAACACCATCCAACACCTTGAATTACAAAGTATTGTTTGGTATTCAACTGCGCCCGCCATCTTGAGACATGAGATGTTAAGTCTTATTGTGTTCAGTAGTTACCCTGTCAACAGGTCACAGGTTATGACGGATTTTGAGAGCTGTTTTGTTTATTAGATCCTATTTAGATGACGAGCATAGCAATACGCTCTATAAAATCTACATGTACTTTGTTCCAGGCTTTCGCATCCTAATGTTGGCAAATAAACCTATAGTTGTAAAAGCGTGCTTTTTACATTTTACTGGATCTTAAACAATGGCGACTCACCTGAGAACAAGCTCTCAAATGTCAACAAGCAATGTTTATTAAATAGTTCAATACATTAAATGACTACTTAAGATCCTACTCAAAGGTGATATTTATTTACTAATACGATCTTAAGTGTCATAATGGCGAGTAATTTGCTGATCACAATGTTTTCCAGTAGTAGGGGAGGCCCGTGCCCAACAGTGGGACAGTATATAATACAGGGCTGATATAATGTTTTCCAAACTGGAAATTAATGGTGATTGTATTATTGCTTGGCAGAAATAGACAATACAGAGGTACCTACCCAGACAGAACTTAGCATACTCTTTCCTCTACCTTTATTCTCTACAAGTCTATCTATTACCTTTGCAGGTTTTATTGGACACTGACCGATCGGTGAAAGTAAACGATGGCGATTCGAATATTGAATTTCAACCTTAGCCCACTGATTTTAGAATCTATAATTATGTTTACTGTACGTAAATAATTCTTGATCATAGTTCGACATTACTGCCATTTCAATATTGATTTTCAACCTTAGTCCTTTGACTTTAGAATATAGTTCCGCTGTAAATCAAAGCGAATGCTTTTTATAGAAATGTACAGTGCCCTATGAGAGGGGTTTGTTTCCCGGGCACCGGTGGGAGGGGGTCAATGCGTAAACTAATTATAACTCCACCGTCCCACTAACTAAGTGGTCGGGTTGTGTGGAAAGGAACTTTTTTTTAAGTTAACAAATCAAACAAAAACAGTGTTTTGTACGTACAAATACAAATTATTTTAATTTCACATTTTAAAATTTTTATTTTAATTTCAGTACGAACAAAAATAGAATAAAAAGTTGCAAAATGTTGCATGTAGGCTGGTTGAATGCTGTTCCTTTTTCAAACATCTTGACGCATTTTAGTTTCATCGAGTTTCAAATCACGGTTCTAAAAAAGTTTTACTTCAATATCAACTAGTATTTATAAGTGCGTAGTGTATGCGAACACTCAATTGGGATAATTTGACGACTTCATATAGTGTGTTAATGATTAATTAATGACGAATATAGTCTTTAAATATCATTAATTTACACCAGGAATTATGTTCACTGCATCTGGTGTTAGGTGAAATCTAAGGAAAATGATTAATAATAAATGAAAATATATCTGACAGTCGGCAGAAGTATTTCGGCCTGTCCAATTACTTCGCTTTGTATACAAGCCCATTACAGCTAAGAGGTCTCTAGAAGGAAGATACTTAGTTAGTATATTTAGATGAGTTAGTATATTCAATTTTCAAACTTTTCAAGAGGAACAATTCCGTCATACATGATCGTTGCGAAACGTTAACTGTTTACACAACGCGCCCCACGGAAGCTCTCAAAAAGAATAACTTTTCCCGTCTTTCCAATTTTTTTTTGATTTTCCGTTCCTATTGGTTCTAGCTCCTATAGGTCTTTTTAATTCACTAGCACTTTAGGAGAATAAAGCCACGAGCAACAATTATATGCATACGATAATCGATATTAACAAATAAAACCACGCTAAATCGATAATGTCGACTTTACAGTAGAGACATTTAAAGAGAAAAATAAAACTTTTGTAATATCAGACCAGACGCAGCGTAGGCAGGCCTCCGACGAGATGGACCGACGATCTGGTGAGGGTCGCCGGAGTCTGATGGATGAGGGCGGCCCAGAACCGCTCCCTGTGGCGCACAATGGGGGGGCCCTATGTCCAGCAGTGGACGATTCCCGGCTGAAATGATGATGATGATGAATATCAGACCAGTGGTTCCCAAAGTTTTCAATATTATTACCCCTGTGGTCTATGTGAAAAAATAATACCCGCCATAAAATGTTATCAAAAACAACACAAGCAAATACAAACATGTTTATTAATCATAAATTGCACAACAGCCTTACAATTTTAACGTCAGCTCTGTTACTTTCTTTAATTACGATCCTATAATTAGATTTTTTGTTACCCCCGTGAAATAGCTGATTTACCTCTGCGGGGATAATCATACTCAGGTTAGGACCCCAGGTACTAGATCTTTCTCAAAAAATATATTTATAATACTAGAGAGTGTTGTGTAATTTAAAACTTTATTATTTTGTGAATAAAAAAGTAATACATTTTACATGAAAGCGGAAACTGATAAAAAATCAAAGCATTAATTGCTGCTTCCAAAATATTTCCTTAGCTATACCAGAAAAATAAACATCCTGTTCTGAGGGCGCCACTGTAGCTATCGTTTTAAAGTAAACGTTGTCAATAGAAGAAATTAATTCCATATTTTACCGCAACGTGGCGAGGTTTCTTTTCCTGATCATGACATCATAAATAAATTTACTAGTGGTAGGTCTCACATATGACAGTTCATCTGGGTAGGTACCACCGCAATATCTATTTCTGCCGGCAAGCAGCAGTGACTAGTCAATGTTGTGTTCCGGTTTGAAGGACATTGTAGCCAGTGTAACTACTGGACATAATAAGACTTAACACCTCACGTCTCAGGATGGCGAGCGCAGTGGAATATCAAACAATATTTTGTAATTCAAGGTGTTGGATGGTGTTTCAACTGTTTATGAGTGGTCGTATCGCTTGCCGTCAGACGAACGGCAAGCTCGTCTCGTCATTCAAAGCAATAAAAATAAAGTCTGTCTCCACATTCAGCGAGCGGTATAAAATCCGCGCATGACATTTGGGCGCGTGCTCGACTCCCTGCAATATGTGCTACACGTAGAGCAATGTGAAACAGGGACTCCTATTTATTTATATTGAATTTAAAAATTAATTAATAAATCTGCACAGTTTTAAGATTGTTTTTATGTGAGTTAGTTTCGTTGAATATATGTTTTAATTTATCTACAAGATTCATATAGTCTGGCTTTGGGTAACATGTTGTGTGAACGTCTCTGAATTATATTGTATTTAATTTTCTGCGCTTAGATCACTTTTAGATTAAATTATGTGCATGTTGAATTTTCCTAACTTGGGCTTGCATTATAACTATAATATAATATTTAAATCGTAGTGTTAAGTCTGCTGGAAAACCTAATAAATAAATAATAATATATAAATACTTATAAATATTTTGCAAGTAAAATGATTTATTTGATTAAATTTACCAGAATTTAATAAAGTTGATCTTTGCAGTCCATCATGCCACTACACAATTTTCATAAACAGTCTTTATTACTACTATAAAGTAAATTACATCAGTTATGCACGATATTCTTTTTTTTATATAATTGTCACTTTAATTATTATTTAAATGAACACCACAGCTGCCTCTGCGCTACACTACACGCTATATCAGCCCTGCAAAATTATTCCAAGGAATATTAAAAACCCTTGTAATAGGGTCGTGAGTTGGGGTTCGATTCCCGGACAGATAGCGTGACACCATTTCGTATTTAAACTCATTTCCATAACATATGACAAATGCTAAACAATTGAACATAAAAACATTTAGGATTATTCGCTTTTTTAATATTACTTTTTACTAATATGAATAACGGTGAAGGAAAACATCGTGAGGTAACCTGCACATCTGAGAAGTTCTCTATAGGAATTTCGAAGGTGTGTTAAGTCTACCAATCCGCACTAGGCCAGCGTGGTGGACAAAGGCTTAATCCCTCTCAGTAATAGAGGAGGCCCGTGTCCCAGCAGTGGTACAGTATATAATAGAGAGCTGATATTATATTATACTAATATGAATGAAAATGATTTCTTATGTTTACGCGAATTTTAGATACCTAATTTTTTTACACGTACACGGCAAAATGACCCTTATGCACCTGATGGTAAGTGGGGTCCAATAGAATGTCGACTGACGAGAGATGATTACCCCTCGGCAGTCGACACAATTATATTGAAACTGCATATAGACAAGTTGATCCTGGAATGCGACACACTTATGTGCTCTACTAAGGCGAGTTTTAACACCTTGTGTACGGTGATCGCTATCCGGGCGGATATAAAATATATCCTAACACCAGCGAAACTTCTCACCGTGGGAATTCCATCCCATAATATGATAGTAACAAATTCCATTCACGAAAATCAGAAATCAGAACTCAACAGAAAATCCCAATACTTTACTCACCCCTTTGAATCCAAGATCTCAGCAATGCATTCATACAGTATAACCTCTCTGAGGTAGTCTTATCAATCAAGGTATTTTATTGCTTTCAATGACGAAACGAGCTTGCCGTTAACTTGATGGCAAGCGATACGACTGCCTTTAAACAGTAGAAACACCATCCAACACCTTGAATTACAAAGTATTGTTCGGTGTTTCACTGCGCTCGCCATCCTGAGACATGAGATGTTAAGTCTTAGTATGTTCAGTAGTTACGCTGACTACAATGTTCTTCAAACGGGAACACAACAGTGAATACACAATGCTTGTCGGCAGAAATAGACATTGCGGTGGTACCTACCCAGGCGGACTCTCGCATATACAAGATCTACCACCAGAAATATAATATTAGCAAATTTCCATACACATTCAAAAGTATTAAGATTTCTTACGTAACCTACTTCGCATCGGTGCGTAATATACCGCCTAAACGTAGGGTGATGTCGTTGACCTCTTTACCGTGACAAGTAGGGGCTGCAGGGGTGTTTCGTGGGGTGGCCACCTTGGGCCGTGTCCATTGAACTGCGGGAGATCGAAAAATGGATACAGTAGGGTAGGGTAGGTAGAACCGATCAATTTTTGTCCTTTAAAAAAAAATGTCAGAACTCGTCATTTTTCATTGGCGGTCAGCTTATGTCATTGTCACAATTTTTTTTTAAATTTAGAAGCTTGGTCATATGTCCATGATCAAGTCGCTCCATACGTCTGTTTTTACGGGTGTTCACTGTCCATTCACTATGTCAAAATATTTCTTTACTAGCTGACCCGAAAGACGTTGTCCCGTCTTAACTATGAATTTGCAGTGCGCATTCTGTCAAGCGCTGACAGTTATTTCAAACAATTGACAGTTATATAAAATTAATATTTTCGTTAAGTTTTCTTAAATTTTCTAATCCGCGCAATTTTTTGAATTTTTCTTTCATAAGCACCTTCTTCTGACAATAACAAACACAACAAAAAAAATAATAGTGAAATCGGTTCAGCCGTTCACGCGCGATGGCGTGACCAAGGGAAATAGGGATTCATTTTTATATATATAGATAGATTGACATCCTAGCAACTTCCGGCGCAGGAAATAATAAAAAACTATTTATGATGCCCACATCGAAACCCAAGTTATGAGTTCCACTCCGCACATTGTCTCAATCACGTGACAACTTATGATGAATTTTAACCACTAAAAACAATAAAAGTAAAGTAAATTAAGTAAATAATCACATTCAAAAACAACTAAAAATAATAAAAGTAAAAATTAAGTAAAGTAACCATAAGTGAAATTAAATTATTTTTAGTAGTTTTTATATTTTATGTTTGATCTTCATAATGCCCAGTAATTTTACTGTTTAAAAGTTTTCTATACAAAACACACACATCATGACTACATCCTCCAATATCCACGAAGGGTTAGGTAGAGGTGTAATCAAGACATCCGTTTTCGCCAAGTGTGTCCCATCACGTGATATGGAACCCTTTAGCTATATCGATCACAAATTCCAAACTCCGGGCTGATAGTGAGGAAAAACCACTATTCCCAAACATAGTTTTTTTTTTTATTTTATTCTTAACTAGCGACCCGCCCCGGCTTCGCACGGGTGCAATATTTCTCCACTATTTAATAGATGTTATTATACATATAAACCTTCCTCTTGAATCACTCTATCTATTAAAAAAAACCGCATCAAAATCCGTTGCGTAGTTTTAAAGATTTAAGCACACATAGAGACAGAGAAAGCGACTTTGTTTTATACAATGTAGTGATTTAGGGTTTTTGTCCACAAGAACTTACCAAAACTATTGTATCATACAGTAAAAATTATACAGATTGAGAAATAGACATACAATCTACACATCTAGGTGATAGTCACTAAATTACAGAGCCCCTTTGCCACATCAGTCCTTGGACACGACAGGATGGACTGAATCAAACCTACATCCAATTTATTATGTTTAAATTGCCTGAAAGTTCCTCCCTTTCTATTTGAGACCATAGATTTGAATCTGAACGCAGTGCTATGTCGCATCGCGCAAATACAACTACGCCATCAAGGCAATACGGAACACAATAGTTCTCATGTAATATTGAAACAAAGAAATCGCAATTTATTACTTTGCAGCGAAAATAATAATCTATTCGAGGTGTCCTTACAATGGAAACAAACACACTAACCTCGGAAACACCAGAAAGAACAATCGAAACCATTCCCCAGCGCGTGTCTGCAACGTTCTACGATGATATCAACTCTATTACGTTCGTAATAATGTCGAATTTCAAATGCCTTTGCTTGTAAGATTGATCAATTCTATTAAAAATCACGCACGATAGATTCTCAACTTTATCACTTCATTTTAGAGTAGAAAATGCTGTAATAGGCTAGTAGGGTACTGGTAACATTTTCCTGTATTAAGGACCAGTGAATAAGCGACCTTGTAACTTGCGCTTTAGGCACATTTTTCTTAAAAGATATGGTGTAATAAAAAGTTCAATATTTTTTTGCAAATCCTGCTAAATATTCCGGAGAAAATTTCTGAAACACTCCTCGACCTCTGTTATAGTAATGTCCCTAAAGTTAGAATATATCATTATATTTATATTTTTGTATAACAGACTGAGAAAGCAGGAAGTGGGTCACCAGAAGTTTGAACGTTTCATATTCGACAATCTATATATATATAAAAATGAATCCCTATTTCCCTTGGTCACGCCATCACGCGCGAACGGCTGGACCGATTTCACTATTTTTTTTGTTGTATTTGTTATTGTCAGGAGAAGGTTCTTATGAAAGAAAAAATTCAAAAAATTGCGCGGAAAATTAGAAAATTTAAGAAAACTTAACGAAAATATTAATTTTATATAACTATCAATTGCTTGAAATAACTGTTAGCGATTGATAGAATGCGCGCTGCAAATTCATAGTTAAGACGGGACAACGTCTGTCGGGTCAGCTGGTATCGAATATAAATCTACCCTTACAGCCTTAATAAACGATATCAATCTTCATTCCAATTCCGAGATACCAATCAAAATAATTCATTTGTAATCAAGTCAAAATAAAATATTCTGATGAGGCCATTTTTAAGATAGATCGAAAGAAGTTATTGGGGTCGGTTTTTAAAAATGGCGGTTAATGGTAACTAACAGATACGTTATAGTGCCACAAACTTATCTGGCCCGGTGGCCGAAAGAGGAACTAACGACGTCGTTTTGAAAAGTCAATCTGCCTGCCATTCGCTGACATAACAGCGACTTTCTCACCGGGCCAGATAAGTTTGTGGGACTATACATTCGAATTTGACACCGACTCGTACGTCATCTTAAAGAATAATTTATTTATTTTTATGCACTCGGTGCATTCACTCCGAACAACTAAAAAAAACATAAACTTAGTCTATGATTACGATACACAATGTAGTACATTTGTTAGATTAGTGTTTCCGATACTTTTGGAGAAAAATCATAGCATTACTGATATATCGTTGTCGAGTTTGCGATTACGCGCCTGCGAACGGTATGCTCGTCTCGTCATTTAGTCAATATGCGAATGAAACATGATTCTTGAGACAAGATTAGGCGAGCAATTTGCTCGTTTGATGTCTATGCTATAAAAACCTATCCAAAAGAATATGAAATACCCTGATATAAACTTATTTATATGATAATGCTGTGAATACTTTAGGGTTAGCCGGCCTAGATACGTTTCGAAGCATGAAGAGACTAATTAATTAGTCGAGGCCCCCCAAATATCAAAGGGAAAGCTTTTAGCCCAATGACAACTATACGGAATCGTATAATTAGGGGCTATAGACTACGAGCAATACAGTGTCTATAATAAAGGACAGTATATATGTATGACTGTATATTCTATAGACACGGACGTCCATATAAATTATTTGTTCAAAATCTGAACTAAAATGGCAACCAAAACGTCACCGTTATAATAATATACGATGTTAATGAATGTATTGACAATAGTTCCCGCCCTAGATAAGTTTGTGTCTTGGGGTCTGCGTTAATTAGCGGTATAATTTATAAATTAGCTCTAAATCCATTCAGGAGTTTTTATTCGAAATCTATAAAAATCTTTACAAAGTTTCTTATCATATTCAGCTTTTTAAATTTTTGTCATCATATAAAAAGGGGTAAACAAGTTAATGGAAGACCGATATAAAAAAAAGTATAAATCGATTTTTGTAATTTATATCTCTTTTTAGTTTGTTTGCGTATCAAGCGAAAGTCGCTCATCGGATTCAAAACCCTTCATTTATCAATATTTTATATGTTGCTTTTACATGCATTTGTGTTATATTATCATGTTTTGTGAAGCATTATGCTCAACATTTATGATGCAAGCAGTCAGTATAAAAACCTATATTAAAGGTAAAAATACAAACTTTTTGTAACAAAAACCTATGAAGTAGGCAGCGGTAAAACAAAAAGTGAATAATACTAGACATTACCATATAAATTACCTTGCCTTCCCCTTTGTTTTATTAGGGTTGCTTTATCTAAGAGAAATTGTTTTAATTGTCTCCTGTGTGGGGTTCGGTTTGGGTATAATCGATATCTGCCTTTGTAACATCCGTTCCGTTTGAATCGATATTGAATTAATTTACCGTTTGAATCGATATTGAATTAATTTATCTAGGACACGAGTAAAAATTCTCGTGCTGTAGATATGTTTTTAAAAACGTAAAATATAATTGCGGTTTGCTCTGTTCGCCTGAATCTATTAATATTTAAGCTGATGTGTTTGTACGCGCTAATCTCAGGAACTACTAAATTGTTTTTGATATTTTTGTTAGTAATAGGAAGCTACATTATTCCTGAGTGCTATACTGCCGTGCTAAGCACGAACGCGGTATCTCAAATCAAAATTAAATTCTAGATGTTTATGTCGTCAGATAGCTTAAAGAAATACCCATCTAATGAACTTACCTAAGAACAGTATCTTGTTTTGTGGTTAAAAAAAAAATCTCTCTCTCTATCTCAGTTTTACATACAAAACTATAAAACTATATTTACAAAACTTTGATTATCTGGAAATAAGGTTTCCCTGACATATCGCTTTTGCGCTTAGTACGGCAGTATAGGCAACTTTTTTAAAGACGCGAGCAAAAGCTAGAGTAAAAGTTCCATTATGTATTATTGTGGGGTATACAGTAAACTACATTTTACTTTTCGCGAGCATACGATAAATATGCCAAACCGCTTTTACAAATTCCTAAGTAGATTGACATTTTGATATTTAATACAGCTAACGATGGTGGTAGGATGTATTTTATATCCGCCCAGATAGCGACCACCGTAAACAAGGTGTTAAAACCCACAATAGTGGCGTACGTAAGTGTGTCGAGTTTCGAAATCAGCCTGTGTATATCCGGTTCTATTAGGCCGGCATAATTGTGTCGACTGTCGAGGGATAATCATCTCTCGTCAGTTGATATTACTATCACACTCTCCACTTACCATCAGGTGCAGTGAAGTTACTTTGCCGTGCTTGTTTTGAAAAATAATACGAAATAACTTTTGTTAAGTGTAGTTAGTTAGACGGAAGGGGAAGGGGGATAGATTGCGAAATACAATTGTTATTTTTTTTATTTGTTTCACAACTTGAGATATATACATATATTCCTAAAAAAATAAATAAAAATTATGCGATTAAGTGTAGTTAGACGGGGGGAAGGGGGATAGATTGCGAAATAAAATTGTTACTTTTTTATTTGGTTCATAACTTGGTATATGCACATATCTTATTCCTAAAAAAATCATTAAAATTATACGAAGTCGAAATTCTAAAACTAGTGAACACAACACGCATTTCACAAATATTTATAGTTTTAATTTTAGTGTGAACAATTAAAAAATGATAACTTATACTTCTGTGTACCCCGAAAAGGGCATGTTATGTTACTTTAATGTTATGCCGGCATATTTCCTTGCAGCATAATACATTATTATACCACAAGACAACTCCACATCAAGAATTTTCCATCCTGTAATTTTCCTATTTTCCTCGACAGCCCTGCGCAATATCTAGGGAAACTCAGCGAAGCTATTTTAGACGTAAAAGCGTTGTACAGTTACACCACGTACTATTTGGAGTTTGGAAAAAAAATATTAAAACATTTCGCAGATTCTCACAATCGAGATTTCTTTTTGTGTGTGTATGCACTATTATGTTCCGGTTCAAACCAGTTACAGCCAGTCTAAGTACTTACCTAGCATTATAAAGAATGAACAGAGCATTTAAGAGCCTTATGACATTTCGAAATCAATTGTAGCCAGTGTAACTATTGGACGTAATAAGACAACATCTCTTGTGATAATAAGACAACATGTCTTAGGATGGCTAGCGCAGTGGAATAGTAGTCACACTGGCTACAATGTCCTTCAAACCGGAACACAACAATGACTACACAGTGTTGCTTGGCGGCAGAAATAGACATTGTGGTGGTACCTACCAAAGCGGGAGCTCACATATGAGAGACCTACCACCAATAAAGTAAGTCAACTTGTAGTCAAGTCACTACTTTAAAATTATTAGTTATTGAACATGCTAGAAACATTACGAAATTGTTCAAGATGTAAGAAACACCATACTAGTTTTAAACTAATAGTTGCTTAAGTTGTTCTTCATCGAATTCTCACATATGAGAGGCCTACCAGTAGTTTTTAAATTTCAATGAAAATATTGACTTTTCGTCTCATGTCCGTGGTATATGTGACCTAACTTTCTCAGTTTCCGCTATATCTCCTTTTTGCCTCTCGTTACCTGCGCTTTACACCGCCCACACCTCCCCTCAATTTGTACCTCAAATACGTTTGTACTGAAATGGAATTTTACAAAGAAAAATCATAATACAAATGTCGAATGAGATGTTAGGAGCTTTGACCTCAATACAGTAAGTAATTTAAGTCAAGGAGCCTATTTAAAATCAGTTAATACTTTGATGTAATTACAAAAAATATACGCAAATGAGATAAATTACAAAATATAATTCGCTGGTGGTAGGATATATTTTATATCCGCCCGGATAACGTCAACCGTACACAACGTGTTCAAAACCGCAATAGTGGTCCAAGTAATGATTTCTTATGTTTACGCGAATGTTAGACATTGATTGCCTTCATGAAGGCTGCAAAGTCTTCGAAACGTCGGGAGAAAATAAAATACTAACACCGCGATAGAATCCGAAAATTAGTTTAATTTCAATGGTCCAAGTAAGTGTGTTGCGTCCCAGGATCAGTTTGTATATATCCGGTTCCAATAGATCGACATAATTGTCTCGACTGTTTGATGGTAATCATCTCTCGTTAGTCGAAATTCTATTGCACCTTACTACACTTACCATCCGATGCAGTGGGGCCATTTGACCGACCCGGAATAAAAGTACAGCTACTACTAATATTATCAAGATAAAGAGTTTGTTTGTTGGCCAGCATCTACTAAACCGATTTTACATTTTATTCTGTAATAGGAAGCTACATTACTTCTGAGTGCTGTAGGCTACTTTTATTGTATAAAATCTTTTTTTATTCCAGCTGAACCGCTAGCAGAAGCTAGTAAAACATAAAATTGAATTAAACACAAGATAAAGCATAAAATAATAATTTTAACAACTATTCATTAGATCTGTTAGCAAAAGAATCATTACTTATTTTTTGTCATATTACATATTTTTGTTCAACATAAGTTTTAGAATGAAAAAGATTCAGATTATAGTAAAACTAATTAACTGATATAAAGAAAAAAAAAATAACTTAGCTTTTCCTATGACCCTGTTTGCGTTGAAGATTATTCCTCAAAAAAGTAGTCCATATAGCTCTCATGAATTTTCGGAATCAGTTCAGTAGTTTCAGAGATTACGTCTTCATTTAAACTTTGCCGTTAATAGCTAAAGTTTGTAAGTTAGTTTCGGCCAGCGATTTCCCCCTGACCTTATCCGACGCTATAGAATAAAATTTGTTTAAAATATATTGGTATCTAAATATCTTTAGAAAAATATGATATTCATATGCAATTTTATTAAAAAAAGGGACAAATAAACCGTGACAAGTTAATTATAAAAAGAACATTTAAAAAAATTACAAATATACTTGTTGAGTAAATTATTACAATTATAATTATTTGCAACGGTTAACTGGCGGTTTACCTATCAATTACTTATTGTAAGAGTTCTTAATTTACTTGAACATTGTGAAATAAGCTCTACTGCTTATCAATAAGTATTAAAATCGATGAGGAGGAAAAGGAGAGAACTGTTTTGTTTTGTCGTCTTATATAGTGATGTTTATTTCTTTAGGTATAAGGTCTCTACTTGACTATACACTAGCTCTACACCTGGGTAGGAATTTGAACAGGTTATCACGTACTTTGGATGTGTAGTCTTTAGCATGATGAGCGCACCATCATTATGAATGTTATGCAAATATCATCTAGGTGTGTATACTATAGGAACCTTGTAGGAACTAAATGGAATTTCCGTACTTTCTGGCGTTCTTGCAATGAGCATTATTTGAATCAAATCTAACAGCTCATATGATGGGACTCTTTCATTTGTTCTTTAATTCGTGGCTTTGTCAGTTGTAGACGTCCCTATACTTAAGGTTACAATGCCCCTTAGTTCATATTTTGTCTCCCGCTTTGCTATGGAGAGAAGTGGATAATCAATATTATCAATTCCTCCTTATCTTCTATTTGATTAATTTCGTTGCGGGATAAAAAGCTTAGTGTTCCCTGAGACTAGCTGAACTTCATCACTCGAAGTCATAACGCGTGCCACTGCTGATCCTGGCTTATAGGAGTTCTAGAGGTGGGCGTGAGGGCGGGAAAATACTATACACTGGTTGCATTTCACAATTCGCCTCCCATTTCGCCTCTACATAGTTCTGCTTAGATATACGCCGAGTGAACGTACTAGTAGAAAGTAGATTCGTTTCGCCAACATTATTTATTTCAGATAATGTGATTTGGGAGTTATCGCTCTCTTTAAGCGCGAAGGTAAATATTGTGAGGAAACCTGCATACCTGAGAAGTTCTCTATAGGAATTTTGGGGATGTGAAGTCTACCAATCCGCACTAAGCCAGCGTGGTGGATTAAGGCCTAATCTCTCTCAGTAGTACAGGAGGCCTGTACCCAGTATTTGGTAAAGTAGAGTTAGCCATCAAAGTATCAACTACTTCAATAAAATCATAAATTTAATACTCTTACACATTAAATTCAATCAAAATATTATTTTTCTCTTTGTCTAGAATAAAGTCTCTGAAGTTAATTTTTAGTGAAGAAAAAACGATTTTTAATCCGGACACAAAAGTTTAAACGATTTTCAATTTTCAATTAAATCAGCATCTTTTAGGTGACTGTTCTAAAATCGAATCCTTGGTAAGAAATTACTTTTGAGAGTTTGTCAATCGTAAATTTATTCAAGATAAGAAGCACAAGATGCGAATTTGTGCTAGGTATAATAATTGACATGTCTGACATTGTTTTGTATACAGGGTCATTTTGACATTGCGTTAATAAATAAAACCACATACTTATCTATTTGAAAATAACACTTACGATAACTAACTCAAACCGCAGATATAAAATAATAAAGTTTTGAACAAAATATACATCAATAATAAGTAATTTTAATTTTACACGTCCCAATATCACTACGATTAACCCTAAGACAATTCGTCGCAGCACTTACAGACAGATATACATTCACGCACAAGCCATATACGCACTAAAATACAAAATGATCAAAAAATCAGAAAAGTAAAATCGTAATTTTTTGTCACAATGTTGGCAGAGGTAAAGACGAGTATTTCATTTAATGCAATATCAAAATGACCCCGTATAACTTAATTGTAGAGCTTTAAAAACTAAATGATGCCAACTTGTATAATAGTGATTTCAATTATGAATTTGTTTTTAAGTATTTCCTCTCACCTAATACATGCGATGGTTAATTTGAAGCAGTTTCTTTGTTCTCAAACTAGCTAAAAAAGGCATAACTTGCTCCAAACATTTGGTTAAAACTGCCATACTATTTATTATTAGAAGATTATTGTATCACTCAATACTGGACACTATTATTTATTCCCACACAAATCTATTCCTAATAATATTACAGAACAAAGTTCCTTTTTGTGTCTGTCTGTATGTTATCCATTTTTTCAAAATCTACTGAACGGATTTTTATGAAATTCGACATGCAGATAGTTTAAGGTCCTGGGAAGGTTATAGGCTATTTTCTATCCCGGAAAAATATATAGCGGGACTTTTATCCCGGAAAATTTCACGTGGGCGAAGCTGCGAGCAGAAGCTTATAATCAAATAATTGAAAACATCCCAAAAAGATGATCAATCTCGGTATGGAACTAACAACATCACATTTGTAACCCATAGCATAAACACAAATCATAGAAGCCATTAGGTGATTTTTTACAAACACACCGGACTTATAACAATCTTTTTGAGTAAATATTATGACAATACTTTTATTATTGTAGTTCCCGCACGATCCTCAGATATTATGAGGAACCGACTAGAGAGAGAGAGAGAGAGAGAGAGTTCCCGCAAACGTCGCGCATCAGTGCTTATGACTTCAAGTTGTATAGGTTTAGATCCGACTAATATTTTTTTAATAAAAGAATAATTAAAATCGCATTTATTGTTTTAGAGATCTACTTTCGAACATGAAAAAGTCATAAAGAAGTCTTTTGGAAAGACGCTATTTTTACACAAAATACTCGAGTAACAATTAATATCTAAATCTTTTTTATTTCTTCTTTCCTGTCAGCCCGAGTTAGCTTCTTTGTTTACTTTGTACTATTTCATTTATTTTATGTCCAATACATGTACCTTGACTTATCATAAGTGCAACTATGTTCGCTTATGGGATGAATAAAGCATTTTTATTTGTTTTATTTTCAAAAATCATTGAATAATTTCCATAATGTTTAACAAAACATGTTGTAGTTAACAGAAAAGACAGTAACACAAAGTTTTTTGTTTACCATTTATTTAAGAGTTTGACTTTTTTATTTTGTCGCTTTATATTATATTCGACGATTAGAGGTTACTCGGACGTCACAAAACCGGCTCTAAGTATGCTCTACAACACCAGTAATAATAAAAAATTCCGTCCAATAATCCCTTTTCCGATCAGCGCGGTCAATGGAAATGCTTCACTCCAAACTATTGAAATCGTGGACGGGGGCGATTTCAATAGCCCCCAGGCACCCTATCTACCTGTTTTGTTAGGTACCACCGGACACCCCCATATACAATTTTATGTAATACCTCACAAAGCTAAATTACGTTTGATGAACCCTTTGAACTGGATGTATTGATTAATTAATATTATGCTTATCGTTTGGATTCAATGATTTTGAAATGTGAAGTGTCATTTATATTAAGGCGATACCTCAAGGTCCATTTTCATACATTTTGTTTCACCTTTAATCTGGGTAACTAAACAAGTATTGGCAAGTAAAGAATTTAAATTCACGTCTAGTTAGTGATTAGTTCTCGCAGTTGAAAGAACAACGTAAAAATAATTGAAAATCATGAGGTATCGCCTTTAAAATTTAATATGACGAAATTTTAAAGGCAGAAAAGGAAATTTTCTATTTAAAGCTTATACATGGTTTGAGTTGAGACTTGATTTTTGTAAATGAAACTACCAAAAAAAAAATTTATAGCACGAAATGAATAAATTGAAGACGTAAAATGAAAATTGGTCCAAAATCAGTGAAGTAAGTGATGACAAACGAGCCAGCGGTGCGTGGCCGGGTCGGGTGTTGAGGGTGTGCGGGCGTGGGGTGCGCGGGGGTGCGGGCGAGCGGAACCCAGTTACGGAGGCGGCCGCTTCCCGGGCCGATCGATCGTGCCGGGGTGGTATCTGGTTTTTTCGGACACTATTCCAACGCGGGGGGTGAACGAACCTGGTTATGTAAGCGCGGGTCGATAGGGTGTGTCATGCGCAGCCCTCGGTACGCCACCCCGCCAGACCGGTTCGCGCGCGCTCCCTTGACGGTCGTGCCGTTTTATTTTACCGCGTTTTTCGTTTCCCTTTCGTTCTTTCCGTTTATTTTCCGCCACCATGTCGAAGGGTGACGGTGAGCAGCAGAACGGCTCCGGCGAGGAGTCTAAGACAAACCTCATCATCAATTACCTGCCTCAGAGCATGACGCAGGAAGAGATCCGGAGCCTGTTCTCGAGCATCGGCGAGGTGGAGTCGTGCAAGCTGATCAGGAACAAGGGTGCTGCGTTCCCGGACGCGCTCAACCACGCCCTGCACGGCGGCGGCCAGAGCCTCGGCTACGCGTTCGTCAACTACCACCGGCCCGAGGATGCCGAGAAGGCCATCGCGACACTCAACGGGCTGCGGCTGCAGAACAAGACCATCAAAGTGTCGTACGCGCGGCCCAGCAGCGAGGCTATCAAGGGCGCCAACCTGTACGTCTCCGGGCTACCCAAGACGATGACACAGACCGAACTCGAGCGGCTGTTCAGTCCGTACGGACGCATTATTACGTCGCGGATCCTCTGCGAGAACTCTGGCGGGCGGCCCTTCACCGGCGGAGAACAAGGTCTGTCCAAAGGCGTTGGCTTCATCCGCTTCGACCAGCGCGTGGAGGCCGAGCGCGCCATCCAGGAGCTGAACGGCACCGTGCCCAAGGGTGCCACCGAGCCCATCACCGTCAAGTTCGCCAACAACCCAAGCAACAACGGCAAGGCGCTGGCGCCGCTGGCGGCGTACCTGCCGGCCGCGCTGCGCTTCCCGGCGCCGCTCGGCCGCTTCAGCTCAGGCAAGTCTCTGTTAGCTATCAACAAAGGCCTACAGCGCTACAGCCCGCTGGCGGGCGAGCTGTTGGGGGGCGTGCTGCCCGGCGCCGTAGGGTCCGAATGGTGCATTTTCGTATACAACCTGGCGCCCGAGACCGAGGAGAACGTGCTCTGGCAACTGTTCGGCCCCTTCGGCGCCGTACAAAGCGTCAAGGTGATCCGCGACTTGCAAACCAACAAGTGCAAGGGCTACGGGTTCATTACCATGACCAACTACGACGAGGCCGTAGTCGCCATCCAGTCGCTCAACGGCTACACGCTCGGCAACAGAGTGCTGCAAGTCAGCTTCAAGACTAACAAGATCAAGACAATCTAAGATCGCAGAGGGATCGGCCTAGCTGGACGCTAGGACGGCACGGCAGGCTCGCACCCATACATACAAACGATTTTATGCGACAGCGGCCCATTGTCCAGCCAGTTCGAGCCGGACACACAGATAGGAATCTGTCTTCCCGATATTAGACGCCGCCGGTTCCCGGCGTATTTTGTACGTGTATTGTGTAGTTGTGGCGTCGGCCGCCCTTTGTTCGCCGTCGGCCGCCGCGAGTACGCCGCCGAATTGGGTTAAGTGTTTTCAGAAGGAATATAAAATGGCGGCGGGCGGGCCTCGGCGGCGCATGCGCGGCGGGCGGCGGCTCCCGGGCGGCCGCGGCCAAGCAATAATACTTTAGAACCGAAGCATGTGATGCTCTCCAGGCCAGTCTATAAACCGAACATATTGATCATAGTCAATAGCAAATAATGATGTATAACTTCGCTTATGAACGGTTGTGGTAAACGAGAAAATAGTTTACGAATAAAAATTAATAAAATTTTAGCAATAATAGCCTAAAATGCTACGTGCTCCAATGTTTGTATGCGATCATATCGTGTTAAGTGCTGTAACATAATGTAAGGGCCGTGTGCTAGTACTCGACGTTATGCCAAATATCCTTTATCTCATTCGCTCAGGATGCGGCGGCGGCGGCGGCACCGGCTCGGCCCGCCCCGCCCGCTGACATAGTTATATTGTTAAAGATTGGATGAGAAAAAAAATATATTATTATCTATACGTATATTTTAAATCATTTATATTAAAATTAAGGATGAAAAAACTAATCAAAAACTGTGATAGGTTTTGATAAAATTTTAAAAAACGGTGAATAAGCGGCGAAGCTGTGGGGCAGCGGTGGGGCCCGGGCGAGCGGCGACCGGCGCCGGGCCCGGGCCCCGAGGCCCTTTGTAACATAGGATTTGACACATGAACGGGTCTAAAATAGGCCGCGGAGGTACACGGGGAGGACGGGTGCGGGGCCGGGGGGCGCGGGTAGGGGCGGGAAGGGGGTCGAACGTGAGGCCTGGGAGGAAAATCGATGGAGCTAGCTCCGACCTGCGAGCCCGGGCAGCGAGCGCGGCGGGGAGGCGTGGCGTCGGTTGCCGAACCACCCCGCCGACCCGCGCCCCGCCCCGCACCACCCCGCCCTAGCCCCGCGCGGGACACGGCCGGAACTCCACCACGCCGAGGTCAGGATAGGTAGAGTCCTTAAGGAACTATGGTGCACTAGTCTAAGGGCGTCCCTCGGGAACCCGTTATTTAGACATAAAATCGGTACCTGCTATATTTAAATGTATGGATGGATGCGACCCGCGTCTGTTCGAAGTAGGCTTTAATTGTCTTAGTCTAAATGGAAATTTGTATATAGGAAAAGATAAAAATAATAAATCGCCGCGTCTAACACGCAACACACATCCGATAAAGACCTATAAGAACATCGAAGTTGCATAGAATAACTATCGTGCCGTCCTACCGACCCTACGATTTTTGTAAAAAAAAACTATATACTTATAATATAAAAAATCAGTTTTGTAACAATTCAGATATAATAGGTCATTTCATACCAAAGATGGAGAATAAATTTACAAGTATTTATATATTTATTAATGTAATACGTGCAATAACTAATAGACAGTAATTTAATTAAAAGAAATATATTAAATAAATGTTCTCGGAGTATTGTCGGCATGCGAGTCAAATGATGAGTCTAATTACATTTTTATTGTAAAATTGTTCATTTATCCGCCTCTCTGCGCGAAGTTTTGTACCAACGTTGAGGAGAAATTTTAAAAATACTCGCTTGATTTACAAACGTCACGTTAAATATAACATTGCTTCGTTTCGACAGCTTACGCTTTCCATTTAGTGTTCAGCCGCGACTTTGCCCGCAATTAAACTCGGAGGGTTCTTCCAGTGAAGCGTTGTAACTAAGTTTTCACATAATTGTTGACTAGTACGATGTACGAGTCCTCCGTGTAATGTAGGTAAACTATTAGGTGTATTTGATTTTAGAAAAATTCTCGAACGTTCCAAATGTTTTGGCTGAACGTCAAAATTGTTTAAGTAAAGTCACAATGGTGATTTCGGGGACTGCTGTCCACCCTTAGGGGTTTAGGCCACACGGCTTAGGGCATGTTGCGAAGCACAATTTTGGCTAAAGATCTTAACGTAGTTCGTTAGGTTAATGGGTGTAGTTGTTATTTTATGTTGTTTATACATCAAAAAATTCAACTATTCTAGTCATTTACGTAATTGTGTTTTCTTGATTTGGAGTTAGGCGTTTTGTCATACCTGGTCGGTTTTATGTCGAAGCCTAAACTCTTATAGGTTACGGCTTTAAAATATTTTCCGAGTTCTAGTTAAGAGATAAATGATTCAGCCGAGTTACGCAATGCATATGATGGCTCCTAAAACGCCTAACTCAAAAATGTTCGTATAATAATATGTAATATTATAATATTTTCAATAGTTGAAGTTACCATAATGTTGGGTGTAGTTTAATAATAATTTCTTAATTAAGTACATTATATTATCTATCATTAATTTACGTGCAATTTTCTTGTATTTTTCATTGTATTTATGTAGGTGTGTTAACTTGTATAATTTGGCGGTGCGAGTCGATGGATTTGTAGGTATCGATAAAAGACAACACTATAATGAAGTTGCAGTTTTATCGATATGTATAGATCGTCTTTGCATCGTAATATTATAAGACGAATTGATTTATTTATTAGAGAAATGTAAAGGGCAATTAATCTAAGGATGGGTGGACTTGCAAAGTTTTTTTTTGCGTAAAACCTTGTGTATTATTTTTTATCTATGGATAAAAATGGCGCGGCCACGCGTCTATGATCGAAACATAAAACACCAAATCGTTTAACTCATCGACTTTTTAGATAATAAATAAAATGTATCAAAATGCAAATATTTTGGACGTTGTGTTAAGGCTATGGTTAGGTGATGCCAGTTGGGGGAACGTTTCATTGGCCCATTACCAGGGTGGCCACTTTTGCAAAAATATCAATCAAAAAATTTTTTTTCCAAAACGTACACTCCGATTTAACAACGATCACTCTCCCTAAAACTCGGTTAAAATATCCCGAAATTCCAGAAAATGGCCACCCTGTCGTCTTTCGGTAAAATAGTGCTCAATAGTATAGAGGACATTGTCCGTTTAGTAAAGTAAACTGGTAAAGCAATAAATATTGTGAGTGTTAAACCGAACACGTTAACTGTAATATTTTTATATGTATATTTAAAAATACTGTAAATCATATCTTCATAGTTTTAAGGGATTGCAAGGAAACGTTCCACCAACTATGCCGTCGGAGATTTACCCGTTGCAGGTAATGCTGGCCAGTGTACGTGTCTACGGAACACCATTTTCTAAAAAAAGTTTCATTATCTCGATGCTTAACCATTTGACGTTTAAAGACTGGATAAAAAATATAGATTTAATATAAAATACAATTTTGAGCGATTTATGAATGAAAATAATTAATTTTGAAATCATATTGCAAATATTCCGATTATGTAATTATAAAAGTGAGGTATGGCGTCCCAGTATATTCAAGAGTAAATTGTCAAATGGTTATAAATTCGGATAATTCCATTTTTTAAACACGCTTGACATTAGTACACTGGGTTGCTACAAAGAAAATTAGTTTTACAATTTTTATCCTTTGCAGACATTTATTTGCGGAACGACATGTGATAAAAATTGTACAAAATGTAACAGCGGGTAAAACTCCGCCGGCCCGATAAATCTACAAAATCTACGTTAGGGTTGTGGTTGCTACTTTTGTCGAACCCCATGGAAGGGACAATCAAAAATAACCAATAGCATAACTGCTACTTTTTGAAAGGTGTTTTAATGCATTTTTTATGAAAAAATACTAATTATAGTGAAAAAAAATAATTGGCAACACAGAAACAATACTAAAACGCATAGGCTAATTTAATGTGGCTGTGAAATTAGCAAAAAAGTAAAGTTTAAAAAATAACACGTGACGATTGATCTAAAATTAAAGGTAAAATAATGAATAATGAGATAAGTGGTATCTTGGGACACGGAAATAAAATATGACTTTTGTCGAAGGGATTCCGGGTTGAAAATACGTGAAGTGTTTAATTTCTTCAAAAGAAATTAACGGGATGTAAAGTTGCTCAAAGCTAGACTTGCAAACTGACTAGCTGCTAGGTTTTAAAGCTGTCACATCATTAGGCATTTAGCTTTGTCTTTGACGTGACGAAAAAAAATCTGTCCATATTAGATTTTGGACAAGGCTGTCCTAGCCCCGTAATGTTAATGTATAATAATTAAAACAAAAGCAATATTTAATGTAATATCATGCGTGTGTTTTATATCGGCACATGCCTCCCTATACGTACTTTTCATATGAGAATCGTTGGTTTCCGTGTCCCTTGATCGGAAAACGTGATCATCCGTACAAAGACGGTTAATAGCCCATAATTAATAAGTAAATCAATTGAAAATATGTTGCGTGGATTGTCCGTCAGAAATGGTAGGAAATAGTGTATGTGAAGTGGGGTTGCCAGGTAGTGGAAAGTTCTACTGTTTTGGAAGAAAATCTAAATATAGAGATCTTGCTATCTTCTAAAATGAATGCCGGAAAAACACTGAGACAGAATGGATAAACTAGAGATGCCCTTGCAAAATTAAAGGCTCAGTGGCAAATAAAATGTTTAGGAAATTTTTAATCCTATTTCCTGGGAAGATACCAAAGTAACGTGGTTTTTTCTAAAGGCAAATTGATTACCATTATAAGTGGGCCTCTTCCATTGCCCGGCAATCCTGTGAACGTGTGATATGTAAGAATGGCTAACTCGATCGCAGCACAAATAAAAGCGATCGTGGCACTCGCTATTTCATAAGACACAAAGGAGAAATAAATCTTCCATAAAATAAGGTTTACACGTGGACGTATTTCTGCAACATCAAACGTCGGTCTGTGCTCAATATATCGATTTTAACGACGTTTCGAATAATTGTAAAATCGATTTTACAATATTGATTGTATTAATCGATCAATAGTATTAAAATAATGTTAGATGGAAACTGTAATACCGTTTTTCAGAATCGAATCTACAATATTTTACATCAACATTTTTAATAGTATATACAATACGTTTAACTAATCATAAAATTGATTCTAATACAGTTAACCATAACGATTAAAAGAATTTAAAATCGATTTTACAATCGATAGAAATATACCAGTGTAATAAAACGAAACATCGACTAATTGTTACTATTTACTTGAAATGTTTAGTATGCACTTTGGTACTTCAAGGCTGTACTATAATAGAAATTGCTCATGCCGTACTTCCTCGTGTATTTTGGAGATGTTTGTTTGTAAATATTATAGATACAGCCTTCGAAACCTTGTAGCTATCCTTTGATCATCGTCACCTAATTATGGTGCGTTGTGCTGATTCTTGGGACACCTTTTTAGATGAGGTACCCTCAGTGCAAAGTTTGCTCGCAATGCGAGATTTTAATTAACGAATACGCTTGATAATTGTATTGATAGGACTAGTCTTGTCCAAATTAGCAATGAAAATTGAATCTAAATTGCAGGCACTAAGACGCTGAATCCCAAAAGCCAGCACAGCCACCCCTCCTATAGACAGTGAAAGTCCAGTTTTCCCCGGATGAGCCTAAGTAGAATGGGGGGTAAATAACAATTTTTTCAATAAACACGTAAAGGAACATCAAACGGCAACGGTCCAGGCTTCGGGTAAGCGAATTATAAATAAAAAAAATATATTATAACCAATAGTTTCGAATTTAAAAGTAAAATATCATATGATATCAATTTCACTGTCTATTTACTAGTATTCGTTTCGGTGTTGATTCCTCTAAATGCAATGTTGGTTGCCATTTTGTTTATCGATTATCGACTACGTATACACTATATCGACTAAAACTATTCAATGGGACATCACTTATCGATAACCATAAACACGATTGACCATGGCATAAATACATAACACTTGTTGACTGAGGCATAATCACACAATGCACTCAAATGTCAATGGCACGTTGCAAAGTCGAGTTAGCACAGCACTATTGTCGATTAAGTCATAACAAATACATATCGATAAAGGCACAACACTATATTTATATCAGTGACAGCACACTATGCTACAACACTAGCAATCACATTAAAGATCACATTTGTAGTCTAACTACGAGTATTGGCGACAATATAATTACTATTGTAGAACAAAGTGACAATTCAAAAAGCCACATATCACGCTTTGAAGTGAAGCTGTGCGTTGGCGTGTCATTGGTCAGTGTGATTAGTCCCGCACGCCTTGGGACCAAACACACTATTTTGGATAACTTATTGATAAGTCACATGTGCCAGTTATATAGGTCGAGTGCTACAAAATTAATATAAGAGTAATTTAATCACTCGTTAAGCGTACCAGTTGTGATTGGTCCCACAAATAGTATCATATTATGTGTGAATTTCATAATAGTTCTTAGCTATACACATCTTAGATCCATTTGGGTGCTTTGAATTACTCATTAAATAATGCCAAATATAAGTCCCGTATGGTCACTAGTGCGTGCAAAATTCCAATTTTAAAATCGTTAACTGCATTTAGTCGATCAATCGATTTAATATCTCACTCAATGGGAACCAACCGATTGCAGAGTAGTATGTGATAATCCTAGTACTGTTAGCACATATATATAAAACGATGTACAGACATATAAAAGTTTCGGTATCACGCCTGATTGCCATTTGTCAGATTCGGTGTATCGTTACCGCGAACCTTCTTATACGCGGTTTCAATTTATGTATGGCTCGACCTCTTTCTCGCGGATGCGTCATTCGTAGTATCACTAGATCCAAAATATGATTCTTTATAAAAGAAATTGTACGTTTTAAAACGTGTGGAATTTATACGCGGATTTTACATACGTTAACTTCTGACGTCAGAATCCTTGCAGAGGAGAAAAAAGATTGCAAAGGAAATTCACCTTTAACGCCAAAGCCATCCGTCGATAATGGGCGAAATGAATAGCCAGTGTGATACATCGAATTTGTCATTGACACGGCGTGATAGTTTGAAAATGGTCCTCTCGTAGTTTTGAATAAGGCACATAGACCCGAGCATGACCAAACCAAATCATCCAATCCGACTTGGATTAAGCATAGTGGATAAATTAGTAAAATGCATCGTAAGATAAGAATCTCAAAAATTAAGTATTCAGTAAGTATTTTACCGACTCCAAAGTTAAGTACTAGAAAAAGCAATGATATTTATAAAAAAAAAAACTAAATAATAAAATAAAAAGGTCAGCCATTTTCCTTGTTTTTGCTAGCTGACTCCACTTTGATACAAAACGTATTTTATAAAAGTATAGACAAAATAAATAAAAAAAAAAATACAAAAAAATGATCTTCCGGTTCTCAAACGCATGTCAATGTTAATGAAATTTCGTTTTTGTCTTTTTATGAATTATTAATAAAATTAAGCGGTAGGTGTCTATGTGTTGATGGTATTAACCGATTTAGTTATTAATGTACCTAAAACATAGGTATTTCTATATAATTATTGTGTCGTTTTAAATAATACCTCTATAGCTTATGTGAAAAAACATTATGTTGCACAACAAAACAGTAGTCCATAAGAGAGCGCTGAAACTGTGACACTCTTGGACGTTTCCGCTTTAAGTGTTGGAATAATTATGGGTGAAGCGTAAAGAGCGCTACGCTTATAGAAACCCGGATGAATAATTCTCGGTGAAGCGCTACGCAATGGGATAAGCGCAAGGACAGCCGTTAACTAATATTAGTTTTGCGTGGGCATTGTGTTCTATAAATAAAGTAAAATTACGAACACTATTATGTTAGATGGAAATGTCCAAGAGGTTCTGACAAATCGTGGCTAAAGTCAGGGTGTCTGACGTTTTGAGTGGAGTTAAAAATGTGGATATTTTTGATTCGCTGACAGTTGACGGTTTTAGAGCAGCTCTTATAGTTTAAATGTTGTTCTGTATAATTTAAGATGGTTTGTGGGCGTGGGTGGAATTTTCAATAATACAATGGGAGGTCCACACACGCCATATTTCTTTCATGGATAGGCGGTTTCGAAAATACTCATTCCTAAAATTAAGCATTTAATAACCGAATATTTAAATCTGTAGCGATTACTTGCCTGGTTTTAAGTATTCGAATAATATTTTCCACGTAATTTATGTGTCTATAATTAATTTGTATAATAAATAAATACAAAAAAAAAATATTGAAACGTCATTCTTCTTCACTTTATACAATAGGTTTTACAATATGATATGTAAAATCCTCAATGGTTGTAACTATACATTTCTTGTTCTAAATATATAAAAAAAAAATAACAAACTCTTTCATTTTTACCTCCTTATCAAAGATTCCAATACTGATAAAAAGTGGAGTTAAAATTCACTGTGTTCCCGAAATGTACGTTGTTGGTAAATGATAAAAAACAATTAAGTTACTTTTAGAATGCAAAATTAAAACAAAAAATTACAACAATTAGCGAAGTCAGACGTTTTAATGATGTAAAGTTGTTTTTTTTTGGAATTTGCATATAGATTTATTCTGTAATTGATTCAACGCATACATTTCGGGAAGACAGTGAATAAAATTCAACCCAGAGATACAGTCAGTCATGAAGATAGGATAATGAAATGTGATCTAATAACTAAAAAAAATAAGAAATTAAAGGTAAAGACTTAAAGGACATTGAATATTGCCTCTTAAATAGATCAGCTGCTTACGCACGAAGTTAGCATGGCTTGCGATATTGTTACGTCATTGTACGAACAATATATACTAGTCAAACCAGTTGTTTGTATTATACAGTTTAAATAATATTACTTTAATAGTAGAATGCTTGGATACATTCCATGATGAATTATATAAAAATAGACACACTCACGCCTTTCATTCCCGAAGGGTAGGCAGAGGCGCAACTAGTGCATCCACTTTCCGCCATGTATTCTAACCCATGATGTGATAGGCCTATCGCCATATCGGACGCAAATTCCAGATTCCGGGCTGATACTGAGTAGAAGAACCCAATATCACTTTTCCGAGACCTGCTGCAGACATACAACTATGTCACCGGAACAGTCTAAATTATAGTTTTATAAAGCATAAGTTAGCAAACGAGCAAGTAGTTTATTCGATTAGTAACCTTATTGAGGTAGATATAGATTTATTTTTATAACAAATTGGTAAGCGAGTCATGTATTGTGAACTGGTTTCTACCGCTCATAAACATCCATAATATTAGAATCATAGATGCATTTTAGACCTTAAAATAAAGAGAATAGTTAGGCAACCTTGAAAGACAAATACGCTTGGTAAAGGTCGCAGTAATGGAAATGGAAGAAATGGAAATCTTTAAGAGAAGCCTATATTCAGCAGTGAGACTACTGCTGAAAGTTCCAGAAGTTTCTTGATGATGAATCTTGAGGATTTGATCCCCAGAAGTCTCTCAAGCTGATACAGCAGGCTTTTTACGTTAGGTTTGTATGATGAAGTGGTGGTGGTGTCCTAAATGTTAAATTCAAATGCAATTTAGTTTATATACAGGGCCATTTTGACATTACGTTACTAAATGAAACCACATACTCGTCTTCACCTTTTTCTGACATTGTGCCAAAAATTATCCATTTTCAGATTTTTTATCATTTTGTAGTTTATTGCGAATATGGCTTATGCGTGAATTTATTTCTGACTGAAAGTGTGATGTCGCTGCGACGAATTCTCGTACACTAGTAGTAGTTGGCATTAAGGGCGCGTAAAATTAAAATTATTTTGTATTAATATTTATTTTGTTCTAAACTTACACTTTGTTGTTTCACATCTACGGCTTAAGTAACTTATTGTAAAGTGTTATTTCCAAGTAGATAAGTATGTGTTTTCATTTAGTAATGCAATGCAAAAAGGACCTTGTATATTAGAAATATGTTCTTGCCAACTTGGTAGACATTCGAATACATATAAATCGACACTATGTGTCGTTATGGTGCGTTTTTTTGGATAGCATACAGCCAGTAAGGTTGGAGCTTGGCACACTACTGCAATCTGATTACATCTTGTTATTTTACGGAGGCGAAAGGTTAAATTTTCCGAAAAGGAAACCGGCACAACATGTAGGTACTAGTATGCATAAATGCGGTATGCAAATCATTCTAATGATAATAATAATATCAGCCCTGTATTATATACTTGCCCACTGCTGAGCACGGGCCTCCTCTACTACTGAGAGGGATTAGGCCTTAGTCCACCACGCGGACCTAGTGCGGATTGGTAGACTTCACACACTTTCGAAATTCCTATAGAGAACTTCTCAGATGTGCAGGTTTCCTCACGATGTTTTCCTTCACCGTTAAAGCGAACGATAAATTCACAAAGAATACACACATGATTTAGGAAAAGTCAGAGGTGTGTGCCCTTGGGATTTGAACCTACGGACGTTCGTCTTGGCAGTCCGTTCCACACCCAACTAGGCTATCGCCGCTTAATAAATTATGATAATAAGATTCTACATAAACTCTACATAAAGGGAGCCAGTAGGAATCGGGTTATATGGACCCTTCACCACTGCTATTTTACTTCTTATCTTAATAATACAATAAATTCGAAAGATTGGGAAATATTTGTAAGTAAACGTAGAAACAGCGGAACGGATCTATCATATTCTATTGTAAGTTATATGAGCAAACATATTAATCATAGATGTCCTTATCTTGAATAAAAAACATATGTGATTTATAAAAAAGGTTGCATTATAAATGAAAAAATATTACATAACTGAATGTATCAATGTCCCTTGTCAAGTCAGTCCGTAATATTTGATTTTATTTTATTTTGGTTGGATGAAATTCGGCACAGGGATAGACCATATCCTGAATTTACACTTACTTTTATCCCGCTAATATGCTTCCTTAGTAAACAATGCAATTTTATAATCTAATATCTGAGATATATGGCACTTGTGTCGTACCAGTGACGCTATGAATTGTTACAGTGATTTAGTGACTTTTATAGGGAGAAAGACTTTTCACAGAGGCGAAGCCGCGAAAAACATGTAGTTCAACATAAATTACTAAAACTGAAGTCTAAACCATAGTAGGTATCTTAATGTTCATGTAAATGAAATTGCTAGTTATATATTACCCTGTTCCTGGAAATTAGTTTCTTGACTTACTTGTAAATTGTAATTCGATTAATATTTTTTTTTTGTTATAATTTTTCAAATACACTAAAATTAAAGTATACTTAATAAACATAAGTCACATTATTGTTTCAATTAGTCACTTCTAAATGCTAATGCAATTTTTAGCAAACATTAACTGTTATGTCCTACATATAACAACTGTTTTTATTAGTACAATTTGTACAAGCTATCTTGCTACATGTCCGTGATGTAAAAATGGTATCAAAATTTAACTTTAATGATGAAAGGAACGTATATGTTCTACTAACGTCACCCTTTGTGAGAGTCTAGATAAACTGCTATGTCGCACGTGGATGTAAAGCATAAATCTCTGTAATTCGCTTTATTATTCTTTTTATCATTATATATCAATATTTACCAACTACAAAAGGAAGGTTTTAAATCTCACAGATCGTTTTAAAGAAAGAAGTTATGTTTGGAAATTGAAATCAAAATTTTATCTCGCATATTTTTCTTTATATTTCCTTGAATTCTGGATTAATGAACTTACCATAGGTAAAAATATATTTTATCCGTGCGAAATCAACAATACACAAAGTAAGGCATTGTAACACGAGTTCATATCACCCTTGACGTAAAAATGACACGAGCCAACCCTCTGACAGGACACCCCAACTCATAAACCGATGTTATTTATAGCGACAGTGGACATTGCTGGCATTGTGTAGCATATTGGGCTAGGTCGCATAAACTTCGCGACTTATGTAGCCTAGAACTAGATCGTTTTTTTGATACGGGCATGGAAAAATCAACCCTTACTGCACTTGATATAAATACTTAATTTCTTCGGCCAGCGTTTTCGACTAAAACCTAATTCCTCAGTAGTAGAGGAGACCCGTGTCCAGCAGTGGGGCAGTAAATAATACAGGGTATTAATATAATTGTATTATTAATACAGTTCTTCGTGATGAGACAAAAAATAATACACTATTAGTTTCTTATGTTTACGTGAATATTGGATATTAAAATTAAACAATTTTTTAGAGTGCCCCCGTGACCATGAAGGCTACAAAGTCTTCAAAACATCGGGAGAAAACCAAATTTTAACAATACTACTTTCAAGGCCTTTATGAATATTTTTAAATATTTATTTTTATGCGCGTGCAGCCACTGTCGACTCGTTACCAAGCAACAGTACACTATTATGAAACATTGATGCTAAAATTAAAGGAGGAACTGTCAGTTTTATACCAGTTGACGCTGTCAAATTGGAGTCAGCATCTTAAGGTCGCGCTATTTTATAAGCGGATATCAACATCTTAAGTGATATCTTAAGTGTCGGCATATGACGGATTTTGACGACTGAATATTTTTTAGTTAACAACATCGACTCTGAGAATAAGCTCTTAAATAACAGCTTAAGCTTTGTTAAATAATTAGTTCAGTACATTAAGGGTCTACTTGAGATCCTACTCAAGTTATCCTCCGCCAAGTTATTCTGCGAATAATTCAATAGTGTATATGACGCATTTTATGACACAGCCTGGTAGAGTGTTGCATTCTCCCCTCATGCGCCGCGAAAGTGATTACGACGCAATACACCTTTTGCGCATGTTACAAAGCGTTACGGCTTAGTTTTAAACCGCCCGTTTGCCTGCCGACAATGTTCTGTGGGGTAATCAATTCTAACCAATATATAGTTTAAAAATATCGTTGTAAATTGATAATACATATAACATGAATGAATATATAGTATGAATGTTTGATATCTATTATGTTTATTTCTTCAATAGAATCAAAACGGACCACGAGCACCTAATACGTTCAAAAACTTTAAAAAAAAAATTAATCTACCTTTAAACAACACAAAATAATTTTACGTATAGGTATTTAGTGGTTACCAACATTGGAGTTGTTGACTAAGTTCTAAATTAACAACAAAAAAAAATAATAACACTTTAAAAAGAAGGAGGTTCCCAATTTAAACTTATTATTAAAAAATATAAGGTCGAATTGTGAACCTCCCCTTTTTTCTAAAGTCGCTGACTCTAATGAAAATACTATACTGTAGTATTTTAATCAAATCTAGGACGCAAGCCAGACAAAACGTCACAATTGACCCCCCTAAAAGTAAAATCATGTCGCTTAATCCACTCGGCGCAGCACCCCATTCAATGGCAGTCGTACTGAGCTTATCACTTCATATTCTTAACTGGATTTCGATACGGAAGTTTTTCTTAAACCCAATAAGATATTTGTTAGAACAAGATAAGCCTTAACAGTTTTTTTTTTTTATTTTTGTCTTTCTGTATGTATGTACATGTATTATGTGGAGTCTTTATTAGAGTAAAAGAAGCCCACAAAACAGTTTTAAATTTTTTCATCTCTCTATGTACACGCATCACGCAAAAACTACTGCATGGAATTGAATGCAGTTTTCGCCAATACATTACTAGAAGTCTACCGTAAAATATAGGCCCCGTTTTCTCCTGGGCAAATAAATTAACGCGGGAGGAGCCGCGAGCAAAAGCTAGCAGTTTCATAG